>NC_137787.1:94746489-95208989 GCF_963383645.1 Muscardinus avellanarius | reverse complement strand
TTTGATGGTAGCCTCTTTATTGCTGTTTCAGTCTCTTTGATTGCTATTGGTTGGTTTAGATTACCTATAGCTTCTTGACTCAGTATAGGAAGATTGTATTTATCTAGAAAGTTGTCAATTTCTTCCAGATTTTCCATTTTGTTGGAGTCTCGTTTTTCAAAGTAGTTTCTAATAATTTTCTAAACTTCAGACTCTCTCTAATTCTTTTTGGAAGTTCCAATAATCTTCTAAATTTCAGACTCTAATTCTTTTTAGAAGTCCTGTATTGTTTCTACAGTTGCATTCCTGATTTGATCTTCTGGAGGTCTCTGCAATCCTTTGTTCTCAGTTTCTGTTATTATGGTGTTGTGGGAGTTCATTGCTTCCTTCTTATTCCTCCTCATGATTTCAGAAATTTGTTCTGTTACATTTGATATATTTCTCTCAGTTTCTAGGTGTCAGCTGGTATATCCATGGGCAAGTTGGGTTATATTCAACAGTGAAGGTTGAGTGAGGAGGGAAATTAATTCCTATATTAAAGTATAGGGTAAAATCTCAGATAGAATCAAATATAATGAGAGTATGATTTTGGTAACTAGTGTATAGTAGAGATTAGAGATAATGAATATGTAGTTGTATATTAGTAACTAATATAGAATATTTATTATAATAATATGAAGGGTATTTAATACATGACAAAGAAGAGAAAAAAAGCAAGAAAAGAGAAAAGGATGAAGAACAGAGAGTAGGTATGTACAAGGAAAGAAGCTTAGGAGAGGGGTTGGAGAGAAAACAAACAAGCATACACACACACACACACACACACACACACACATAACAACAACAACAACCAAGAAACAAAAAACAAAACAATAACAACAACAAGAATAACAACAAAATAATGAAAAGCCTCTGCAGTCTTTCTTTGTGCAGACACCATTTGCATGCTGGGTGTGGTGGCGCACGCTTGTAATCCCCGTGCTTGGGAGGCAGAGACAGGAGGATTGCGCAGGTTCAAAGCCAGCAGTGCTGGCTTAAGAGACCCTGTTTCCAAATAAAAATATATTTAAAAAAATAGGTCTGGGAGTGTATCCCAGAGGTAGAAGGGTTTCTAAGAACCCCAGTACCACCAATAAACAAACAAACAAAAAACCATTTTCCACCTGCACCTTTCCTGCTGCAAGCCTACTTCCCTGAGTCTTTCCAAGTCTTTGCAGATGGCAGGTGACCCTCCATGCTTTCCATGAATGTGGAGCCTGGATCTCTCCCTGCCTGCTTTGGTGGCAGATGCCTCTGGGACTAAAGTCAAAGTAAGAGTCTCTGTTTTATACAGCTAGTGCTGGGTTGGTCTGACTTCCCCATTCACCACAACTGGGTGGTCTGTGGTGATCCCAGAGATCCTACTAGTTGGATCTAATTATAAGTGTATGTCTCCCTTTGCGCTTTCCACTGATGCAGAGCATTAGTCTATCTGGGCCTCTGCTACGTCCAACAACAGACTCTATCCCTGCCTTTTCTGGCTTAAACCACAAAGTCTCAGACGCAGAAAGTTTATTGCAGCTGAGCGAGTCCCTGGGGGCACCACGCTTCGCTTTCTCCCACATGGACGATGGCTTCACTTATGATGTTGAGCACCATTCTGGTTCTCTGGAGGGTGTGGTGGGCTTGGCCGCCACTGCTGCAATTTATAGCCAGTGTTTGCACTGGAGGAACTGATGGCTTAAATTCAATGATCTGTGACTTCTTACTTGAGGTTCTTGGTCGTTTTCCTTTTCATCTCTGCAGTTGGTGCAGTGAGGTAAAATGGTGTTGCTTCAGCGCCCACAGCCTCAAGGTGGGCAAGTTTCTTTTCTGTTCCCTGATCAGTTTTCTAGCTTTTTTTTTGCCTGCTGCCTTTGTTCTTTTTAAAGCTGTGGTGTTTTCTGGCTTTTGTAAGAACACTGTTTTTAAGGCAATAGAGACTGGGTGTCAGCAGGACTGGTACGTGCTGGTTCTCTCCATCCCCATCTTGCTGGAAGAAACAAAACTATTTCTAATGAACAAATCTCAAGCAAAGGGATAAAGGTCTTGGAATTTAACTATTATAAATCAATATAGCTTTAAGCACATTTTCTCTACATTTTATTACATTTCTTTCAAGTGCATCGCACAAATGATCCTTGAAACTATATTGTTTTATTGGGTGCCACATCAAACCAGTCTCAGCCTAAGCCTTTAGTTCTAAGAATCTTTTCACTCCCTCCAGTCTTAAAGCAGGTACCTTCTCCCTCTCACCTAAGAAATTTAAATATAATTTTAAGTGTACATTTTCCTGAACTGATGAGAGGCATTATACTTTAAGTCCAAAGCATTGTTATTTGTAATAATAGCATTGGACGGGACATGGGCAGACTGTCTTTATGCCAATACAGAAACACACGATAACTATTGCCTATACAAAGAAAATCCTGGGACATTCAGGAACAGAGGACCACATCCAATAAACAAGATGTAAATTGGTATTTCTTGCTCCCCCCCATGTGCCATTATTTTTACAAAACTGAAAAGCCATAGAGCAATAGGTGGGGTGCATTTCATTTGTTGTATCAGAAGGTTTTGCTTTTTGATCCAGCAGATCAAGATATAGAATGGGGAAATAATCATCAAAAGTATCACTTGTGTGAGAAAGATAAAATCTTAAAGGTTTCAGGTCATTGCCAGTTTACTACCAGTCAGAAATGAGATTCAACAACAATGAAAATAACCTGAGCTTTGCACAAAATCCAGTGGCATATCAAGAATCAGATGAGAAATGATACCTGCTTGTACCCTGATCTGTGCTTGTGAAAAAAAAATAAACACCTGAAATATTGCATTCTGTTCTGGAATCCAGGGGTTTAGAGGAACAGATCAGAGCAAAATAAAACACAAAAGCAAACAAACAAAATAAATAACAGCAATAACACCACCAATGAAACAAAAACAAAACCCAAAAAAGCACACACATAAAGGGAGAAGTAAGGTTGACTAGGTGTGGACTGACCACGGACCTTAGAAGGCTTCACTTGAAGAACAGAGGACCTAGAGGCTGCAGAGATCTTTGCACTACTATACAAATAGTCACATGGAAACGGAGATAGTTTAGGGGATTCAAAAATAGCAGCCTAGAAATTATAGGTAACGGGATATTATATAGTTCTAAGAAAATTAGAGACAGTAGAAAAGTTCATAAGTAAATAAGGCTGCTTTTCTTTTCTTTATTTTTTTTTTTGGGGGGGTGGGAACTGGAGACTGTACCCAGGGACATTCTACTTCCAGGCTATACCCTTTGCCCTTTTTCTTTTCTTTTCTTTTCTTTATATTTTGGATTAGGGTCTTACTAATTTCCTTAGTGTCTTGCTAAGTTGCTAAAGCCAGCCTTGAACTTATCATCTTCCTGTCTCAGCTTCCTAAGTACTGGGATTACAGGTGTGTGCTATCAAACCCAAAAAATGGGGCTGCTTTTTGAAATAAGGTGTTCCACATCATTGAAATAAGGTGTTCCACATCATTAAATAACTTATTTGTGAGTAAAACTCACAAAGAAGTTAAAAAATAATACAATAATAAAACCAACTACATTAATAAAGCTAATACTTCTTAGCACCTATTATGTGTCTGGCACCTTGTGTTCTGTATGTAAATGTCACTTGGTCTCCACAATTGTTCTTTGATACAAATGTTATTATTAGCTTCATTATATATAAAAAGAAACTATGTTGTCTAAGCTCACAAATCACCAAAGACAAAGAAAAATATTATAGGCAAAATATACAGTACTGTAATTTAAATATCTGTTCTCCACTTCTGAGCAGTGGTAAAAAGATGCTATATAAACTAACTAAATGACTGAAATCAGACAAATCAATGTCATTTCTAGCATTTTTCTCAGCTCTACCATTCTCTGACTTCTACTTCCTATGAAAGCTACTGAGTTAATTCAGTACATTTAAAGAAATGTTACTGAAGTTGCTCTCACTTTAGTGTGGTTGAAAGCATCCCTGCCCAGCATGCAGTTCCTTCTACACAGCAAGCCTGAAGCCCCAAAGCACCTCACTGAACTAAATACTGTGAGCAATACAGGAAAGTGTTACTTTATCTCTTCCTCCAAGCAACCTGCAATTTAATCAAGGAAGAGTCACCTTCTGGCTACAGTTAATATCAAATGAGTGAGAAAAAAAAAGCAAATTCTGTTTGGGAAGTAAAAGAAAAAATGGAGCAGCCAGCAGAGGTAACATTTCAGAGCTCTGTTTGAATTTTGAATTTTTTTGCACAGACAGTGATTCATTTTTAAGTAGAAAAATTCAATCCCAACAAACTGGGGGGCATGTTTTCAAATGCCATGTTTTGAAGGGGAGTATACCATTCCACTATCAGAAAGGGAGACATAGCCACAGCATTTGCATAAATTATCTTGGGCTTATGGGCTTTTATTTTCCCCATAAGGCAAAAGAGAGCCTGGATGGTGTTGTGACGTGCAAAGTTAATTCTCTGATTAGTTAATATTGTGATTTCTGTTCTTTCTTCAACTGTATATATAGAAAACAGAGAAGAAAGACTACTCTGAGAGGAAATTAGGTGTTTGGAGCTCAGAGGTGTGGCCTGGTCTCCACAACAAATACCTCTAAATCCTCTGGGATAGAATATCTACCTGTCTTGTCTTCTTAAGTAGTAAAAATTGGTGGGGAACAGGTTAGGTTTTGAAGGAGGGTAGATTCTTAGGAGTGTAAAAAGAAATATTAGTGATAAGAAGGAAAAGATTTAACCAGGAGCCAAATGTCCTAGGCACACTTCCTAAAAATATAAGTTGTAACAACCTGCTAGTTTCAGTCATCATAGAAATACAGAAGTAACTCAAATGGAAATAATCATTCTGTGTTGGGGCCAAATTTTTCCTACATAGGAAGGGTAATGCTAACATGTATAGAGCTACCATACAACCCAGCCACACCACTACTGGGGACCTTCCCCTCAAAACTGAAGTGTCTGTAGCAGCACAATTCACAAAAGCTGAACTATGGAACCAGTCTAGGTGTCTATCAAAAGATGAGGGGATTATGAATTTATTATAAACACACACACACACACACACACACACACACAATGGAATTCTACTCAGTCATTCAAAGATGTCAGTTACATCATTTGTAGGAATATGGATGAAACTCAAGTATATTATGCTGATATCAGCTAGTCACAGAAAGTGAAAAGTCACATTTTTACTCATAGAAGTTTGGGAGAAGTTGGGAAACAAAGGGGATTTTAGAAAAATGAGGGGAGACATTATTAGAATACTAGAAGGGGATTTGGAGAGGAGAGGAGAAAGGGAGTATCTGATGATGGAAAGAATCCAAGTCATATGTCCATATCTGAATTTATCTAAAATGTAAATATTATCTATGGGGAGAGGGAGGAGAAAGGAAGGAACCCAAAGGGAAACCCACAATAAATGCTGTGTGCATGTATATTTCTCTCACTCTGAGCCTCACTATGATGTATGATTACAATACATCAATGAAAAATATCATATTGGAGCATTTTCCTTGTTATTCCTAAGAAATCATGTTACTGGCTCTTTTTCTGCAATGTTCCAAGAAAAAAGAGATGTGTGAAACATCACTGGGAAGGAGGAAGATATCACATGGTGACCACAAGGATATTGTATACCAATCTCTTTTCTCAAGTTCTGTAATCTTAATGATATAAGCAAAGTCCTTTATCTCTTAAGGTAATACATCTGCAGATTCTGAAGGTTAGGGTGTGGTATCTTTGGCGAGCCATTATTCTGTCTACTTCTGGCATATAGCAGATGTTCGTACTTCTTTTCTATTGGAGTTAAAAGGTGGAGCTGACTAAGAAAACATTGCATTTCCTGTTTGAATAAGCTGCTTTCTTAGTTTAATGCTGATAAGAATCTACCTTCCATTGATGTTTATACTTTTTGTTTCTCTTCCTTTAAAAGCATACTTTCAGTCTTTTATGTTTGTCAACAAATTAATCTAGCAAATATGCACAGTCCACAGTCCAAGGAAGCTGATTATTTTCATTTTTGTTTAAATAATACCAATTTCATCATACTGTATGTTGAGTCAGTTTACAGTGATATTTATGATTAATGGATTCATGGTTGGCATCAGGCAAGGATGCCCTCAAGTCCAGATGACATATATATATATATATATATATATATATATATATATATATATATATATATATTGTCCCTTAACTAAAATATATCAGAGTCTTCCCAACAGGCAAACTCATTATAGGCAAACTCATTATTGCTTTTTATGAGACTGAAGCTTAGATTTGAGGACTTATCAATACTTTATATCAGATATGAAGCAATCATATCTACAACTGTTAGAATAGTCAGGTGGTGTACACTTGTAATCTCAACATTTGGGAAGCTGAGACAGGAGGATCCCTATTTGGGAAGCTGAGACAGGAGGATCCCTGTTTGTGCCAGCCTTAGCTACTTAGGCCCTCTGCAACTTAGCGAAACCCTGTTTCAAAATAAAGAATAAAAAGTAGGGCTGGGGGTGTCACTCAGAGGTAGAATGCTCCTGAGTTCCATTCCCAATACCACAAAGAAAAAAAGAAAAAGAGAAGAGTCTTAGAAAGATACTCTCAGATGGAAAATCTGGAGGAAATTGACAAATTTCTAGATAAATACAACCTTCCTAAACTGAGTCAAGAAGATATAGAACACTTAAACCAACCAATAACAATCAAAGAGACTGAAACAGCAATACAGAGCCCAAAGGCACAATTTACCAAAAGGCCAATCAATGTGTGGGATTGCATAAAATTGAATAGCTTCTGTTCAACAAAGGAAACATGTCGGTCGCAGTGACGACTCTTACACGATCTTCCTCAAGCAGTTTTATTACCCCAGGTTCTTATACAGTTCCCGTTCCTCTTTAATGCTCTCTCAACGCCCTCTCAGGTAAAAACAACATCAGTCTTCTATCCTCTCCCTCATCACTCCACCAACCCTCTTAGCTCCCGCCCGCTAGGGCATGCGCGCTTTTTAACCTTCTCCTGGGCGGGCAGGTGGTAGCACGAGGCGCTGCGTCACTAATCATCCGTAAGGCGCCTGATAGGGCTCACTGCGCAGGCTCAGGGCACCGCCAGCCTCGTGAGCCTCGTGACTTGGCTGCAAGCCCAGGCGCCATCTTGAGTCCATGCTGGCAACAAGCCTGGGTGCCACCTCGGTCCTGCCGAGTGGGCCCCGACATATCTCCCTTTTTGTTTTATTAAAATAAGGCTCGGGATCGTGCCTGTCTTAGGTTGCCGACCCTCAAGGACCATTCTTACCCGTCATTGGGAGAACAATAGCATGATTGTTTCCCTGTCTTAGGTTGAAAGGTCCCGGGGACGATCTTACCCGTCACTGACTACCGATCCAGCATACTGAGCCGTACATGGGGAGATAAGCCAGCTTCAAGGGCTGCCAGAGCTTGCACCAATATGCGCTGTTGTTGCAGTGTGCGTTGTCGAGTTCGCCTGATATATCCAACCATGAAACATCATGCTACCACCAGCAAGAATGCCCAGAACGCCATGCCACCCCAGTCTTTTAAAAAACCCAATGTTCCATGTATCAAGTCCATCCATTGTTGTACTGCAGCGACTTCTACGCGGGTAGGATTAATTGCAGCGATGGACGCTCGTAGCTCAATCATGGTGTGTTCAAATTCACGGCTCCAAGTTCCTAGAAGCGTCTTGCTTAATTGACGAAACAAATTGCCTGCATGGGAGAAATTCTGATACTGCACATACGTTATACATATAGTCCAGATAATTGAGCTTGCTGAGCCATGCCAGCAGCCACATGTGAGGATAGAGCATTCATAGTGGCTGCAATAACTGCCACGGCCACAGAGGCCACAATTACAGCAATAAGAGCAGAAATTCCAAAGTCTCCAAGGGTGCATAGAAGCATAGCAGAAAGTCAGAAAACAGGTATCAATAAAACAACCTAAACCATCATTAACCAAGGTAAAGGAAGAGGGAAAGTAGAAATAATTCCCCAAAGATCTTAAAGAAAACAACTCATCTCTACGGTACCGAGCAGCAGTTTACAACTCTTACGTTAGGAACTAATCTTCTGACCTATCCTTTACACATTAGGCGCCTTTTCCAACTAACCTCAGGTGTCTTCCATCTATGGTGGCGGATTAGGAGAGGGAGGGGGAGGAGCGGAAGGTTTAGGGCGTTTCATTTTTTCTATGAATTCTAACAGAGCTTCTTCCTTCTTAGAAATCTCTTTCGCTTTCAAATTTTCTAAAATGGCTGCTTTCACTTTAGCAACCTTAGACCTTTTCGTCGCAACACCTGCGAACCTTCACAGCGCTGTCCCTCGCTTATCCGCGAGCCTCGCTTACCCGCGAGCCTTATTTACTCCTATCTTGTCGAATCAGGACCAGCCCGATTCTCTAACTTGCTTACACTAAAAAATATCCTCCTTAATGGAGCCCCCTTTGATCGGGGTAACTTGCTTACACTAAAAAATATCCTCCTTAATGGAGCCCCCTTTGATCGGGGAAAATAACCCTCCGTAAACGGAGCCTCCTCCTCCTTTTTCGGAGTCAAAGGAGTACTTACCAGCCAGCTGCCCTCCTTAATGGAGCCCCCTTTGATCGGGGAAAATAACCCTCCGTAAACGGAGCCTCCTCCTCCCTTTTCGGAGTCAAAGGAGTACTTACCAGCCAGCTGCCCTGGACTGCCGAGGTTCTGATCAAAGCGAAGGTCCCCGTACGGGCCACCACTTGTCGGTCGCAGTGACGACTCTTACACGATCTTCCTCAAGCAGTTTTATTACCCCAGGTTCTTATACAGTTCCCGTTCCTCTTTAATGCTCTCTCAACGCCCTCTCAGGTAAAAACAACATCAGTCTTCTATCCTCTCCCTCATCACTCCACCAACCCTCTTAGCTCCCGCCCGCTAGGGCATGCGCGCTTTTTAACCTTCTCCTGGGCGGGCAGGTGGTAGCACGAGGCGCTGCGTCACTAATCATCCGTAAGGCGCCTGATAGGGCTCACTGCGCAGGCTCAGGGCACCGCCAGCCTCGTGAGCCTCGTGACTTGGCTGCAAGCCCAGGCGCCATCTTGAGTCCATGCTGGCAACAAGCCTGGGTGCCACCTCGGTCCTGCCGAGTGGGCCCCGACAGAAACAGTCAAGAACCTCAATTGAGAGCCAAAAGAATGGGAGAAAATTTTCGCCACCTACCCTTCCGATAGAGGACTAATATCTAGAACATATAGAGAACTCAAGAAACTCAACACTAAAAAAAAAAAAAAAAAAAAATCCAGTCAAAAAATGGACAAGTGAACTAAATTGACATTTCATGAAAGAAGAAATTCAAATGGCCAATAAATGCGTGAAAAAGTGCTCAACATCATTGGCAATCAGAGAGATGCAAATCAAAACTACCCTGAGATTACACCTAATTCCAAGTAGAATGGCAATCACTCAAAACACGAACAATAACAAATGCTGGTGAAGATGTGGAAAAGAGGGAACTCTAAAACATTGTTGGTGGGATTGCAATTTATTTATTTATTTATTTATTTATTTATTTATTTATTGGTGGTACTTGGGTTCCTGGAAGCCCTTCTACCTCCAGGCTACACTCCCAGACCCATTTTTACATTTTTATTTGAAAACAGGGTCTCCTAAGCCAGCGCGCGGGGCTGGCTTCGAACCTGAGCAATCCTCCTGTCTCTGCCTCCCAAGCGCGGGGATTACAAGCGTGCGCCACCATGCCCGGCATGGGATAGCAATTTAGTAGAACTACTCTGAAAAACAGTATGGAGAACCCTCAGAAGAATGGGAACAAATCTACCATTCAATCCAGCAATACCACTTCTGGGTATCTATGCAAAAGAAAGTAAACCAAACTACCAAACTAGTGCATGTGTATCTATGTACATAGCTGCACAATTCGTCATAGCCAAACTGTGGAACCAGTCAAGATGTCCATCAATAGATGAATGGATTACAAAACTGTGGGATATGTACACAATGGAATTTTACTCAGCCATAAAAAAATACAATTGTGGTATTTTCATGGAAATGGATGGATCTTGAGGATATTATGCTAAGTGAGATTAGTCAGTCACAAAAAGTAAGGAATTGGATGCTTTCCCTAATATGTGAAGGCTAGGGTGAATGGGGTCATAGGAGGAACTCCTCGTGAAAAAAAGAGATCCTATAGAGGAGCAAATAAGGCAACCTAACTGTGGGGATGGGAGGTGGGGAGAGGGAAACAGTTTAAAGTGCATGATGTACTTTTCATATCAAAGTCAAGCACTAAACCAAGCATGGAAGGGAGGGATGGGGGGGGAGGGAGTGAGGTGGGTACTGGGTGAGGGCTGGCTGGGAAATGTGTGTATTTATGCCTACACAAGTTTTTTTTTTTTACCCCATTATGATGTATAAATACAATGCACCAATAAAAAAATTAAATTAAAAAAAAGAAAAAAGAGTCCTAGAAAGAAATTATCAGATCTCAATCCCTACTTATTACTTAATACTAGTTAGAAACACTAACAGGAACAAGTAAAAACTAGTAATTCATCAACATTGGGTATAAGAGCCATGCCTCCTTGCACCATCCCAGGACAACTCTGGTATTATAGTCTAGCCTTAAAGCTCCACATCCTGTCAGCCGCTCATGATGTCATATCCTTTGTTTGGGGCTACATCACAGGTCTATTTCTCTTCTTAATTATAATTTCACCCTCTCTATTTCACAGGTATTTATTATAAATATATTCTCTAATAATCTGATATGCCAAACTGTTTCAGAGATTCCTCCTGGAATAAGGCATTATGAAACACTATGTAAACTTGCAGTTTTACTAGCATATTAGAAGGTTATATTGGTTTTTGCAGGTGTGCATAGGAACTCATGCAAATTAAGGTCACCTCAAGTGTAAAAAGGGATGATGACGATGATGATGATGATGATGATGATGATGATGATGACAGTTTTTGGAATAGATGAAGAACTGAAAGTCTCAGATGATATATAGTAAACAAAGTCACTCATATTTTGTAATAAAACATAATGAATAAAAATGAGATAGTCACAAAGAATTCTTCTACCATATCTTTCCCATAACCTAATGGAGATATGCTCATATTTTCATTATTAAAATGAATCCCCCATACTTAGTTGTGTTATTAAGGATTATTTTGATATAGAAGCTCATGCATTTTTTTATCAGAATAAATTATTATTTAGGAATATATTGGTCAAAGATGACTTGCACAATTTTATAAGATAATATAAGGTAAAATGAACATTTAACGGAACTAAAGCAAGGCTTTTAACTTGCTAAAGAATTTGTGACATTTTCTATTTGCTAAAGAATTTATGGCATTTTCTATGACAATAGAGAGGTGTCATGTCTCACATGATGCATTCACAGGAACAAAGTGAGAACAGAATATGATGTTATCATGAGAAAGAAGCAATGAAAGCCAATATAAAAATCTAGGACTTTTAAACTGATAAGTATTAGAAAATGAACTAGAGAAGAAAGGAGATAATGTAGAAGGCACTGGAGCAAAAGAAACAAGAGTTGATGCCTGAATGTGGGAGGGAATTTAAGAATTAAACATAACTTTAAATGGTTATGAATGGCACGAGTGGCATGCTGCTTAACAAACAGAAAGAGGAAGTTCTAGGGATAAAAATTGATGTGTTTGATTTTGAACATGTTGAGTTACAGATTGAAACATATCTAGGAGTGAAACACAGAAGCTATCTAAATAAATAGCAACACGCTTAAGTTATTTCATAGAAAAATATGGATTAAAATCAGAAAGAAAGAAATTTAAGAAGTAGAGATAATTTAAAAAGATAAATGTTCCACTGAAACTGAGTATTTTATCAACACTGTCAGAGCAAGAGTAAATATTAGCTTATTGTAATGTTTTCTTCAGCGTACTGCAATTACAACTTCAACTAAATATAGTACTATTGTCTATCCTCACAAATAAGAGAAAGAAATGGCATCACTAATTTAAAACAATTGATCACACAAAACAGCAACTGAACAAATTATTTATATATATTGGGATACTGGTATGTTTCTATAGTGGCCATGTTTACTGTTTTAAGATTTAATTATATACCAAACTGTAATCAAACCTCAATAGTGAGGAATTCACCTAAAAGAATTTAGAGTACCAGATTCCTTTCATCCAAGCTTTCCTCATTGCTAGGAGTCTGTCCCATGGGAAGGATAGACATCATGGTTGGGCAGAAGGAGACAGAGGCCACTGAAGTACCCACCTTAAAGTGTTGACATTAAGAAGAAAGTATTTAGAAACCAATTAAATCACCAGGCTCTTCATGAATAGGATTAGGTTACAGAGCATTGACAGGCTCTTTTGCCCTTCTACTCACCCATCATGAAAACAAAATTCGACCCTTTGGCCCCAGAAGGATGCAGTAACAATGTGCCATATTGGAAGCAGGTACTAGATCCTCTGTAGACACCAAATCTGCCGATAGTTTGACATTAGATTACCCAGGCACCATAACTATAAGACGTAAACCAGTTACTTATGAACTACTCTGATCGAGATATTTTGTTATAATAACATGAATATGTGGAAAATGTGAATCGGTAATAGAAACAAATATTTGGTAATTGCTCAGCAAGGCAAAACTTTCGCGTCCAACAAAAAGTCTGGTAGGCAAGAATATAAGAATATCTAGTGTAAGTCCACACATTTTTTTTTCTTTATGTGATTCTGCCCTGTGTCCTTATTGGTGGAGAACTTGTCTTCACAACTCTGTGCGATTGGCTAATTTAAAGCACAATTCTGCACAATTAGTTTAATGACAGAAGAGAGTTTTGACTTTCACACTTTGACAAAGAAACTTAAGACTCTGGAAAATAAAAAGTTATAAAGCTAAAATAGCTCTTGTCTGACAGCTAGTAATTACAAATTAGTTGTATTATTTCACTTAACCAGGCTTGAATGACAGTACGAAAATATGCTATAAGCTGGGGATGGTGGTATACACCTATAACCTCAATACTTAGAGGCTGAGACAGGAGAATCACAAATTTGAGGAGAGCCTCAGGAAATTAGTGAGGCTCAGCAACTTGTGAGATTTTGTTTCAAAAAGAAATTAGGGCTGAGGATAATTCTTAGTACCACACATTGAAAAAAATTTGAGAAAAACCGAAAATGCTGTAGAACTACTATATGTATTTAAGAGAAAAAAAATACAATATTCTACATTTTAAAGTACTATACACAATCAGTTCTATAGAAGTTGAATAGTTTAACCTGGATTTAAATGAACAAATCTTGATGACATCTGTATAGCTGCTGACACTATATATATATATATATATATATATATATATATATATATATATATATACATTATTTATCTGGTGCTAGACTACATTTTCATGCCCCCTTGATTCAATGGTGTCAGAAATTTATATTTCACCACTAGAATGTGAGGGGAAATAGCCTGGCATTTCCTGGCTAAGTTGGTTAAAAGCAGCATGACTTCTTGTCTCCCCCTCCACTACCATCTACGTCCTAAATGGAGAAAACTCTAAAAATAAAGAAAATAATAAGACAACTTTCTTCTACACCTCTGCCTCTCTTTTTGAGCTGCATGTGATTGTTGTCATCAAGAAAGAAAATAAGAAAATGTATTATTATTTTAAACTAAGAATTGAGATTTGGAGAATTCTTTTTCTACAGCATTTAAAGAACTCAAAATAATTTAAGCAAAACCCCTATTTTATATATAACATTGGAAAGATTCAACAATATTCAACTTTATGCTATATTAAATTTGAATGTACTTTGCAAAATTAAGTGGGTATTTTCTCAGTTTCAGTGGATCTGGTTATAATATTTGTCTTTAATCATCATCATCATGGATTTTATTTTCTTTAAATGTCTTCAGATGATCCTATAGAGAAGCAAATAAGGCAACCTAACTGTGGGGATGGGAGAGGGGGAAAAGGAAACTCTTTAAAGCGCATGATGTACTTATTCATATCGAAGTCAACCACTAAACCAAGCATGGGAGGGATGGGGAAGGAGTGAGGTGGGGGTTGGGTGGTGGCTGGCTGGGTGATGTGTGCATTTATGTTTACACAAGTTTTAATTTTTACCCATTATGATGTATAAATACAATGCACTAATAAAAATGTATTAAAAAGGAAAAAAATGTCTCCAGATACTCTTTTCTTTACACTATAACCGCCAAGGTGAAAATAAATAAAACAAAACAAAGACTGGGAACAAAGAAAAGGCAAGAATTATTTTTGGTTAAGAAGTAGGTACCATAGATGTTTTTCCAGTGATTCATCTGGAGAGAGGGAGGGAGGGAGGGAGGGAGGGAGGGAGAGAGAGAGAGAGAGAGAGAGAGAGAGAGAGAGAGAGAGAGAGAGAGAGAGAGAAGAGGGACAGAGATAATTTATGTTATAAATACCTTTTATTTCTTATAAAAATTCATACTGAACTTTCTCTGTTTACACAGGTTACTGACTATGTCAAAAATCAAAGTTCTATAGCTATTCTATTCTTCTTTAAAAATTTTAAACTTTCTGGGTGTGGTGGCGCACACTTGTAATCCCAGTACTTGGGAGGCTGAGACAGAAGGATTGCTCAGTTCAAAGACAGCCTCAGCTACTTAGTGAGGCACTCAGTAACTTATTGAGACCCTGTTTTCCAAAAAAATACAAAATAGGTCTGGGAGTGTAGCCCAAAAGTTTTTGAAAAACTCTGGGTTCCATCCCAGCACCACACACTAAAAATATTTTAAACCAATTTTTAGTATTTTATGATTTCTACCATATTTTGTTTCTGTAACTCACATTTTATGGTTTACTTCTTAAATTATAATTTGAACAATTCAAAAATATCGAGAATCTAATACTTCATATTCCCTAAGGCTCCTTCAAAAAATTATTGACCTAGCCTGGTGTGGTGATGCATGCTTGTAATCCCAGCATTCCGGAGGTTGAGACAGGAGGAGCATGGTTCGCAGACAGCCTCAGTTACTAATTAGTGAAGCCCTCTGCAACTCAGTAAGTTCCTGTTTCAAAATAAAGAATCAAAAATAGGGCTACGGGTGTAGCTCAAAGGTAGAATGCCCCTGGGTCCCACCCCTAGTACCACAAAAAAAAAAAAAAAAGAAAAAAAATCTTGACTTAAAATAAGTGTGAAATAAGCATATGTTTGTTTTTGTAGAACAAATGACTTTAACAATTGGTTAAGGCAGGCATGGTTGCGCACACTTGTAATCCCTGAGCTTGGGAGGCAGAGACAGGAGGCTTGCGCAGGTTCAAAGCCAGTGTTGCTGGCTTAAGAAACCCTCTTTCCAAATAAAAGTATAAAATAGGTTTGGGAGTGTAGCTCGGAGGTAGAAGAGTTTCCAGAAACCCCCAGTACCACCAAAAAAATTTGTTAAAATGCCTAGCATTGACTATCATAGTGGCTGGTGAGTAACCTCATTTGGAAGCTTCATCAAAAACAGAAGTGGCAAGATAGGATGTTGTTTTCAAAAAAGAATCAAGAAAAAAGATGGCAAATATTTAATTTCTATTGTATATGTAGCTTAACTGCAAAATAATTTGCATGTAACATTGAAAGTACAATTGAGAGAACTTATTTTTCTAACTTTCTATCTTCATCTTTTTCAAATAATATATTTAGTAATAGAAATGTGAGTTTTATAGGTACAAAATTGAAATATTTTAACATGAATAGTAATGTCAAGGCATTCATATACATACCATGTTTCCATAAATACTTTAAAACAGTCTTCTAGCAATACAAGCCTTGTTTTGAATGAGTTTTAGGAAATATGTATTAGTTTAATGTTGACCTTATAAGAATTATTTACCTTTTTTTTTTTTTTTTTGCGGGTCTGGGGATGGAACCCAGGGGCATTCGACCTCTGAGCTACACCCCCTGGCCTATTTTTTACTCTTTATTTTGAAACAGGGTCTCACTAGGTTGCAGAGGTCCTCACTAAGTAGTAACTGAGGCTGTCTGCAAACTGCGATCCTCCGGTCTCGCCCTCCCGAATTACAAGCGTGTGCCACCATGCCTGACTTAACCTTGTAAGAATTTGAGAGATGGATGCTTATGCACATGAAGTTTACAGCAATTCACTAAGCAAGTGATGGAGTTTGACTCTGTAACTCTCCAAAGACTTGTATATATTTGAGTCACTTAAAATAATATTCATATTGAAATACAGTAGACCTGCTTGCACCTGGACATGATGCTTTTATATTATATATATTTTTTTTTCAATGGTTAGGCACACTGCTATGCCATGAAGAAGTTACAAAATATCTACCTAAAATATCCATCACTCACCTTATGACAGAGGCAAAGGGTGTCTGACATAGAAGCAGAGAGTGGAATGCTGGTTACCATGAGTTAAGGTGAAGGGGAGCAGGAGAGATTATTCAAAGTGTATGAAGTTTCAGTTATACAAGATAGATAAATCCTAAAGATCTACTTAATGCTTATAATACTTATGACTAATAATACTGCATTGGTACTTAAATATTGATAAAAGATACCATGTTGATATACTTATTACAACATCAATAGAGAAGATCCAAGAAAATTTTGGATGTGATAGAAATGTTTATGACTTTGCTTTAGTAATGCTTTTATAGGTATCTACTTATTTCCAAACTCATTAAGATCTATTTATTATATTTATTAACTATGGACAGTGTTTAGTATATCAATATATCTCAACAAAGTGGTTGCAAAACTCAGATATACACACGGTCATTTCACAGGAGAAAGCTGACATTATTTTAAGTTTGGTACACATTTTTCCTATTATTTTAATATTCTTTTTCATTGTTATATCACATAGGACATTTCTCACTATGCCCCATAGATACACCCAACTCTTTCCAACGATCCCAATATGTAATATATATTTGCTGTTCCATACGTGACAGGATGTGAAAAATATTGGGAAGTTTATAACCATTTAACATTAACAAATGCAAACATGTACATTAATTTCTATAGTATTAAATAAGATGGCGTGAACTCTCTAAGCAAGCAAAAACCATTTAGATCCACAGCTCATGAGTTGCCAGTCTGAATGAAATACTTGTCATTTATCAGCATAAATGTATATGAAACTTCAGAGACCTTATTGATATTATTTAATTTTTATAGCAACTGTCTGAAAGAGATATTCCACAGACACGTAAATCAGTAATTTTTTAAGGACACAGAGTCCACAAGTAGTAAAGCAGAAATCTAAACTATGGTTTTTATTAGCACTATGTATTCCCTCTAAATCCTTAGTTATATTAACCTGGTTTTCTATTTAATTGTTATGAATAATTTATGGCATAAATTCCCATTATAAATCAGATAATAAAGAGCACATTAACAAACATCACTAATCCCTGCCATAATACTTATTTGCATGGCAGTTGCTTCCTTTCAATATGATGAGTATCTATTCATATAATCTCCCTATAAACATCTTCTGCCTTATGTTGCCAACTTCTAGAGATAATAAATGGTAGGATAGAAGAAGGAAATAGCTTGAAAGTTGGTAGCTTGACTAAATTTGTACCTCAGCTATAGCAAAAAAAAAAAAATCAGTTTAGGCAATGTTTATTACTTTTAATGGAAAATTACATGTTTAAAAATAGTATAAAACTTTTTTCTTTTTTTAAAAATTAATTAATTTATTTTTTAAATTGGTGCATTGTAGTCATATATCAATCACATTGGAGTACAAGACTCGAGAGGATATACAAGCACACATCATACAATTAGCCCTCCTCCAGCCCCCATCCCATTCCCTCCCCCTCCCTCCATCCCACGCTTCTTTGGTGATTTATTTTGATACATTTGTTTATGTACCTCCTGCGTTTTAAAGAGGCTCCGTCCTCCAGTATTATATACCCTCTGATTGTTCACATTAGTTGCTTCACTATAGGGCCCTTTCTATAGCTCAGCCTCTTCCTTTTTTTTTTTTTTTATTGGTGCACTGTATTCATACATCATAGTGGGATACAAACTTTTGTAGACATACATGCACACATCGCCCAGTCAGCCCCCACCCGATCCCCACCCCATTCTCTCCCCATCCCTCCCTCCCATGCTTGGCTTAGTGGTTGACATCTAGTATTATAGCAATTTATCCAAAATTAAAAATGATAATCTCACATAACAGTTTCATTTTTCTGATACCAACCTTTTGATGACTTAAAGATAACATTTCAATATTTATTTTTACTTTCTTTCTTACGAGAGAATATTTTTTCTATTTTTTTAGGTGAAACTATCATATATTTATATATATATTTTTCAGAAAAAAACTCTATCCTAATATGGAATATGGACTCTAGATACCCAAAACGATCTTGAAAAAGAACAAAGCTAGAAGATATATATTTTCTGATTTCAAACCATATAAAGCTACAATAATTGAAACAGTGTAGTACTGTTCTAAAGGCAGATATATAAACCATTGGAGTTAAATAAAAGCCTAGAGCTAAATTCTTCCCTATATTGTCAAGTTATTTTTGACAAGGTTTCCACGAACATTTGGTGGTGAAAATAATAATGTTTTAACTAAATATTGTTGAAACATAATAATTACATGGAAAAGAATAAAGTTGGACCCTTACCTAATCCCACATACAAACATTAACTCAAAATAGATAAAAGACCTAAATATAAATCTTAAGACTATAAACTTTTAGGAGAAAATCTGGGTCATAAAACCTCACAACACTGAAATTGGCAGTGATTTCTTGGATATGATTTCAATGGCACAGGCAACAGAAGAGTATACAAACTCCCTAAAAAATAAAAAAAAAATATTGTATATCCAAAGACAATGTAAACAGAGTTAACAGTTACTAATAGAATGGGATAAAATATTTCCAAATGCTATATCTGAAGGTATATTAATATTCCAACTAGAAATCCTAAAAATTAACAACAATAAAGGCAAACAATACCATTTAGAGATAGGTAAAAGACTAACATAAGTAATGAATCTCCACAGATAACCAATCTTAGTTGACTGTTGGATGAAAACTCTTATTTCTCTGGTTCTGGTGTGTGTTACCTATTTCTTCTTTGTAGTTAATCTCTTTGAGTATTTTCTCTAGTGCTGGTTTTGAAGACAAAAATTCCTTCAGTTTCTGTTTGTCATGGAAGCTTCTTATCACCAGAGACACAAAAGAATCACCAGGCTCCAGAGAGAAAGCGGATTGAGAACAGAGCTCAGAGCCACAGAGGTGATAACCGGCCTCACTCCCAAGGACGCAGCAGCAGCGCCATACTGCCGGCGGCAGCGGCAAATTCACTGGACGGCTACAGCAAGCCGAGGTGAGCCGATGCGGAACAGCCAGGCGGGATTTCTCGCCACAAGTAAAATCTAAAGCTCCCAGTGGCTGAGCTCAGCACACGCCGCAGGGATTCAGAGTGGAAATCAAAACCAAGAAGAAATATGCCAGCCTCACGGCTGAGGGCGTAGCAGCGGTGCCATATTGCCACTGGCGGCAGCAGCAGAGAATTCACCGAATCCAGTACAGCTACATCTGCATACTCAAGAACAGTGAGTCAAATTGCGGGCCACAGAGGAGAAATCCCAGTACTGTACTCCCTGGGACTTGACCCAGTGGGGGAGGGGCAGTGGCAGAGATATCACACCATAGGAGAACATGCAACCTGGCACCCCCCACAGTCTAAAGCAGCCTCTATCGACTCTCTGGGTCGGAGACTCTGTGATACAACCCAGTAAAGGAGTAGTGGGGTTTGAGATACTACTGACTCGAGACCCAGAACACCTTAAGTGAAGTCATAGTGACCCAAGGGAAGAACCCAGAGAAGGCACAAACTTCCGAAATCATGGGAAAGAGGAATAATACTGGAGCAATGAATGCCCACAACCCCACAACATCAGAACCCGATAAAACAGAAAATCAGAGATTTCTAGAAGATCAAATCAGGAAGATGATCATTCCAAAAATGAACGCATAGTTTCTAATCTAGGAAAAAATATCTGACAGCAGGAATATGATATTGAAGAAATATGGGCCCATTTTAAGAGAGCTAACCTAAGAATAATTGGAATAGAGGAGGGAAAAGAAAGTGAAACCAAAGGGATCAACAATCTCTTCAAGGAAGTAATAGCAGAAAATTTTCCAAACATAGAGCAAGAGGTTGATACACAGGTCCAGGAAACTTATAGAACTCCCTTTAGACAGGATCGGAGAAGAGGATCCCCACGCCACATAATTGTCAAAATGACCACTGTGGAAGCCAAGCAGAGAATCTTAAAGGCAACAAAAACAAAGGGTCAAGTGACATTCAGAGGCAAGCCAATTAGAATCACTCCAGACTTCCCAAACCAAGTCATGAGAGCCAGAAGGGCTTGGAGTAACATATTCCAAACTCTGAAAGAAAACAACTTCCAGCCAAAAATTTCCTACCCAGCAAAACTTTCTATCAAATTAGATGGAGTATAAAACTTTTTATTTGCCAACAAATGAAATTTCAACTATAACTGCTCTGCCAAAAATTAAAAAAAAAAAATTGTGTTACCAGCTTGGCTATATCTAGTTCCAAAAGCTTCTCCTGCTAGCAAGCACAGTTGACCTAAGTCTTCTCACTCCAATGTCCTATTAGTTTTAGTAATCAATTTTCATTCTCACTGTACTGTGCACAAAATAAATCTCAATCATCAAATTATCAATAGGTATCTACAGCAAAGATAAATTAAAATTTCAGATCCCCATTTTCTTCACCAGAGGAGAACTGACTTGCCCAAAGTCACACAGTAATTTAGTGGCGACTTTGTTTAATGTCACCTCTCTTAATACTATATCATTGCTCTTGCTGTCACCAGAGCAAAAGTAGAGCCACTTGCCTGTGAACTGGACAGTAAGGTTTACTGAACACTTAATGGGAGTGAGCATTAGACCAACATTTTCTCTATTTTCATACTAAAGTTTTTGAAGTAGAAACTCCTCCACTGAACCCTTCTTGATTGAACAGAAATGAATACAAATTGCTGTGCCCTACTTCTAATTCCAGAGGTCAACCTGTATTTCCACAGTGTGAGAAACCATGGGAAGCTACTAAGAGGCTGGGTAATCTTACAGCCTTGTCCAGTGACCACTGACTATTGGGAGTATAACTTTGCAGAAGAGTTCAAAGTATTTTGATTGAAAAATTATTAGTATTATCCTCTTTGTACTAACTATATATAAATACATGTTTATTAAATTTTGAGGCAAACATCCCACGAAGTGAGACTAAAAAACCTTATATTTTCTCTGATAGAAGTCCTTGACTCAAGTGACCACGAGAGGCAATCACAGGGATTGCAGAAGAGAGAACTTGATGAATAGCCGCAATTCCCAGTCTTAGGCACCTTATTTTACCATGGAGAAAATGCTTGCTCAGAGAGGTTGAAATGACTTGCAAAGTGGCCCTGTTCAGGGCAGAGCCAAGTCTGAGTCAGATGTCCTGACCTCTAGCACAGCGATCTTTTCATTCTAGCACATCTTTCCTAATAGTATGTTGGTGTTTTGTATAGAACAAATGCAACAAAATGTAGATACAATGCAAATCACTTTATGTTTCTATAGACTGTTGATTCATTTAGCAAATGTCAAGTATTAGTCTGCCCTACAGTTCTTTTAGCACATAGCCTTTGTAATTAAAATTTCTAGGTTAGAAAGCACAAAAAGACTTTAAAAGAAAAACATAGCTAGAAACAAATTTTTGATTGATTGCTATACACACCAGGTAAATATCATATATATATACACACATATACATATATATATATATATACATACGTATGTATATATATATATATATATATATATATATACATACGTATGTATATATATATATATATATATACACACACACATATACATGTGTGTGTATGTATGCATAGCCCATTTGAGTTGAATTCATTCAAAATTTTGCAAGGAAACATTTGTTTTAGGATCCAATATTTTATATATTAATATGGTAGGACAAAAGATAATACCTCTAAAATGTATAGAGAGATGAAGATAAGGGGTGCTTGTTAAGTTCAAGTCACAAGGTTCTCTGATTTTTATGTGTATAATCTCATTCAACCCTTAAAACTGTTCTTTGGAATAGTTCCTAGATTTTTTCCAATTTATAGATGAAGGACCTGAGATGATATAAAGAGACTTTCTTTTTCTTTTTCTTTTTTTTTTTTTTTGGTGGTACTGGGGTTCCTGGAAGCCCTTCTACCTCCGGGCTACACTCCCAGACCTATTTTATATTTTTTTATTTGGAAACAGGGTCTCTTAAGCCAGCACTGCTGGCTGCGAACCTGTGCGATCCTCCTGTCTCCGCCTCACAAGCACGGGGATTACAAGCCTGCGCCACCATGCCCGGCATAAAGAGACTTTCTAAGACCACGTTCTGTCAATAAAAATAACAAGTCCATGTTAATAATGATTTGTTAGGTGATCGAAGTTCTACTAATTGACTTGTGGTAAATCAGTACTGTCCTCAGTGGCATTATATCTAGTTGAGGAATCAAGCCAGGCATATTCCAAACAAGCATAATTACAGGTCTTAACTCACTTCAAAAATCATGTATTGAGTTTTTTACCTAATCCTTCTTCATGATTTAAAAATAAATTAATTAACTAAAATACATATATTTTGGGTCAATTAACACACACAAGATTAACACACACACACACACCACACACACACAATTGAAACATAGATTTACTCATGAGAACTGAAAACAAAAGTGGACCTAATCTTCATATCTTTTCAAAAAACAAAGTAAAAAAAAAAAAAGAATGGAAACCTAGATTTTTTTATTACATTAACTTTTATATTTCTTTTTACTTTTGTCTTTCAGAAACATGTGAAAATTTGAAGAGTGAGAAAATTTCTGCTAAACACAAGAGATATTCATATTTTTTCACTTGGATGATTAGGCAATAGGGAGATTTGGGTTTTATTTCTTCGCCTTTTTTTAACACCACAAACAATTTTTAGCAAGTTTGACCTTCAGTGAAATTGAGAGTACAAACTGCTTGATATATGTTGCTGGACCCAAAACAGTTATATCCCTCCTCAGCTTCCCCCTAGATGACTTTTCAGAATGCTAGCCACCACTCCAATTCTTGCACACAAAGAGAGAGAGACCATTGACTAGGCAGAGGCAATGGGCTTGATTGTGGTTGGCAAAAGCCGAGGATCAGCTGAACAAACTCCTCTGTCCTCAACAGTACATTCGGAGGGCATTGGTGAAGAGGGGGGCACATATTTTAAGATTCTTTAGCTTCCTGGTAAATCTTTTCCAGGACTTACCTCTTTCTCCCCATCCCACTGAGTGGAAAAATGTATTCATGAGGAATGAACAGAAATATGTCACAGAGTTCTAGTTAACTTGTGATATTCTGGTATTTAGAAAGTGGGAAGTAAGATTGAGGAGCTGGGGTTTGATGATTTTTTCCTCCACTTTTGATTAGGTAGAATATGTGAGATGATATGAAGCCAGTATGACAGTTACCTTTCTCCACAAGAGGCAGGTTTCTCATTTGTCAGGCAGAGGCCAGTTTTAGCTGTATGATAATATAAAGGTGAGCCAAGAAAGGAATGGAAGTTTTAAGCCAAACCAAGGCACTATTGGATTGAACTTTTTAATTAGAGAATTAGTTCTAGAACCATGATTCCTTGAATCAGAAGTCAGGGTATTGAGTGATGACCAAGATAAAATACTGTCATGCCAACAGGAAAGAGAGAAAACAGCAAAAGTAAACAGGGGGGTGGGGAGGCAGAAGCTCATATACAAATATCTCACAAGTGATCAATAAGATTAGAATTAGCAAGCCCAGTATGGTGGTATACATGCATTAGTTTGGTAGTTTAGTTTTCATTCTTTTGAGTAGATACCCAGAAGTGGTATTGCTGGATCATATGGTAGGTTCGTTCCCATTCTTCTGAGGGTCTTTTGCATTGTTTTTCAAAACTGTTGCACTAGCTTTCAATCCCACCAACAATGCATTAGAGTTCCCACTTCTCCACATCTCCACATTTTCACCAGGATTTGTTGTGTTTTGAATGATTGCCATTCTAGTTAGGTGAAATCTTAGGGTGGTTTTGATTTGCTTATCTCTGATTGCTAATGATGATGAACATTTTTTTCACACATTTATTGGCCATTTGAATTTCTTCTTTTGTGAAGTGTCTATTTAGTTCACTTCACTTACCCATTTTTTGTTTGGGTTATTTCCTTTATTGGTTGTGAGTTTCTTGAGTTCTCTGTATTATTCCTCTATCTGAGGCATCACAAACATATCAAAGGTAATCACGAAGCTGAACATGAAAAGGAGGGAGGGGGCAAGAACGGGGTATAAATTAGGTAAGGCTAAATGAGTAATGTGTGCAGGTATAGCTGTAGCTTCCTTTACTCCATTAAGACGTATGACTACAATGCATCAATAAAAATTTTAAAAAGAAGTGATCTCATTAGCCTGAAAACTTAGAAATAAAAAGATGATGATGCAAAACTGACACTATACTCAATAATTTTTTAAATTTGTTGTACTTTGTCTATTGTTTGTAAATTCCATTAACAAATATTCTTTAGAAAACTAGAACATTAAATGCAGACAAGATAAAATTCTAATTATCTTTTGTTATAAAGCACCATATGTTGCTGCTTTTTACATCAGAAAAGACAATGAAGAACACTGAGATTTTTAAACAAAACTTTGTAAATCTAGATGGGGTGAAAAAGTTAAGCTGGTCAATGAATAGTGTAGTGATTCTATTAACGACATACTTAATCATGTCAAAATATTTGCCACTCAGCATCAACACTCCTCAATGCAGAGGAGAGCTGCAGTTTATCTCTTCAGTACTGAGCATAATATTGTATCCAGCTGTGGCCCTCCAGAAATTTGAAAACTTTTTTTGTGGTTATGTGAGATTGTAGTTTTGTAGGGTGAAGGATGGCGGAGGAGGGAGACTCATAGATCCCTTACAAAGCAACCAGATGTTTGCTCTGGCAGTTTGCATAAGAAGTTAACTGCACATTAAAAATATTGATTGTGTATATGCACTTTGAATAAGATAGTTTTTAAGGCTTCTTTTATGATATATTTGGTGTCTTGCAGAGAAGAATAAAGTTCAAGTTTTCCCAAGAATTTAAACATAAGTGTGCATCTAAGTTTGTTTGGGAAAATATTGCAATTCCAATTCCAGATATAAGAAACTATGGAAGAAAACTTTCATGAACCACAAACACTAGCATGTTTCAGATCCTACTGTTGAGTAGCAGATAGCTGGGTCTCTTGTTCTCAGAAAGGAAAAACTGAGACCCAAAGGGAGATTAGTCACTTGCTAAGTACAAAACCGGCACTAGCAAATCCACAATAAAGGCATTGCTTGTTCAAAGTCACATAGGCTTTCTTTCTCTGACTTCCTGTTACTCTGAATTTTTAAAATAATACATCATTCTTGAAGTTGGAAAATATGTTTTGAGACCTATACAACCATTATTTTCGGAATACCATGAAACATCTGTCTCTAAATTTAATCTAGATGAAGAATCATGCGCAGCATATTCTAAGGCATTTCAATAGATCAGAACTTTGTTTTCTAAGGTCTTTTAACCTAAGGCTACACTCAAGTTTTAATAAATAAGTATGCCATGAATGATGGGACACTCCTGTAATCCCAGTCCTTGGAAAGCTGAGGCAGAAGGAGTGCTGGTTCCAGAACTGCCTCAACAAGGTAGGGACATGCAGGAACCTAGCAAGACCCTGTTTCAAAACAAAACAAAACATCTGGGGAAGTATTTCAGAGGTAGATTGTCCTTGTGTTCAATCCCCAGTTAAAAAAAAAAAAGGAAAGGAGTTATTTCAGAACTTTCTGAGAATTACCTATTACCTATAACTAAAAATAATGATTAATTTGCAAAGTTAATCATTTTTCATTAACATGTTTTCATACTGTCTATATATTTAGCCATAATGGATACTCTGCTTTGTTTCATATTTTTTTTTAAATCTGACTTCTACTTCATATTCTGGCTTTCAACATTTAAAATAACCCAAATGATTTTCTCTAATGGATAGACATGTGTGAAGTACAGTGTGGGAAAAATCACATGGCATAGTTAGCCTCAATATAAAAACTAAATGAATCATATCTTTATTATTTTATGTTCCATATTTGTGTATTCTTTATAGTCTAAGGCTTTTTTCTTTCACCAAAAATGTAAATTTCATATTCTATTCTTTTTTTTTTTTTTTTTTACTTTTTATGTTGGAGGATTGAACCCAGGGGCATTCTATTTCTGAGCTACAACCCCAGATCATTTTTATTTTTTTATTTTGAAACAACTCACCAAGTTGCAGAGGTCCTTGTTAAGATGTGGAAGTTAGCCAGGAGCCAGCCTGTTTCAGACTCCTAAGTGCTGGGATTATCGTCATGGGCCACTGTGCTGAATCACGTTTTATTCTTTAGGTATGTGAGGTCCACCAGAGGCCCTCCTTGATCACAAGATGCCCAGGCCCATAATTCATTGTGTTCATACACTTTGGAGTTGTTTTTCTAAATCTATCCTCACTTCTACCCATCCTTTCCCAGATCTCCTTTTCTCCCAGTGAAATTTTACCTACCTGCCAGAATGAATTAATCATATTTAATACTTAATTCATTCACATTAAAAGAAATGATTACTACCCAATCCTCCCTGTTAAGTATTTATCTGAAGTGAGTTTATTTTCTAATTATATTCTAAGTATTTTGATTATAAAGTATATTTTTTATGAAAAATATTTTTCAAAAGCCTTTAAAATTAGACTTAAAAATAAATGAGCAGGTGGGTGTGGTAGCACATGCCTGTAACCCTAGAACTTGGGAGGCTGAGGCAGGAGGAAAATAGATTTAAGTCCAGAGCATGGTAATTTAGTGAGACCCTGCTTCAAAATGCAAAATATAAAAAGGCATAGGATGTAGCCCAGTAACAGTACACCCTGGGTTCAATTCTTATTACCACATAAATAAATAAATAAATAAATAAATAAATAAATAAATAAATATTTTCAAATATTGGCAATATTTATATTTCAGAGAGAAAGAAAAAAAAATATTTGGGATAGTTTCCTAGTTGTTATAGATCTCTAAATTATTATTATTATTATTAATTATTATTATTACTATTATTATAGCACTGGGGATGGAACCCAGGGGCATTCTACCTCTGAACTCCACCCCCCAGCCCTATTTTTTATTCTTTGTTTTGAAACAGGGTATCACTGAATTGCAAAGGGCCTCACTAAGTAGCTGAGGTTGTCCTCAAACCGAGATCCTCCTCAGCCTCCCAAATGCTGGGATTATAAGCATGTGCCACTATGCCCAGTTTATATCTTCAGATTATATTTTGGCTTTTAATTCTACATTCTTATTTCTCTCTGTTGTCTTGTTAATGTGGAAACAAACCCCATTGGAAGCACAAGCTTGTAGGGTCTCTTGAGAGCTTAAGTGGGCATGGCGGCCCATGCCTGTGATTCTACTAATGGGAGGCTGATATAGGAGGTTCAGAGTCTAGACCAGCCTGAGCAATATAGGGAAACTTTCAGCAATCTAAAGGCACCCTGTTTCAAAACAAAACAAATAGGGATTGAGGATGTAGCTCAGAGAGAGAATTCCCCTGGGTTCAATCCCCAGTGCCAAAAGAAAAAGAAGGAAAAAAAAAAAAAAAGAAAAAAAAGATTTTCCACTGCCATTGAACAAGGCCCTCTGGAACCCCAGGAACCACTGGCAATGAGGTGCACACGCCTCTGCTTCCACTTGTAGCCAGCCACTAAAGGACACCACCGCCACTCCAGCATTAACATAAACACACAATCTTCTGAATCTGACCAAAGTCAGCAATTGGACTTAAAAGTTATTTTTAAAATAAAAATTGCTTGCAGCAAATTAGTGCTTTGAAAAGTAGACTAGAGGAGAACTGGAGTGCTGTGTGATGCATAACTCTACCACCCTGAACTTCATCACAATGCACGATTACAATGCACCAGATAAATAAAGTGAGGGAAAAACGTAGATGTGGGGAAAAATCACATGGTAGTCTTAGAAATGTCAAGCTTCTGATGAAATTCTTTAATGTGTTTTACTCTTAAAATGCCTGTATAATAAGGCAATGATGCTATTCAATATATTGATGATATACGTTGAATGATTGGATCCTACCATGTGAACAAAATAAATCTTTAGGCTTTATTTTTACCTGTTACTATGCAATGCAAGTAGATATTGACACTCATTCAATTTCCCCCATAACTGATGTCAGAATCCCTCCTTTATCAGTCAGTCAATCTGCCAGCAGTGACCTAAGACTTTTTTTTTTTTTTTTTTTTTGGTGGTACTGGGGTTCCTGGAAGCCCTTCTACCTCCGGGCTACACTCCCAGACCTATTTATTTTTATTTATTTATTTATTTATTTATTTATTTATTTATTTATTTATTGGAAACAGGGTCTCCTAAGCCAGCGCCCCGCAGCTGGCGCGATCCTCCTGTCTCGGCCTCCCAAGCACGGGGATTACAGGCAAGCGTCACCATGCCCGCCTGTGAATTAAGACTTCTACTTAGACTTCATAGCCTACTCAGTGAGAGCCAGGCAGTGGGCAACTGGACAAAAAGGCCACCGTTCTTATGTTTTGTACTACCAAGGCCCGAGGGCAGTTATACTCTAACAATGCCTGAGTGTCCACTTATTAACCACTGTGGGAGATGAAGATATACCTTGACCATTGGCTTCCATTTCTAAGCTTGAGAGAAAAAATTCTACCCTTTCAGGAAGTAGAATAGAGAAAATCAAAGAAAGAAAAATTATTACTAAAGGCTAACATAAATTTTATTTAAAAAATAATGTTTTATTTTAAAAATAATGTTGAATTTTGTTGGGGGGTGTACTGGAGATGGAACCAGGGGAATTCTACCTCTGAGCTACACTCCCAGCAATTTTTTTATTCTTTATTTTGAAACAGGTTCTCATTGAGTTGCAAAGGGCCTCGCTAGATAGCTGAAGTTGTCGGAGAACCACGATTTTCCTGTATCAGGCTCCCAAGTGCTGGATTACAAGCATGCACCACCTTGCTGGCTAATAATATTGAATTTTAATATTTAACACTATTTTACAAAAATTTCAAAAAATTAATGTGATAAAGATTTAGATTCAATAAATTCCTATAAAATAAGCCACTGAATTTAAACAAATTTATATAATTAGCCAGGTACATGTGTTATTAGGAAAGATGTTATTTGACTTTTGAAAGACAGGTAATTAATAAAAAGTAACCTTAAAACTTAGTTATTATCTATTTCCATTGGAAAGGATTTTTTTCCCATGAGCCAAACATTCTATATCATACAAGTTTTTATAAAACTTTGTAACTTTTTGTGTTATTTTGTAGAGTTAGGTAGTTAGATTCATCTTTTCTTCTTAAAATAAAGTTTCATAATTCTAATTTATTAAAAAAAATTACTGAGTGGGCTGGGGGTATAGCTCAGTGGTAGAGTGCTTGCTTAGCATGAGGAAGGTCATGGGTTCAGTTGCCAGAAAAAAAAAAAAAAGGCAGATTAAAGAGAGAAACAGAAAAGAAGGGGAGGGGTTAAGATAAACATGCAAAAAAAGCAGATATGCAAAGTAAAAAAAAAAAAAAACAAGGAGAGACCATTATTCCTTTAGTTATGAATATGACAATGTCACTTATTTTGTGGATGATAAGGTTGGGGGTATAATTTAACAGTGAAAGAAACCCTGTTTTTTTTGTTGTTTGTTTGTTTGTTTGTTTGTTTTGGCTTTTTTTTTTTGTTTTTTTGTAATAATGGGGATGGAACCCAGGGGCATTATACCTCCAAGCTATATCCTCAACTTTATTTTTTAATTCTTTATTTTGAAACAGGACCTCACTGAGTTGCAAAGAGCCTCACTAAGTAGTAGCTGAGGCTGTCCACGAACCACAATCCTCTCTCAGCCTCCCAAATACTGGGATTACAAATATGTGCCATCACACCCGGCCTGAACCCCTGTATTTTAAAGAGGCTAACTAACTGTGCCTATTCTGTCAAGCAACAGCAATTTGTTTTATTTTCTGATAGAGATGCTGAGGCCCACACATTTTAACTGTATTGCCTAAAAGTAACATTGGTATTTGCTATGAAATATTTTCTTCATGCTTTTTCTTAATACCACTCTGGTATTGTACCTGGTTATGAAAACTAATATTGTACCTGGCTATAAAAACTGTTCATGGGGAATTCATATTTGAATTCATATATGTCTCATTCCTCAAGAAGATCAACTGTCTACCTTATGTCTGCAGAAAAGAATGATTTTGATAGATCAGGTGATTACAACTCCACTGGGTAGAGAACTTTCTGGCTCCAACTCACTACTGCCTTCCTGTGCCTAGAACTGAGTCTCATTCATGGTATATCCTGAATGAGTGACTGAAGATGAATTCTAGAGTTACTGGCCAGGCAATGTGGCACATGCCTGTAATCCTAAATACAGGGGAGGCTGAAACAACAAAATTGAAGCCAGCGAAGGCCTGAAACAGATTCCAAAGTTACTTAAGTTCCCTCTCAGAACTACCATGTGCTACACTCGAATATACACCAAAAGAATGAGCCTAAATTTCCCACTCCCCAAGCAGCCAAGAAATTATTCATAACACTGGGATGGAAGGAATTTCTGTTAAGTGAGGAAAGTGCTTAACATTCTTCACCAGGGAATTTGCATGTTGATCCCCAAGCACACCTCACCTTCTTCTGCTTACTTTAACATAATCTTAAAGGAAAGTGCCACACACGTTTTCTTATTCTAATTTTAGAGAAAAGACATACACAGGTGACAGGCATGCTAGGATTTGGATGGATTTAAAATGTTAATATGTAGAAAATTATGGATATTACACAGAAGCTGAAAACTTGAGCCCTTAGTGTTGTTCACTCTGCAAGTCTAATCACCTGACATTTCTCAAATTATTGATGTATAAAATGAGATTTTGTACCATAGCTTCTTCTGTGTGAAAGTGTTTATTATGATTTATGTTGAAATAAGAATCATACAATGTGTAATGTGCAATTAAAATAAAGTAATGTCATGAATTATCCAACAATTTTTTAGATGCTCTATTCATGATTTGTCCTTTTTATTTTTCTCGAAGGAATATCATATTGATGATACAGCACTTTTATTTTTTTATTTAAAATAAGTTATAAATGCCATGCATGGTGGCTCACACTGTAATCCCAGTACTTAGGAGGCTAAGACAGGAGGATCTCAGATCAAGACCTCAGCAACATAGCAAGACTCAGCAAGCTAGTGAAACTCTGTTTCAAAATAAAAGATAGAAAGGGTTGGGGTATAGCTCAAAGGTAGAAGGTCCCTGGGTTCCATCCCCAGTACCAAAAAAATAAATAAAGAATGAATAAATAGATAAATAAATACATAAAATAAGCAATGATTATGTATCATAATATGAGTGATATAAAAATCTCAGTAGGTTAAATAGTAGATAAATAAATAGGATTATTGAGGAAGATGTTTTAAAATGATTTTTTTACTATGTCTTCAAAAAATATATACCTAAAACCCAATTAAAACTTATGAGACTCTGGGTGTGGTGGCGCACACTTGTAATCCCCATGCTTGGGAGGCAGAGACAGGAGGATCGCGCAGGTTCGAAGCCAGCCGCGCTGGCTTAAGAGACCCTGTTTCCAAATAAAAATATACAATAGGTCTGGGAGTGTAGCCTGGAGTTAGAAGGGCTTCTAGGAACCCCAGTACCACAAAAAAAAAAAAATGTTTTTGTGAGACAATAGTATTGATAGTAAGAAAATTTTTGACAGAAACATATTTGAATATCTATGTATTTTATGCTTCAAAATCACCAAATATAATAAACATATGGATTAAATCTTCTGAATACAATTTTAAAATGTAAACCACTTTCTACACTAACAATAAACACTCATAAATTTAATTTTAAAATATAGTTTGTAATACACAATTATTAAATATTGAAAAATAAATTTAACAAAGGAGTAAAGTATCTCTATTCTAAAATCTATAAGAAGCTGGGTGTGGTAGTACACACTTGTAATCCCTGCACTTGGGAGGCAGAGACAGGAGGATTTTGCAGTTTCGAAGCCAGCCGCGCTGGCTTAAGAGACCCTGTTTCCAAATAAAAAAGTATAAAAATAGGTCTGGGAGTGTAGCCCGGAAGTAGAAGGGTTTCCAGGAACCCCAGTAGCACTATATAAATAAATAAATAAATAAATAAATAAATAAATAAATAAATTCTATAAAACACTTGCAAGAAAATTTTAAAGAAGTTCATATATGTATAGCCTTTGAAGAAATGTCTCTTCAAGTGTTTCTACGATTTTTATTGGGATATTTAGGTTTTGCTATCAATTTGATGGAATTCTAAACATATTTTAGAGACCAATTCCTTATTAGATAAGTGATATACACATGGCCAATTATCCAATGAAAAGATGCTCGGCACCATTTGTTATAAGGGAAATACCAATAAAAAATATGAGATATCACTCACAGCTATTCAAATTTAATATATATTATATATGTATGTATGTAAAACAAAAAGAAAATGAAGAAAGTCTCCAAGTGTGAATAGAGAAGAAATGTGAAGAAATTGGAACACTTGTACCTGTTGGATGGAGTGTAAAGTAACACTGAAGCTGTAGAAAACAGTATATTCTTCAAAGAATTAAAAAGAGCTAACATAAGATCTAATAATCATAGTTTTGCTTATATATCCAAAATAAATTAGCAGGATCATGAAGAGATGCCTGTACTCTCATGAAAATTGCTGCATTATTTGCAACTGTCAAGGTAATGGGGAAAAAAACGTGTCCATTGACAGATGAATGAATTAAAAATTTGGCAGATGCATACAATGGAATATTGTTAGCCCTTAGAAAAAAGAAAACTCTGGAATTTGAGGTAAAAATGGATGAGCTTGATAAAGTTTATGCTAAGTGAAATAAAGTACATACAAAATGACAAATACTGTGTGATTCTGCATCATGGGGTATCTATTCAAATTCACAGAAGCAGAGAAGACAGCATTGGTTTTCAAGGAGCTGTTGAAAATGAAAAATAATTGTTCAATAGGTGAAAAGTCTTAATTATGCTATTTAAAAAGTTCTAGAGAGCCAGGCATGGTGGTGCATGCTTGCAATCCCAGCATTTGTGAGGCTGAAATTGGAGGATCATGGTGCACAGACAGCCTCAGCTACTTAGTGAGGCCCTCAGCAATTTAGTGAGACTCTATTTCAAAAAAAAAAAAAAAAAAAAAAAAAGAAATGAAAAAAGAAATCTAAGATCTTGGAAGATGAAAAGATCTGCCATGCTCACGGATAGCCAGAATAAATATCAATAAAATGGCCATCCTTCCAAAAGTTATCTAAAGATTTAATGCAATGCCCATTAAATTACCAAGATCATTCCTCACAGACATAGAAAAATCAGTCCTTAAGTTCATTTGGAGCAACAAAAAGCCCAGAATAGCCAAAGTAGTTCTCAGCAACAAAAACTATGCAGGAGGAATTATAATACCTGACTTTAAATTATACTACAAAGTCATTGTAACAAAAACATCATGGTACTGGCACACAAACAGATAAATAGACCAATGGAGCAGAATTGAAGACCCAGAAACAAGCCCACAACACCTACAGCCAATTGATTTTTGACAAAGGGGCCAAAAACATACACTGGAAAAAAGCCTGTTCAACAAATGGTGTTGGCAAAACTGGTTAACCATATGCAGAAAATTGGAAATTAATCCCACTTTCTCACTCTGCACAAGGGTCAATTCAAAATGGATCAAAGACTTGTAAATTAGACCAGAGACCTTGAGGCTCCTTGAAGAGGGCATAGGTCTAACACTGCAACACATAGGCACAGATAAAATCTTTCTCAACAAGCCCTCAAAGGTGCGACAAACTAAAAGGTGAATCAATATGTGGGATTTCATGAAACTGAAGAGTTTCTGTTCAGGAAAGGAAACTGTCAAGAACCTCAACCAAGAGCCAACAGAATGAGAGAAGATTTTCCCTACCTACTCCTCTGATAGAGGACTAATATCTAGAATATACAGAGAACTCAAAAAATTAAACACTAAAAAAACAAATAATCCAATAAAAAACTGGGCAAGTGAACTAAATAGACACTTCATGAAAGAAAATCAAATGACCAATAAATGCATAAGAAAATGCTCAACATCATTGACAGAGAGATGCAAATCAAAAGTACCCTGAGATTTCACGTTCCTCCAACTAGAATGACAACCATTCAAAATGCAAACAAGAACAAATGCTGGTAAGGATGTGGAGAAGTGGGAGCTCTAAAACATTGTTGGTGGGATTGCAATTTAGTAGAACCACTTTGGAAAACAGTATGGAGAATCCTCAGAAGAATGGGAACAAATGTACCTTTTTATCCAGCAATACCACTAGAAAACCAAGCTACCAAAGTAATGCATGTGTATCTATGTTCATAGCTGCACAATTCACCATAGTCAAACTATGGAACCACCCAACATGTCCATCAAAAGATAAATAAATTACAAAACTGGGGATATGTACACAATGGAATTTTACTCAGCCATAAAAAAAACACAATTGTGGCATTTGCAGGGAAATGAATGGATCTTGAGGACATTATGCTAAGCGAGATTAGTCAGTCACAAAAAGTAAGGAATCAGATACTTTCCCTAATATGTGAAAGCTAAGGTAAAAGGGATGATAGGAGGAACTCCAAGTGAAAACGGAGATCCTACAGAGGAGCAAATAAGGCAACCTAACTGTGGGGATGGGGGGTGGGGAGGAAACTCTTTAAAGCGCACGATGTACTTTTTTTTTTTTTTTGGTGGTACTGGGGATGGAACCTAGGGACCTCTTCTACTTCCAGGCTACACTCACAGATCCATTTTATATTTTTAAATTTGGAAACAGGGTCTCTTAAGCCTACTGAGGTTGACTTCGAACCTACATGATCCTTCTGTCTCAGGCTCCCAAGTGCAGGGATTAAAAGCATGTGCCACCAAGCCTGGCTAATGTACTTATTCATATCATAAGCAATCACTAAGCCAAGCATGAGAGAAGGGTATGGGGAGGGAGTGGGGTGGAGACTGGGTGGGGGCTGGCTGGGTGATGTGTGCGTTTAGGTCTACACAGTTGTTTTTGCTTCACTATGATGTATAAAAACAATGCACCAATAAAAAATTTAAACAACAACAAAAAAACAATAGGGCAAATGGTGTGGCTTAGAGGTCAAATGTGCCTGGATTCCATCCCAAGAGCTGAAAAAAAAAAGTTCTAGAGATACACAGAACTTATTATATGCAATAATGTGTTTCAAAATTTGTTAAGAGAGTAGAATTCAAATTGAGTATTTTTACTACAAAAAATACAAAACAGAGAGACACATGGAAATTCTGGAAGGTTTGGGTATGTCTTTAACATTGGTTATGATGATGGATTCATAGCACTTGCCTATGTCCAAACTCATCAAATTATTCACATTACAAAGTTTAATTATTTGTATGTAAATTTCATGTTTGTAAAGCTATTCTAAAAAGAAATCACTGAATAAATAAGCAAACATTAAAAAACCTGAAATGAAAGGAGGAAAATAATAAATTGGGAGAATAAGACTGATACTCTATACATCTATCTATCTATCTATCTATCTATCTATCTACCTATCTATCTACCTATCTATCTATCTTACCATCTTTTTTAAATAGAAACTGAAATAGAGAAAAATATATTCTATTCCTAGTACTTATCAGGTTGGAAAAGCAACATCAAGTGATAATCTTGTTTTGGCTTCCCTGAGCTGGATATTGCCTACTGCCCAGTAACACTTGTAGCCATGATACTAATGATCCTAGTATGTCTCTCTTGGACTAGAACCCTGAGTATCTGTGCGAGTCAAAGTTTAGTCTCTTACACAGTCATTGGTAAGATGGAAAGAGCTTCAGTAGCCCTATTTTTTCTGTTGATTCTTAGCCCTTCATTTTTTCTATGGCCCTTCCTTAAATGCAAGTGTGACCTCTAGATTATGTGACTTATTGCATGTACACAGACATGTACATACATTGGTAGCAGGATACTGGCACAAAATAATTAGGAATTGTTACCTTGATTTCATGGTGCACAGATATGGAGATTGAGGGCAGAGGGCCTACTTGCAGCAGTGCTTCATGGGAAGTGCCAGGGCAGTTCTGATCAGTGGGCAAGAACCTGTATTCATTTTAATTCTCAAAAAGAAAAATTCTACTTTCTACAAAAAGGAGTAAGAGTTAACTACATTCACAAACAAAATGCTAATTAAATCAAGAATAAAAATAAAGATATAAATCAATGTGTTGTAAAGAAAAACAGGAGATATAAAAAAGCTGTTGCTAGGTCATTACTGAAGTAGAAAGTCAGTGTCTTTCCAAATTATTCAGATTTATCTACTATTCCTATAGGCTTCTCAAAACTGATTGTGTGTGAAGACTCACAACTAGATGAGGCATATGAACATCATCTTCTTTCTCCAAACACGAAAATGATAGGAAAGAAGAAAATTAAGATGCTAATCTCAAATATAAAAGTGAAGGAGCAGAAATCAACCATGAATGAAAATTCTTAACTAACTTTCAGAAAGATGGAAAAGTGGGAACTGACGATAGAATTGAGGAAGTGAAATCTGTGTGTCTACAGAGGCAAATGCCTTCAAGTATACCTTTGATTAGCTTTGCAGATTGGCTGAGAGTCCCAGAGTTTAGTGTCACTGTAGACTTTGCAGGCCAGATGTAAGGAGAGTGTTCAGCCCTTCAGAGTCCATCTCTACCTCATGCAAGAGATCGATTGCTATTCTTTAGTGCTGTGAGGGACGATATGTTTTAGTTCTTAAAGCAAAACGGCAAAGAAATGTGAGGTTTCCGAGCAAAGAGGAAAGAAGATAAGAAGTAGAAATTGAATCTTTTTGCATGTATGTGAAAGCATTCATTAGGAACTGTGGACCCTCAGCAACTTCCTGCCTGACCCCTCCTACCTTCAGAAAAGGCTGCCAGCCAAACAAATTTTAGTTCACATCCTCAGGAGAGCCAGGCAAGAGATGGAAGAATTTCGCCCTAGAAAAGCAGAATGACCCAGAAAAAAGATCTTTCAACCTACACATACATTATATTTCATTTATTTCAAGTGTTACCTAGAAGTCATATTTCTCTTATCTTCACAGACATATGACACTGAACACTTACATGATTTCCAGAAGGGCACACTGACCATGAAGTTGCTGTATACACTGCAGTTGTCTGCCCTGAAGCACCAACACATTCTCTGGCTCTAAAAAGATGCTAATAAATATTTTCTGAGTCTATTAACAAATTCAGCCACATACTTTTCAAATCTCAGTTATCAAAAAATCACAAAGTATTGGAAGAAACTTCCGTAGGTCAACTAATATGTTCCCTGGGCGCAGCAATTTCTAAACCAAGTTTTCTATCATATTTCTGTACAATGTCAAACTAGAAGTGAACAAACCCACATGGAACTTTAGAGCTTTTTATATTTTTGCTTCAGTGAAGCTAAACCAAATTATTTAATAGCTTAAAGTCAATCTCCTATCTTTTCAAAATTTCAGCATCAGCATTCATGAAAGGTTTTAGTGGAGTTTCAGTCTAGAAACTAAAAAAGACACTGGTAGTCTGTGTATCCATGGAAATAGGAAATGAGTTGGCTTTTTGATAAGATTATGCTATCTTTGGGATAGGTCATAATGACACCTACTGAAAGGAAATACAGGACAGAAAAGGGCCTTGAGCAAGCCTGTCCTCGTTGTTAATTTTTATCTTAACTTCATTTTCTCATTCGTCATTGGCAATATGTATTCTTCAACCCTTCGGTACCATGAGAACACATCCAGCTATTTCTAAAAATCATTTGGCATTTTGGCTTTCATGGATTATTTTGACAAATTATTTCCTATTTACTGCAAAGAATGAAAGGAATTTGATTGATTTCTTGGTTGTAGTTAGTTTTTCATTATTAAACTACATTATTGTGCTTCTTGTCACCAATTTCCTTAGTAAAAAAGCCATTTTTATATACTGCCTCATTGATATCTATGAGGATTAAGTAAAATAATGTGTCCAAAGTGTTGATTAGCACAGTACCTGGCATGAGTAAGTGTAATATGAAAGCATTTGGAGTAATTATATTATTACCTTCCAATTTCATGCCCTATCAATTTAATATCTAAGAAAGAGCAAGTATATTCTTCTATATCTGATGAGTAGATAAATCATGTTAACTCATCATAAGAAAATGTGTATGTATGTGTATGTTAAGACAATTAAGGTCTACTTTCTTAGGATTACAAATACACAGCAGAATTTTGTTAAATATAGGCCTTATGCTATACTTTAGGTCTCATAGGACATAGCTGAAATGCTAAATCCTATGACCAAAACATCTATTTCATACCCAGCCCCACATCTGTGAACTATTATGTTCTTTGCTTTCCCAAGAGAAGCAGATACCTCACAGATGTATAGTCACTCCATATTTGCCCTTCTATTTTTGGCTTATTATGTCCCTTGGCATGGTATTCTCTGTGTTCATCTAAATTGCTGCAAATGGTAGCATTTTATTATTTTAAAGGCTAAATCTCTCACGGTTTCTTAATTTTAATCATCCATTAACAGATGTGTTGTTTTCAAGTCTTGGCAATTATGAATAAACATTGGCTACTGCTCAATGAACATAGGAATATGGACATCTCTTTGAGACCCTGTTTCAACTCTTATGGATACAGACTCAGAAGGGGATTATTGGATCCTTTGATAGTTTCTACTGAGGTCTGTGTGGTGTGTGTGTGTGTGTGTGTGTGTGTGTGTGTGTGTGTGTTTGCTTTTATTGATGCACTATAGTCTCATATCATAATGTAAATCACGTTGACAATGACATACATGCAAACACTCTTGGTGTCCTCCCCCATTTCCCTCCATCCCAATATAGAGTACCCAGATTGATGTTGGTATATAGTCACATGTATGCACATAGTCTATGGTAGAATTTCTATTAATGAACCTAAGTCTTCCTCCACCCCTACCCTCATATCTCCTCGCTGGCTCCCCTGAGGTTTCTCATCATCTGGAGGTTCTATGTGCAGAATAGGGAGTAATTCATATACAAGAAAGACTCTATTGAGTTTTAAGGAATTTACATACTTGTTTATTTTTATTGTGATTAAACTAAGTTACATCACCACCAAGAAGATTCAAAGGTTTTTTCTCCATAGGATAGCTAGTATCCTATTAGCTTTTAAGGTAATACCAGAAAAGATTGATTCATTTTCTGCTTTGTCATTGTCAAAAACAATTCTATTAAGAAGTATTTGTCCTTTTTTAATATCTAAAATATGATATAGAAAATATACAAATGGCTGGACGTGGTGGCGCACTCTTGTAATCCCAGCGCTTGGGAGGCGGAGACAGGAGAATCACGCTGCCTCAGAGCCAGCCTTGATGGCTTAAGAGACCCTGTTTCCAAATAAAAATATAAAATAGGTCTGGGAGTGTAGCCCAGAGGTAGAAGGGCTTCCAGGAACCCCAGTACCACCAAAAGAAAAAAAAAAGAAATTATACAAATGTTATAATCAACTTGTATTGATTTTTAATTAAATATCCTCTTTTAGCTATTCTGCTAGAATATTTATTCACTTTCTCTTGCTCAATTTCATTTATTTTATGAGCTATATTCATTGTTTCAGCTCTCTTTTATAGTTACCAAACATCTTAGTATGACTTGGATGCACCCATTTATTTCTATTTTTATGGCATACCCTCTAGTTTGAAATTATGCTTTTATTTCATTTTTATCAAGGAATAATAATGAAGAGTTGATCAGATTTATAACACTAAGGCTTTGGCAGAGCTCCACATTGACTTTAAGTTTCTGTCTTGTTCTTGTCATTCTAAATTTAGTTAAATCTAAGCCAACCAGTGATATCTAGGGCCTCTTTTTTAAAGACCATTTCAAGTTCTATTTTACACCACATGCATTTATTACATACATACATATGTTCATGTACAGATATATATAGAGAGACAGAGAGTACACTTGTTCCTAAGAAGAGTGTGTTATGCTTGGGAGCATGAAAGAGGAGGATAGCAAGTTTGAGGCAAACCTCAACAACTTAGCAATATTCTCAGTGATAGTGAAATTTTGTTTTAAAAAAGTAAATTAGTTTTAAAAGGGCTGGGTGTGTAGCTCCAAGGCATAATGACCCTGAGTTCAATTTCCACTACCAAAACAAAAACCAAAGGAAAAAATATTGAGTATGAAGGAATGACTATATATACCACCAAATACAATACCAGAGAAATTTTAATTTAAGAATCACAGAAGTGATTTGCTTATATCTGTTAATGTATTAAAACATAGAAATACATTAGAAACTTCATTGATATGCTTTAATTCATTAAAATCTGCTTCTCCTGACCAACACATATAGATTTTTCATCTTTTTAAACTACATGTATGATCCCCTTAGGAAGTGAAATTACTAAAATCCTAAGCACTGCAGTTGCATATATCTGACCCTTGGGTTGATAAGATGGGAAGTGGAAGGGTTCTATGTGTTTGTGCTATATTCATTGCTACAGAATGGATAGTGGGAAATAAGTACTTGTTGGAAACATCTAGGCTTTCTGGATGTTTTTAAAGTGCATGGCACATGGTAAAGTAGAGGGCTAAAGTTAAGCTCTTTTAGTATTTGTTGTTACTTCATAGTAATGGTTGCATTTGGGGAATGGAATTATTAAACTTGATGTCTTGGAGAGGATGCTGTTTGACTCTGGGTAATGTGTGGTGGGGAGCACACAGAAGCTTTCTGTGCCCCATAGTCCATATTTTCTAGCCATTGTTACATATGTACATTTTAGTTATAATTGCTGAGTATTAAAGGATAAATTCTAATGCCCAAAGTATGTTATAAGTCGGAAAATACTCCCTATATAACTGTCCTTTTGTTAGTTTTTAGGAAGAGATCTTTTCTGGAATGACCTTTGTTAATCTGTGTCTTGGAGCTAGGAGAGGTCTTGTACTTACTACATATTACTGGAATGGGGAAGAGGGAGAGGAGGGATGGTGTGGGGCAGAGCTCATTGTTAGTATCTCTGTACCTGGAAGACAGTTTTAGATTCTTACCATAAGTTTCTGTGTGTATTTTTGGTAAGTACTTGTGTTCATTGTGCGCAAAGTTCCTATTTATGGCCTAACACCTTAACTTGATAGATGTCCCAAAGTGACAGTGTATGGCAATAAGTAGAGCTTGATGAATTAGCCAGCTTGAAAATACCTTTTTTGTTATAATTGTTAAGAAGGTGCACCTTGGGCATGGAATCGTCAGACCTCTGGGCAGTGTGTCAGGACTTGTTCATCCAGCTGGCTGCAGAGGGGCAGAAGGAAGTGCACAGAGGTGGAGTAAGTGTTTCTCAGATTTACATTTTGATTTTGATGTGAGCCATTGGTGTGTGTGCATCTTCTGTGCTGTCCCACAGTAACACCTTAATTCACTGGGAACATACTTTAGAGTTAATATTTTAGTAGTAGAGCCAGGCATGGTGGCACACACTTGTATTCCCTGCGCTTGGAAGGCTGAGACAAGAGGATCGCTCAGGTTCGAAGCCAGCCTCAGCTGGCTTAAGAGACCCTGTTTCCAAATAAAATATAAAAAATAGGTCTGGAAGTGTAGCCCGGAGGTGGAAGGCCCCTGGGTTTCATCCCCAGTACCACACACACACAAAAAAAAAAATTTAGTAGTAGAAATCCGATAACTCTTAGAAACATGCTGGTATACTCTTGGTTTATGTCTACTTTTAAATCGAGCATTAAGGGAATGCAGTATTTTACTCTGGCAGTATGTCTATCCAATGGCCTGCTGCTCTTTCTATCTTCAGAAAAGTTTTTGTACCAAGAAAGGCAGGATTACAATTATTTTTTTAACAGGTTGAGTTGGTATACTCTGTATCCTTGGTCACTGAAAATACTCTTGTAACTTTGAGATATTAAGGTGAACATTGATGTGTGGAAAAGCACGATACATACTACGATCTTGATCACACAAATGGCATGTTGTGTATGTGTACACAGGAGTGGAAAGCCACAGCCAACCAAGCTGCTCATGACTGGATGACTTTGTTCTTTACTTCTTGTGTTTTTGTTTCCTGTAGTGCATATATAAACTTTTAAAAATAAAAGTTATTTTATAAACCTTAAAAAAATAAACTACATGTATGCTTCACAGAAATACTTTTCAAAATTACTCTATTCTTGGAACTTTCTTCGGTGTCTGCTTCCTAAACCAAAATAGCAATTTAGATCTTCATAAAAAAGATATAAATACCTTATATACTGCTATATTAAAAATTTTTGTTTTTCAATGACTTTTCAGTAAAACATCAAAAAAGAATGTCTAAATTTGTGATTGTTCTGACATAGAAGGAGCTTTGGTCCTCATTTTATCCCCACATGTAGAATCTGTCTGGAACAATTTGCCCGTTTTGGGATTTGGAAAATGGGAAACCAATGAATAAACATGATTATTCCATGTTTATATCATTCAAAATAACTGTCCTATTTTTTAAACCATTAATATAGTTGGGGTTACCTAGAGAAGATATCTAAAACAATACTTTTATAAATCCAAAAATTCAGAATCCATACAACATTTTCAGGCTTGAGTTGTGCTTTTGTTTTTGGTAATCACTGACTTTCTTTACTTTTCCCTGGATTTATAAAGGCCAGGTATCTGAACCAATCAACTCATGTTTTTCCTCCTCATTTAGCAAACATTTATTGACTACTTGTTAGGGTCCAGATGCTGTGTTAAATGTCTTAATTAAATCCTGACAAAAACTATTTAATGCTGTGTTCTGGTTTCCAAACTCTGAATAATTTGAGAGATAGTTCAGGAAAGTCATTGAAAACTGAAATGTATCTATCCTGAGAATTCAAACTTATTCTTTCTGTGGGGTCAGTAATAAGCAGTGCACAAATATTTTCTTATTGGAAATGATTATGTTGTGCACATTGGGATGAAAAATAACGAACAAGCCAGGTGTGGTAGCACATACCTGAATTCCAAGTACTTGAGAGGCTGAGAGAGTAGGAGTGCAGAGTCAAGGCCAGCCTCAGCAACTTAGTGAGACTCTCAGCATCTTAGCAAGTCTCTGTTTCTAAATTTTAAAAATAAATAAAGAAGACTGGAGGAATAGCTCAAAGGTAAAATGCATTTTGGTTCAATTTCTTTTAACATACACACACACACACACACACACACACACGTACATAAAAAACAGCACACTTAGTGAATTCCATTCAACAAAAACTTTTAATAGTTTCAAATACAAGTTCTTGTTTGTTTGTTTGTTTGTTTGGTTGGTTGCTTTTTTTTTTTTTTGACAGTGCTAGGGATGGAACCCAGGAGTACTCTACCTCTGAGCTACATGTCCAGCCCTGTTTTTTTATTCTTTATTTTGAAACAGAGTATCACTGAGTTGAAAAGGGCCTCACTAAGTAGTTGAGGCTGTCCGAACCACAATCCTCCTGTGTCAGCCTCTCAAATGCTGGAATTACAAGCGTGCACCACCACGCCCAGCCAAGTTCATGTTTTAGTCTGAAAATACAAATGGATATTTTAGAAAAAAAAAAGTGAGATCATGCAAATGCAAACATGAACTTCTATTTAATGTCATTCATTATATATTGTGTTAAAGTGGTTTTCAATATTCTTTCTTTTTTTCTGAAAATGAAATGATTTGAGATAAAATTAGTGTTCTTGAGATCCACATTTTCCTTCTTCCTCCCTCTTTTTCTTCTCCTCTCCTTCCTTCCTTTTTCTCCCCATCCCTCCCTTCTTTCTCATCTTTCTCTATATCAATACTATATCCAGGAGAAAGAACACAACCTCACCTGAAGAGAAAACAAATCCTGAGCTGTCCTCCAATTTCTTCCCTCCCAGTGTGTCTACTGGGTCTTAGAAATCTCAGAGGCTCAGTTGAAGTAGATGGAGATAAAAGTATGTCTCTTAGTATATGTCACTAAAGAAACTATGCTATTGCTTTCAGGCATTTACTTTTCCCAAAGAGGTTATCAGAAACAGTCATGCCATTCCACATATATTTAGAGACCCACAACCTGTCTTGTCAGATTTCCTTCACTTTTTTTTTTTTTTGATGCACTGTAGTCTCACATCAAATGCGGATAATGCTGACAATGGCATATATTCACACAGTACTTGGTGCTCTCCTTTCCCTTTTTTCCTCCCTCCCAATACTGAGGGTCCAGGTTAACAATGTTATTTTCACATGTAGACACATATTCAAATGTAGCTTTCTGGCTTTCTTGAGGTTTCCCCTCCATTAGACCTTTGATTGTTCAGAAGAAAGTGGGCAGGGCTGAAACAATAGACTAATAGTTTTAAAGACCTTAGTTCCTTAGTTTCTAAGAAACCCAAATGCACCTTTAACTAGTAGTAGCTCTTTCTTAGCATTTAGAGAGCTTCCTATAAGGTTCCTATAAAATTTCCAGATTTTTTTACGATCTCTAAACTGGCTAGGATTAATAGTAATAAGTAGAGGGACTTCATATCACAGAGCTGCTTCTCATCATTTCTTATCTGTTCTTTTTGGTGCTTAATCTGACACTAAAACATGCATGTTTATGCTTTTGAACTTCAAGATGCTTAAAAGCTGGGTGGACAGCCATATTTTATTTGTATCCTGATGGTTTATCTCTCATTCCTTGGGTATAATAGCAAATGTTGCGTACATGCTCCTAATCAGCCCAAGCTGTCTCCATCACTCTTCCCAATTTCTACTCATAATATAGGCACATTTTCCCACAAAGATATGTCCTATATAAAGGAATAAAGAGAGGTGTAATGTTTGCTTTTTCTTGAAACAATCACAAATTTAGAGTTTATATTCTATTTCACTCATAAACTATAAGAGAGTGCTTCAAGATAGCAAAATATAAGGTCTTCATGTTGGGGGGTGGCAGATTTGAATTCCTATGTTAATTTAGAAAGCAGACACTGAATGGAAAGTTCCATAAAGGCAGTAATTCTCAAGAAACACTCAATGTAGTATAAGCTTACTTTAAGAAAAAGGGAGGCCAGTATGTATGGGGTCAGGGGAAGCCGAGGGAGTGTTGGGGAAATTGAGCTCTAGTGATCGTGGACTATTCAGGGAACTCTGATCTCACTTTTTTCTTTATTGACAAGTACAGCAAAATTAGCCCTATTGTTCTTAAATTAAAATATTTTCTACATACTATGTGCACTATTGTAAATAATGTAGCCATGGTTAAGCTGAGAAAACCACTTAGGGCTAATTATTTTTCTTTTCTTTTCTTTTTTTCTTTTTTCTTTTTTCTTTTCTTTTTTTTTTATTTTGGTGGTACTTGGGTTCCTGGAAGTCCTTCTACCTCCTGGCTACACTCCCAGACCTATTTTTGTACTTTTTTGTTTGGAAACAGGGTCTCTTAAGCCAGCGCACGCGGCTGGCTTCACACCTGCGCGATCCTCCTGTCTCTGCCTCCCAAGCGCGGGGATTACAAGCGTGCGCCAACATGCCTGGGTTAGGGCGAATTTTTCTTGAAAAATGTTTTGAGCCTGTATGAGCCTCAGTTTTCTCATTGTTTTGGGAATTGCTTATATAAATAAATATTAAATTAAAACTCTAGAATATTCTAGAATATTGAAAAATGTAAATAATATGACAGATATCAGCAAATATACCCATCGCTATCTGGGTTATCATTATTCACTCAAAATATTTCAGGGAGCTGGACTTGGTGCCACACCCTTGTAATCCCAGCACTTAGGAATCTGAGACAGGAGGATCGCAGTTCGCAGACAGCCTTAGCTACTTAGTGAGGCTCTTTGCAACTCAGTGAGACCTTTTTCAAAATAAAGAATAAAAACATAGGGCTGGAGGTATCGCTTAGATGTAGAATGCCCCTGGGTTCCATCCCCAGTACTGCAAAAATACATACATACATACATACATACATACATACATACATACATATTTAAATACATTATTTCAGCCGGGCGTGGTGGCGCACACTTGTAATCCCCGCGCTTGGGAGGCAGAGATAGAAGGATCATGCAGGTTCGAAGCCAGCCTCGCTGGCTTAAGAGACCCTGTTCCCAAATAAAAATATTAAAAAATAGGTCTGGGAGTGTAGCCCGGAGGTAGAAGGGTTCCATCTCCAGTACTATTTAAAAAAATAAATATATTATTTCAGAAAATTCACAGCATTAAAACAAAGCCAAATCCCATTTCATTTTCATATGGACAAACAAAGTAATTGCCCCGAAGGTCCTGCTTTTAAATATAATTTTCTAAGAACCCTCAAGTGCTTATGCAGGAAATAAGCGTTGCTCAATCAGTTGATCCCTCAGCTGCCATAGTTTTCAACCATTAACAAGTTTTTAATTATTTTTATTCAACCAGGCACTGTTTTTGGTTCTACAGATGTACTGATGGTTGATGATAGGATGCATTCATTATATTATCATTGAAGTAGAATATGTCCAATGTTTCACAAACTGTGAAAAGGGAAAACTATTATGTTTGAAATATTGAAGAAAACAGTTCAAACAATTCTCTGTTCATATATGAGGTTATCAGTACCAATTTTAATATTATATAAGAAGATGTGGATATGATGGGGTGGGACCTGGTGGGAAACACACCAAGTTCTATGTGTATGTATATCCCTACCACTCTGAACCTCACTGTGATGTACAATTATAATTCATCAAGAAGAAAAAAATAAAAAGTGACTAATATCACTCAATATTCTAAAGAGACTGAGAAATACTTTTTAACCAGAAAAATCAGTAGGATGGAAATGCTCAGATCCTAGCCAGTGCGTATTTTCTCCTATTCAGTGGTTGTTGCTTGAGGTGTCAAGAAATTTGGTTGAAAACAAACATAACAGATTTTTTTCCTAATAGTTCCAAATATAAAGGGTAATTCTTGTTACGGTGGTCGACATAATGTTTCATTTGGATATAGTGATGTGGCCTACTAGGACATTAGAGTTTGTTCAATAAAAAATATTTTTAAATTAAGTTTTTACCAGTTACCAGACAAACTAAGGTTCTTGTACTGAGTCTTTTAGGGATGCATAATGTCTTTAGAAATCATAATGTTCCTATTATAACAATTGAGTTTGATGCTTTATGGATAAAACTGGCTTATTAGAAGAAATATACCTGAGACTCCTTTAAAATTCTATTTGATATCTATTTAAAATGGTTATGTCTTCCCCAAGTGCATTGAAAATATTTTTTGACAAATGGAGACAGATATTTGAGATTATCTGTTTTCTTATAGCTTCATACTAAGGAATCTCTAGCAACTTTGTCATGAGCCATAAAGCATATGAAAACATCTCAACTGGCACTGAAGACAAAAAGAAGAATAAAATAAGAGTTAATAAATAAAATCTGCTTAATCATGCTGTATTCCTTATTTCTCCCCCCTGTCTGACTAATGTCTGTGCAGGGACACATCAGTTATAATTGCTAGGCTCTGCTTTCCCATTTCCAAAATGTATTTATTGACCAGCAAAAATCAAAAAGAGAACTCATGCAAATAGCACAACACCTGGAACATAGGAAATTCTCAGTTAATGTTTTAGGTCTTGTTTTTAGGATCACTGGGGATGGCGTTGACAAACAAGGTGCCTGCTTCCAAAGAATTATGTGTCAGCAAATCAATATCTCCCAGGCTTCCAAAAACTTGCCTCAAGTGCAAAGGGGTGAGTATTTATTATGGCAACGACTTCTTTTGCTAGGATTTTCATCTGTACACCAGCTGTATGAAAATGAGACTTCCATAACTTTATAGAGAAAGCAAAATAACATAATTGAGAAAATAAATTTACATTTGTTTTAAAACAAATCTCATTTTAGTACTATAATAAAATCCTTTCACAAACAGCATCAAGACAATAATAAATTTATAAAACTAATTGGCTCCACACAAACTGAGCTAATGAGTGTCATTTGGGTCAAATTTTCAAATTACAAATAAATGTTATCGTCTATCAACTGAACACTTTGTTCAATAAATCTTTGCTTTGCTTTTATTACTTCTGGGCTGAGTCGTTTGAGATTCCCTTCTGATTTAGTAAACCACTTTACCTGTGTCTGGCCTCTCACCCATTAGAAACGTTTGCATTCAAGCTGGAGCTAATACAAACATCGCATAATGCGAGATGCAATTTGGAGGGAGATCACAATTCAGTTGCACTAATACAATCATTTTTCATCTCCCCCCAAATAGATCTACTGCAGGAAAGGTGATCTGTGGCAAAGCTCCTTATGCATCTACACAATGAAGCATTTATCTGTGTTCAGCTAAGGGAGACCACCCTCCGTGTGGACAGCGAGTTTTCTTCACTATTTGATTCATGGGCTGTTTAAGAGGATAATTCCCTTGAAATCCAGCTTGATTTATGAACAATCTTCTGTGCTCTATTGAGCCATTAAATCCAGAGTATTTGTGCATTTGGAAAACACGTAAGATAATATAGGGATCCAAAAGAAGAGACCGGAAAAAAAAATTTATGAGGACTTTTTCAAAGGATTGAAGTAATATCAGCTATAGAGATCAAATGTATAAGATTCATCAAGTGAAGATGAGAATAATGGCATGTCTGTGGTCCTATGAATGAACATGTCCCTATAAAATGCACTTTTTAAGTACATAAAAAACTTAGGGTTGATGGATCACTTCGCTTCATCTTAATTTCTTCCAGAATGTTATTTTGTTCATATTGCCTCACTCATTTAATTTTATTTAAATATGGATTTCATGCAATGATGTAAACTTTCATTTCTTCTGAAAGAATAAGTCAAGAAATATATGCATGAATGAACAATGAGCTAATAAATAGTGCTTAATGAATGTATAAGTAAGAAAAAAGAGTGAAAATGAAATGTAACATTTCACCAATGAATTTCCTGTCAGCTGGAAAGAGTAAAAAGATTTGGGTTTCAATAAGAAAAGTGGTATGAAATGAGGCAGATACAAACGACTGCATCAAACATTTACTTTAAATTTTCTGAAGGTATGTCGTACCTTCTTTATTTTTCTTTTGTATTAACTTTATCCTCTTTCTGACATTTCACTTCCCTCTGTTTAAAGGCTTCCAAATAGCTGCACATCGTGGAACATACCTGCAGTCTCAGAACTTGGGAGGCTGAGACAGGAGGATCACAGGTTTGAGGACAGACTCTGCAATGTTAGGGGACTATAAAAATTCTAGCGAGATCTTGTTTCAAAAAATAAAATAAAATCTAAAAAAGGGCTGGATGTGTAGCTTGGATGCGGAATACCCCTGGATTTATTCTCCAGTACCAAACAAAATAATAAAAACAAAGATAATAGTAGCAGTAATAATAATACAAATATATATATATATGCCCATGTTAATTGACACTGTATTTAGAGCCATACAGGTAAAAATAAATCTCAGGGATATGAAATTAACCATTTAGATTAACCATATTCCTCATATGGTTGGGGTATGAAAGAGAGAGAGCGAGAGAGGGAGAGAGAGAGAGTGAGAGAGAGAGAGAGAGAGAGAGAGAGAGAGAGAGAGAGAGAGAGAGAGAGACTGAGAGAGAGACTGCTAGCTCTAAAACCAGATGGGTAAGGGATTGTGGAGAAAACCAATTACTCATTGAAGGTGCCAGAGAAAATTGATGATATGAAATTCATAGCTTCTCACCATAAAGGTGAATAATGGTGCAGACACTTAGATTGGAGAGTGATAAGAAAAAGGTGCATGCAAGGTTCTTCTATTTATACCTGATTGAGATATGTAAAGAAAATGAGGGACGGGATTACTAAAGAAAAATTCCAGACAGTTAAGCAATTTTAGAAAAGATTCATTTTAAGATATTGCCATCAATTATTTATATGGGATAATAAATAGATTTATAAGCAAGAGGTACACGGAATGTAGAGATACATAAATGCCCTACAAATTATTTACAACCCTGACAAGTCATAACACATGAACTACTGCCGAAAACACCGTTTACTTGACTTTAAAATTTGCACCATAAACTATAAATGGACCAGTTATGGAGCATCAGCCATTTGTAATGTGCTATGCAATATTTAACACCAACTAAACACATTGCCACTAGCTGCTGACCACTTAGACTAATTTAATAAGAATTTTTAGTGCCTAATGATTTATAGATGATTTATTTGGTAGATGAAATTATCACAACTATTTAATGGCCTTAATATTGGAGATATAATTCTGAAACACAATATTCATAACTGGCACTGTACATGTAATTGAGTAGCCAAAATTTAAAAAAGAAAAATAATGATCAGAAAAAATAGATCATTTGTTAATCCTACATCTCCATAGTTCTCTAACTTTTTATACTACTTTATCCTTTTATTTTCTCATCTAGGTCATCTTTCAGTATTCTTCGCACCTGCACTGTTCTACCATTCCCTGCAAAACTTTTTGTTCTTATTCTTTAATCATTTCCCAGTGAGCTCTTGTTTTCAAAGGGGTCTCTGTTTTTATTAAGCATGCCTTTGGAATGAGCAACTGTGATCGCCTATCAAAGCATCTGAATCAGAGTCCCTGATATCACTGCAGAAGCTCTGATGCTCAGGATTCTCAGCCGAGGAGAGTCTGTATTTGGTCTTTGCTCATCAACACATACCCCTTACTCCACGTGTAATGTGAAAAAAGACAAATAAGTTTATGATAATTGTATTAGAGCTACACTTACTTCAAAATTCCATGTGTTATGATTTCAGTGTGTTCCCTCAGAGGAAATGCAGAGGTCAAAACTCCATGGCCAACATAGAGGCCGGTGTTGAGAGATGAAGCCTTTGAGAACTGACCAGACTGTGAGGGCCCCTTCCTAGGAACTGAGATGAAGGCCCTCATGAAGAGGCTTCCTGGGGCAGGTGTTTAGTTCTCCCATCGTCTCACCTTGGTATCTCCTCTGGAAAATGCAGAAAAAAGGTGCCTTCTTGGAAGCAGAAAGCAGCAGACAACTCCATGAGCCAGTGCCTTCATCTTGGACTTTGCAACTTCCCAAATTACAAGGGAATAAATTCCTGTTCTTTATAAATTACTTTTTCTTAGGTATTCTATTTAATACCCAACACAAATGGACTAGGGCACTATTCTGTCACATTCTCTTCATACTCTGTCTCATGTATCAGCAAAAGCTAGGTTTTGCTATGAAAACAATAAAATCTAAGTTGCCAGAACGAATACATCTTTATTTCTACATGCCGACTATAAGTTCTAGTATATTCTACTCATTATACTCATTCAAGGACCCAAGCTAGAGGATTTTTTTTCCTAACCCAGGGTGCCAAGACTCTGTATTTAAATAAATAAGTAAATAAATAAATAAATAATCTATGGCCAATGAAAATGTGTTTATATTTATTAATTTCCATGTTATTAAATTTTAATGCTTTTCCTCAATTCTTGTCAATTTAAATTTTTTTGTATGTTAAATATTTGTGCGGTTTAAAACTCAAGTCTCTATATATACAGAAAATCCCGCACAATACAATTATCCATTTTCAGTAGTTTCTGATTTATACTACCTGAATTTCTTCTCTTGGAGAAAACAAAACAAAACCAAAGGATAATAGGAGCAACCTTCTCTCTTTCAGAAAATGTTATCATCTATTATATTTTTGTCCCAATAAATATTCTTCCCATGACTCATATCTGCTCACAGTGCTCTGCCTCATCCTGTTTCTGTGAGAATGAACCCGACTTCCTTCCACTCTCTCCCCTGTGTGATTATTTTGTGTTCTAATATTTTACAGGTGTACTTATGCTGCAGTGCATACAATGTGCATACTTGTTTTCATATTTCTGGAGGTGAATCTTCAGGTTTGACTCCTAGACATGAGCTTACTGAGCCAAAAGGAAATGTGTCAGAAGCTCTGGTAGATATTGCTAAATTCTTCTTCAAGTATTGGCTCCATCCTGTGTCCCACAACAACAGATAAAGTTGCTCTTCTCCATGATGCTGTCAACTCTTAAAGTTTTGTTCATTTAATAAATGAGAACTTTCTTTCATTTCTTTCATTATGAAATAATTCAGACATTGTTTCACATGTTTAAGAAAACCTAGTTCATTTTTCTGTGAAAAGTTCATGGTCTTTCATCCATTTTCTCAGTCTTCAGCTGTATTTCCATATACTTAAAATTTTCATGTTTTAAAGGATATTATCATTCTATCTGAGATATATCTATATATTTCTTCCAGTATGTTTTTGCATTTGACTTGTCTGATGATGTGGTGTTTTGTTATGCACAGCAAATGTTTTCCTCACTTTTATGTTGTCTAACTTGACCACTGTTATTTCATTAAGTTATTTCATTGCATCTTTATTTAAAGCTGTAGAAAAGTTTTCTTCCACACCAGAATTAGAAAAGAAGTCATCTATGCTTTTTTCAAGTGTTAGTATAATCCCATTATTTTTATGTTGGCCTCTCTGATACAGTTGGGCTATTTTCTTCTGCTCTCAATTTAAGGTATTTCACCTTAAATAAAGTTGTGTAACAAGTCACACTCCTCTCTGGTTATCTTCTATATCACTGGTGCCTTCCTCTGTCTAAATCGGATATCTAAAGATTCCTTTGTCTACAACTATATTAAAGAAGTTGCATAATCTATTTTATTAATATTATTCATCCTTATATCAACTAATAGTTTCCTTCATGTTAATTTTTGCATTGGAAAAATTTCTACATGCTATAAACAACTTCTTATTCATGTGAAGTAGGGTACCTGGCCACTGTGCTCTGCTCATCTGCCTGGTTCAGCTGAGATGCAGGTAGCCTGGGCTTCTGGCTCTTCACTGTTCTCATTCCATGGCCCAGGTACAACAAGCAGAGCCTCTCTGGAAAAATATGTCCTTGTCAGATGCCAGCAGTAGGAATGAGAGAACGTTCTCTAACCATTTCAATCACATTTCAAAAGTCATGGAAATGCCAAACACTGTCAGTGAACCAGAAAGTATCAATCTTCCAAATCCCAAGTCAATGAAGCAGGTAAGCCATAAAACAAAGGTTAGGAAATTAGAATCCTCTAAGGGGAAAGGTGAAAATAGTTGGGAAAAATAACCCTGTTACTACTCCTATGTAGTTTTTGTAAAATAAAAATGTTATATAGCATATTACCTTAGTAATATATTAATGGTTAATAAAAAGGAACCAGAGAAATTTGAGGATTATTTCTAAAGTTGATAAAGGAATTGTTATCATATATATGCATATGTATATGGTATTTAGTATATATATGTACATGCATGTCTGAATATATTTAATGACAGGATTAAAGATCATTAATACTATATTTTATCAATGATACCACAAGATATTGAAATGCCATCAGATTTTTATATAATATCATTAGTGTAGAAAAAACTTTTAACAAAGATAATCATACTTATGCATGGTATATTAAAATGTATATATTCTAGGTATATAAAAATATAATTTATTGATTTTTATTTTATCTTGGTACTTTTAAGCCACTATTTCTTTTCCTTTATTTTCTTTCTTTTTATTTAAATCTCACTGTGGAGAGGGACTTTTAAATGACAGTTCATTTATTTTCTACACCAGTCATTCAATTAAAGGACCTTTACAAGGTTATTAGACTTTCAAATTTACATAATTTGACAGTTGGCTCATTTCATAGCCCTTACTTTAAGGATATTAGCTCTGCTAGTTGTCTATTTTATTGTTTTAAAATTATGCTTAGACTGCTAGAAACTTCATAATGAATAACTCTAAAATCTTAGTTAGAATACTAGGCAATGAGACAAGTGAGTACTTAATTCATATCATTCCAAATTCTCTTGGCCTCTCTGTACTCCTGAAATTTCTGACAGAGAATAGACTCTGAAAGAATTTTGGAAGTATGCTTTAATGAATACCCTTTCTCTTGTACAGTGAAAAAAAAATACCCTATACTACTTTTTTCAATATCAACAGTTTTCACTCTTGGAAATTCCATTTTAATTAGTATTTAGTAGGGCTTATACAAAGAGAGATTGAGGGGTTCCCCAGCTGATTCTAACTTGCAGCCCTGCCTCAAAGGCAGTAGTCTGGTTATCTCTGCACCCTGCCACTATAACTGTGGTTGTTGGACTGGCTACATTGTGGTCACATCAGAGGCTGCTGACAGGGCAAACTCTCAGTCCGCACCTCAAACCCACTTCATCAGAATCTACATTTTGACAAGATCTCCCAGGTAATTTATATGCACATTAAAGTTTCAAAAGTGCTTCCTTGCTGCTCCCTCCTCACTAATGTGAGGCCCCAATGCACCAATTAAAAGTATATAAAAAAGTAAAAAAAAGTAAAAGCCTAAAAAACAAGTTTGGGATTTGCTATATCTAGTGTATAACATATTATGGCAAAATGATGTCTTGAGGATCATTGTAAGTAAGAAGAGAAAGCAGAAACAGTGGCACAGACCTGCAATCTCAGCACATGGGTGGCTGAGACAAGAGGGTGGCAGGTTCAAGACCAGCCTTGGCAACTTGGTGAGCCCTTGTTTTAGAAAAAAAAAAAGGAAGAAAATATTTGAAGAAGCTAAAGATGTAGTTTGAGTTTAATCTCCACTACCAAATAAATAAAAGAAAGGACAGAATAAAGAGAGGGAGAATGGAAAAAAGAAAGGAAAGAAAAGAGGAAAGAAGGAAAGAAAGAAAGAAGAAAGAACAAACAAAAGAAAGAAAAGTAACAGTAAGTACACAGAAGGTTTCACTGTTGAAAAATGCCAAGTTACTCTGGTTTATGCTTTAGGTTGAAGTCAACAATGTCCAAACTAGCTGGGTATGATGATATATTCCTGAAATTCCAGTGACTCTGGAGAAATAAATTTGAGCCCATCTTGGACAATTTAGCAAGACCCTGTCTCAAATTAAAAATTAAAAGGGCTAGGAATATAGCTCAGTGGTACTGTCCCTGGATTCCTCACCACCCAGTAGCTAAATAAAATGAAATAAAGATTGACACTTAAATCTTTTCTATATTGTATTTGGTGTGTTAATATTGAAGTAGGTCTTGCATATTGATTATATTTATTGATTATACCTGAGTATAATAATTATAAATTTGAAAAAAATCTAGGGATACTCTCTATGCTAATAAAACAATGTAGTAAGATTCACCTTTCTTCACTAAAGAAAGAAAGAATAGAAAACAGTATAAATCCTTTTCATATTGTTAACAGGAGTTAAAGAAAATACACTCCAGATTCTTTTTAGAAGTTAGGTAGGTTTCAGAGAGAAACATGCCCAGTGCTGTGTGCATATATGTTTTCATCCCTCTGAACCTCGTTATAGTGAATAATTACAATGCACCAATAAAAGTATATTTTAACAAGTTTTAGCAAGAAATTAATCAAAATTTTAAACATTATTGGCTTCTGAGTATTAACAAATTCAAGGAAATATAACCCTAGGTACTGTGGTGTGCACCTGTATCCCAGCTAATTGGAATGCTGAGGGAGAGGGATTGATCTAGTCCAGGTGTTCAAATACAAATTGGAAAGAACATTTTTAAGTCAAGAAAATATAGATTCTAAGAAGAATAAAAATTAAGACATGACAATGTAAGCATAAGGTTGTTGAATTGTTGCCAAGTATGGATGAAAAGCTAAAATAGATCACAAAATATTTCAAGAAAAAGATGTATGACTACAATGTACCAATAAAAAATTTAAAAAGAAATTAAGCAGTCTTAAAAATCTGACACACAGAAAAAGAACAGAATCACGTGCATATAAACACACACATGTGTTCTTTTACAAATATAATAGAGAGGGACACAAGATAAATAGAATAATGACAAATATAAAAGCTTAAAAATAGCACTGAGGGTGTCTTCATTTTGAGTCACCCCCCTATGCCATTTTGGCATGGAGCTGTATTTCTATTTTCTGTATTTCTATCTTTCTAATAAACTTCTTTAAATCTTCAAAAAAAAAAAAAAAGAAATAGCACTGAAACACACCACTGTGTGGCTTGCTAAAGAGTAGACAAAAGTGAATGGGTTAACCACCAGAGACTTCAAGCTAGAAAACAGTCCACATTTATCCCTCATCAAAGGTACTGGAAAGCCAAAGCCACTATATTCCACCAGGTCTTATAAACACTCCAGAGAAAGATATCAAATCTGAGATCACTGAATAAATCTTTGCTGTCTTCTTTGCAATAGGATGGGTGAAAATTCTCTCTCTGATTTGTTTTGCCTTTTGGAAAAAACTGCATTTCCCTGGAACTACTACTCACATTTCTTTCTGAGGCTGGAAGATTAACTTCCGTATTCTCACTTTTGTATGTGCATGTATGTATATGTGTCAGGAGGAGTTATTGGGAATTGAACTCAGGGGCATTCTACCTCTGAGATATACTTTTAATTTTTTATTTTGAAACAAGTTTCACGAGGTTGCTGAGAATCTTGCTATGTTGCTGAGGCTGGCCTCACACCTGTGATCCTCCTGTCTCGGCCTCTCAAATACTGGAATTACAGGCATGTGTCACCACACCTGGTTTTTATTTCTCTTTGTTGATTTAACAGTTGCATTGTTTCCTCAACTTCAAGGAGCATCCAACAGAAAATGTGAATTAAACATAGTTATTTGACTACCATATTTATAGGGAAACATATGAATAATTTTATTAATCTATCACTCTACTTCTAGCCATGGAATGCTCTTGGTTGAAAAAATTTAGAGTCTCTCTTTGAAAATTATTAGAAACACTGTTTCTACCCATGTGTCTTTAGGCTTTCCTGGTTTTATTATATTTTTCTAGTATGTGAATCTGATTTTATTAATCCTCTGCATAATATTTTCAATGGCTTCTTATTGTCTAAAGGACAAATTAATTGATCACTAATCAGGCAATGTCTTTCATGATCTGGCTACTGATATGTAACATTATGCCCTTATAGCCCTCCTGTTTTTATCTGAATTTCAACAATATTCAACTATTTTGATTGTTTATCTATGTGCTGCTATATACTCCCTACACATTTCTATCATCCTTTAGATGTTCATAGATGCTTTCCTAACCTGGTCCTTAAACCGTTTCCTCTCATTGTGCCTCAGTACTTTGTATGATACGTCTATGATAGTAAATGTCCTATTTATTCACAAGATAAATCTGTACTGAGAGTTTCATAGGATACCAGCCACGGACAATGACTAAGATTCTTTCCTCCCTATAAGGCCAGCATGCTGTAGGGATTCTAGGAAACTTCCCTTTGGAAGCCTGTACTCAACTCTTCTGAACCAAGGTGTTTCATTCCTGGTCTCTACTTCCTGCCTATGACATTGCACAAACATCCTCTTCTTTTCTGAGACTCTTCAGATTTTCTGCTTGACTTACACTTTTGAATTCTTTTTAATTGCTCTCATTGGTCAGAGACTTACTAACAAGCACAGACTCCAGACTCTGAATCCCAGCCTAGGAAAAGGACTAGGGGCTTCAACAGAAATGCCAAGTGACTTATAGACACTAATGCCATTCTTTCCTTTGTTTAATCCACCATGGAAGGAGGATTTATCTAATAAAAATAAGGACATTCATATACTTAATTAAATAAATGAGCAACTAAATTTTTTTTATTGTTACCATGGCCACTACAAGGTGATTTTGACACTGTTATTTAACTCAATTGTTCCTCAGGTATCAATGGTCTAGGACAGTCCTTTATAAATGGTACCCTGTGGAGTACTCAGGGGTTGATGTAGGTGTGCTGGAATCAGGAGATGAAAAACAAGAAGAACCAAGTAGGCAGGCCTCCAGGCACCGCTAATGAATTTCAGAGGAGAAAATTCCCTAGTGTGCACTTTTATGTATTGGACTTCTTCCAAATATTTTAGTTGAATAAATGTTTCCAGGACTTTAAAATGTAAAAACAAAAAAACAAAAAAACAAAAAAACAAAACCATGAAACCACTGATCCAAATCTACACTCCAGAGTGGCAGAGGGTAATTTCCCATACCACTTAAATCTGCTTACCTTGTCTCTATTTTACCTTAATAAATTTCCATAACTTAAAACTTTTCCTGCTGTGATACTGAATTTGCCAAGAAGGCAAACAAAGCATTACATGCTTGGCAAAGTTGCTTCTACATCTTTAATGATGACAGACTTCCTGAGAATATCTGATGGACCAAATATGCATAAGCAAAAGAATTGATTTAGCCAGGCATCTCTTCTCCTAGGATATTCAATGATTTAATAATTCCATATAGCACTTTAACTCCTTGGCACCTAGAACTTCAAGAGCCTCCTGCCTAGAAGACAATTGCCAACAATGAAGACCTTGGAAAACACTAACATTAAAGGATTAGTGAGTAAATGCAGACAAAATGAATTATGCTTAGCACTTATGGGTTTTCTATGGGCAACAGTAGGATGAATGAGGTATTATTAGTATTGTACATTCCGCGCCAGAGGCAATATCCAGCACTATGGTGCTTTAAACTTCTTGATATGCTCGCCTCCACAGTGTGTACTTCCAGGCTGATGGCTGATAGAAGTAAAGTAACACACAGAGACAAAATCCTTTAAGTTCTTCTGTTCCTTGAAATAAAGGAGATGAAAATCAATGCATTATGCTAATTTGAGAATCAAATAAAACTGCACTGTGGATCTTTTCTAACACATCTCCTATGGCCATTAATCCACAGCATAAAATCAAAAGGAGTGTTTAATCTGTCTAAAAGGACTTAAAATACTCAAAGATACTTTTGAATTTTATTTTATTCTTTTCTTTTCTCATCACTGGAGATTCCCATATTCTCAAAGGCAAAGGGCCTCTTAAGGGTTTAAGGAAATGGCTTTTCTCGTGGTATCAATATCTAAAGCAGCAACATTCAGAGACATGTTTCAGTTTTATGAATCTTTAAGAAAATGTGGTAAAATGCCATATATGGCTCATTCTGAACATTGGTATCAGTGAACATCATTTACCTACATTAGCCACAAAAGAATGCCCCATTTCAGATATCAGTGCTAAGAATACAGGAAGAAGAAACAGTAGAATGAGGACATTGGATGTTTATGAAAGCGATGCTGTGATCCAATGAGACATAAATTGATATGTCATATACTTTGCTTTCATTAATGTGTATTATAACTCAGCTTCCTGCCAGAAAGTTCCACATCATCTTCCACTTTTTAAATTAGGCACAGTAGACTAGACAAGAACATTATATTAGTTTGAGAAAGATATTTGCCTGTAAATGTTTTTTATGCAAGAAAATATGTGCCCCAAATATTTGAAAATTAGCCTATTGTAAACACTACAAATCATTTAAAAATTACCTGCATCCTCACAGAGTGAGGAGACTGCTAAAGCATCATTTTTAAAGTTGTGGCAACGGACAATAAAATATCACAGAATGAATCCTTCAATTTCCTTCTTTACAAAGTGTGGCATAAGCCTGCGTGCTGAGTAAAGAAGGTCAATCCTAATTGGTCAACTGCAATAGCCAAAGAGATAGATTTATGCACCTATTTATTCATCCATTCATGCATGTAAATACTGAGAGTCCATTATGGGGAAGGCAATGGGGCTAGGAGCTAAGGGATAAGGCACAGACACTGCTGTTTCTGTTCTGATGAGGCTGAAAAAGATAGCATGGATAGAATAGATAGAATTATCATAAGAGCTAAGGCAGAGTAAATGTTGGGTCCTATGGGAACATATGCCGAAAATTCTCATGAGTTCTTTAGCTCTAGTGGCCAAATAGCCCCAGTTAAATATGAGAGGACTTATGTTCCCTTTGTGGTCTCTTTCCTGGATTTAGAATCCACCCTGGATCTGATCATTCCTTAGCCAGACTTTCTGTGCTCATGGCCTGCTCAAGGGCTTTGAGAAGATGTCTCCTTGGAGTAATCTTTTGTTCGGCTCCCTCTATGTCTGAGAGAATTTTTTCCCTATTCTTTCTCTACAATCAACACTTTCTTGTCACAGTTTCGCAGAGCTTTCCTCAGCTTCACGAGGTACAGCCACAATTTCAGTTTCCACTGTCAAAGTGAGCTGTGGAGAGTGCGGTCCTTATTGAAACTGACGCTTGCAGCTCCACACCTTGCTCGCAGTCATCACACTCTTGATTTACTTTGGTCTGCTCATTATCGCTAAAAAGTGCACGGGTCCTACATAAAATTAGAACCTTCTACTAAATCAAGGACATGTCAGTCTTGAAATTTCTACTGTATTCCAAGAATGTGATGCTTTTGGCTCAATGATAAGATTTTTTAAGGCCATAATCATCCTTGAAATTTACTGTGAGCTAAATGACATGATAGTAAATGGTTTTGGAGAGAAAAATATTTTAAAAATTGAGTTTATAACTGCTACATTTTGAAAGCATTTAAAAGTTTAAAAAATATTTTTCATGAGTTTCCCTCTACTATTGTAAATCTGACTATTGCAAAGCCTATACTACATGGATCTGTACAGCATTAGTCATTTCTTTCTCATTACCAAGTACCCTAGAACCCTATCCCATACTGATTTTCTTCCTCTATAACTAATTTCATTATGCATCAATGTGCAGAATATTTCATAATATGCTTTTATGTGTTCCTGTAAGTATCTCTTCATAGAGCAAAAATTCACATTCAAAATTTTAAGTTAAATCCATATACAACGATATTTCCTTCTTTTTTTGAGTTCTTTTTAAAAATTTTTATTGGTGCATTTTAGTCATACATGTTAATGGGGTACAAGATGTTGGAAGCATTCATGCACACATCACGCAAGTAGCCCTTAACCAATTCCCAACCCATTGCCTCCTTCTCCATCCTTCTCATGTTGGCTTAGTTATTGACATTGATATGTTTGTTAATGCATACCATGTACCCATAGTTTTGTGATCCATTCATCTGTTGATGGACATCTTGGCTAGTTCCATAGTTTGACAATGGTGAATTATGCAGCTATGAACAGTGATACACATGCATAGTATAATAATTCACTTATGGAATCAGGAGAATATGTCACATGAAGTTTATATTTGTTCTCAATTGAAAAGATAGAAAGAGAAGAAGAAAAAGATGACCCATTGACATGCATACAAGTGAATAATAGCATTTTTTCCCTCTTGAACACTTTTCTTTGCCTTTTATAAAAAACAGTAAAACCTAGTTACTTTAACTTGGTGAAGACTAATGCTTTACTAACCATCAATATGATAATATTTCAGTTTGTATGCCTGCACAATTATGATTACATCAACCATCAATTATTACTTGAGTCCACTCACTCCTTTACACCATATTTATTGAATTGCGATCATGTTTCTGTCAAGAAGTAGGAACGCAACTGAGGATTTACTGAAAACTATGATAGACATGTTCCCTGGCTTCAAGGACCTGTGGCTTACTGGGAAAGATATGTTTAAGCAGCATTCACTCACAAAATTATTGATATCGATAGTTATAAATAAATTTAGAGAGGTTGTTATGCACATAAAAAGCTTAAGATGCTCTGGTGAGATATTTTTAAGATAAATATCTCACCAAATTCTGTGTGCATGTATATCACTATCACTATGAAGTGCATTATGATGTGAGGCTATTAATGCACCAAGAAAAGCATAAAAATAAAATAAATATCTGGATGCTCAAAGACAGCTTCTTTGAGGAAGCTGAGATCTAAAGGATGAGTGAATCACCTGAGTGGTAGTAATGCTGTGGGGTGCCATGAGCAAAAAGAGCATGTCTGAGGACCCAGGCAGCACGGGATGCCTAATGCCCTTAGATGTTGAAAAGCCAACACTGTTAGAGAGAAAGCAACACGAGTGAAGCAGATAGAAGATCAAGCATCTCTATATGTTTTGTTTGGAGTTATGAGAACAGAGCATGAATAAACATTGGAAAACACATTGCAGTTTTCAACAGAGCGTAGCATGAATAACATCTAAACTTAAGAAATTTGGAGGGATATGTAAATCAATTTTTCCTTATTTTTTGGTACTGGGAATGGAACCCAGGGGCATGCTACCTCCGAGCTACACCCTCGGCCCTATTTTTTATTCTTTATTTTGAAACAGGGTCTCACTAAGTTTTGGAGGGCCTCACTAAGTAACCAAGGCTGTCCTTGGACCGCAATCCTCTGGTCTCAGCCCCTCTAATGCTGGGAGTACAAGCATGCGCCACCATGCCCGGCTATGTGAATCAATTTTAAAAAGATCAAGAATCAATGTCCATGACCACACAACCTAGCAATTTCACTCTGAAGTAGCTAAGGAAAATGAAAATATATGTGGATCTAAACTCTTTAACTTGAAGCTTAGTATTATTCAAAATAACCAAAGAATGAAAATGACTCATATATCCATGTGTTGATAAATGGAGAAACAAAATGTACTATGTTCACATAATGCAATGTGATGCAGCAATAAAAAGAAAATACCAACATGCTGCATTATAAATGAGCTTCAAAAGGATTGTGTTCTGTGAAAATGAGCAAGATACAAAGACTATATATTACATATCGTGATTTAGGCAAGATTTTAAATTTTTTTTGGTGCATTGTAATTAATCATTGTGATACATTCATGTATGCACACATTATCTCTTGGTGCGTTTCCCTCTGCATCCCTTGCAATCACTAATGTGATTGGTAGTAATATAGTTATATACAAGTATACATTGTTTGATCTGTTTCCTTCCTTGAGCTTCATTTCCTCCTTTCCTCCTCCTTTCCTCAATTTTCTTCTTCTAACCAGAAAAGGCAAATACATAGAAAGAAAAAAAAAATTTAGGTTTCCTGGAGAGTTGGCCTGGGAATAGGGTTTATTATAAGTGATCATGAGGCATCTTATGGGGATGATGATAATTTAAAACTGGATTAAGGTGATGCTTATAAAATCCAGCACTTTGCCAAAAATCAGTGAATTGTAAAGTTAAATTTATAATTCCTATATTATAATTAATAAAGGTAAATTTTATGATGTATAACTTATTTTTTAAATAATTGCCACAAACAAAATATAAACACGTTGACAATATAATTAGGAAACAGTAGTATAGAAGTTATGACTGGCTGTAAGCATTATAGAAATAATTATAGAAGGTCACTGTGCCTTCTTCTGGCAAGAATAATGAAAGACTGGATTGTGTAGTAATGAGGGCTGAATAGTTCTGTTACATAGAAGTACATTCTGATCATTTCACTTTCCCAAATCAAATTATTATTCTTTTGTTAAAAACTGAAATTGTCCAATCTTGAGCCAAGGATAAAACACAAAACAATGAGACACCAAATCTAGCAGTGTCATCCAGCTATACTATTCTTCTATAGCTTCTTAAGCACAAAAACCTTGTGCTAAAGATTCAGGATATGGGAGATGTTTCTGATAATTCTGGATGTAGTAAACACTATGGTGACTTTTGCTGCCAGGGTACTCAGGGATCTACTCAGAAAGATGCAGGGTGAGTAGAGCTGATTTCAGACAGCAATGTACTGGATGAGTAATGAGAGCAACAAACTTTATGTTCATGTCTAAATCGTTGATAAGATAAAAGAAAAGGAAAGAGAAGGAAACACAGGCATATCACCTGTTTTATTCCTATCCATATATTTTGATTTTTGAACACAGGAAACTTGCATATTTGAATTTTTATCTTATTGTTAAATAATGTATGAAGATGCACAAACACAAAAGATAGTTTACATCTTTGTTATGGTGTACGGAATTTTTTTCAAAATTCATTTCATTCTTTCCTACAGCATAATATACAATTTTCCATTCAGCTTAGCATTGAATATAAGAAAAAGCATCAAATATGAGAGGCAGAAAGTTATTTTTTAGTCACATTAAGAGGTAATTATTCTGTACACTTAAAATTTAAGATGTAATTCTATTACATGTAGATAAGATTAAATTTTCTATGCATCATCCCATTTCCATTCATAAATGTATAAAATATGTTATTTTACCTCTTTTACCTGTTATTATAATACTTAATGCATATTTAGCATCTGTCAAGAAAAGTTATAAATATAATTTCACACACAGAATTCTCTTCAAAATTTATATATTATTATTTTCCTTATTTTACAGTAAAAACCTGGTATAATCAAATAATAGTTCAGGCAACAAATAAATTGCAAAGTAAAAATAATTTCTGACTTCAAATTATATTGCAGAGCTATAGCAATAAAAGCAGTATGGTATAGAAACAAAATCAGACACAGAGACCAAAAGAACAAAATAAAAGATCCACACACTTAAATAAAACAAATCCACACACTTAAAACTGATTGATTTTTGACAAAAGTGCCAAAAACATGTTGGAGAAAAGATAGCCTTTTAAATAAGTGGTGTTGGGAAAACTGGCTATTCATTTATAATAAAAAAAAAAGTAAACAAATCCCTACTTCTCAACCTGCACAAGAGTCAGCTGGAGATGGATCAAAGGCCTGGAAATTAGACCAGAACCTTTTTTTTTTCCAGTACTGGGGATGGAATCCAGGGGCATACTACCTCTGAGTGACACCTCCAGCACTATTTTTTATTCTTTATTTTGAAACAGGGTCTCACTGAGTTGCAAAGGGCCTCACTAAGTAGCTGAGGCTGTCCTTGAACTGCGATCCTCCTATCTCAGCCTTCCGAATGCTGGGATTACAAGCACGCGCCACCGCACCAGGAAGACCAGAAACTTTCAAATTACTAGAGGAGGGCATAGGTCCAACATTCTAACTTATAGGCATAGGTAGAACCTTACTCAGTAATACTACCAAAGCTCAGAAAATTAAAACAGAATTAAAAAATTGTATAGTATTAAATTAAAAAGTTTCTGCTCAGCAAAGGAAACCATCAATAATCTGAAGAGAGAGCCTACATAATGGGTGAAGATCTTTGCCAGCTACTTCTCTGATAGAGTATTAATATCCAGAATATACAAAGTACCTAAAAGACAACACTAAAAAAAATCAAGAAATAAGAAATTGAACTAAATATACTCTTCACAAAAGAAAAAATGCAAATGGCTAATAAATATTTTAAAAATGTTCAACATCATTAACAATCTGGGAGATGCAAATCAAAACTGCACTGAGATTTCATCTACCCCTAATTGCTATGGCAACCATTAAGAAGTCAAACAATAATAAATGCTCATATACATATGTGAAAATAGGAACTCTTTTACACTGTTGGTGATATTGCAAACTAATACAACTGTTATGGAGAACAGTTTGGAGATTTCTCAGAAAATTAAGAATGGATCCACCATATGATCCAGCTATACCACTCCTGGCAATCTTTCCAAAGGGACTGAAATAATAATATTATAGTAATACACACATATTCACCATGCTAGCCAAATATCCACAATAGCCCAAACTGTGGAACCAACCTAGGTGTGGAGCAACAGTTAAATGGATTACAAAATTATGGGCTATTCACACAATGGAATCTACTCAGCAATAAAGAATAAAAATTATGTACTTTTGGGGAAAATGGATGGACCTGGAGAACATTCTGTTAAGTGGAATTGTCCAGTCACAGAAAGTGAAGGGTCATATGTGTGTGTGTTTTTCCTTTTATGTGGAAGCTAGGGAGCAATCAGGATACCAGAGGGACTTTAGATGATGGAGGAAAAAGTCCAGTGGGTCAAGCGAGGGGGTTTAGGGGAAGGTGAGAGGGAAAGGGAAGTTAATGAAGGACTCTCTTCCATTGGCATTATGTATGTACATGAGAATACCAATGTCAATTTCCATATCCCGTATGGGGAAGGAGGAAGCGAGAAGGGAGCCAGGGGAAAGTCAGCCGAGCGCTTTGTGCCTGTATTTTGCTATTACTGTAAAGTACATTATTATGTTAGAGTCTATTGCACCAATAAAAGTATAAAATACAAATAAAATATAAAAATATAACTGAAGGCTTTCTAACTTAATGGCCCTCTTGTTTACTCTGCAATTCCACATGTCTCTCCTAAAATCTTAAAATTTCTTTTTAAAATTACTTCTTTACTCAGCCAATCATTCTAAACGATATGGCTTCTAGGATTTCAGAAACCCAATTCTTAGGTTTACAAGTATTTTTGAAAATTCTTTAATTCTGTCTTTTCTATTGGGGAAGGGGTTGTTGCTGATCCAGAACTTGAGGCCTACCAAATAAAACAGAAAAATTTAGTTATTTCAGAATATGAGACCTTAAAGAGATGTCGTATGGCCTAAGTAACAAAAATAGAAATACTTTGTCCAATTATTTTTACAGGACTTAGTTGACCCCAAAATCAACATTACTCACTTATCCAGTCAAATTTTTAATTTGTGTCTGCTAAATTAATAAGGTTATTAAACTGTGTGGTATATGCTAGACATTATAAGATATTCAATATTGAGGTAAAATAATATTCAAAATAAAGAATATTTGGAGACAGAAGATTATGAACAGCCTCACATGTCACTTAAAAAGTATATGTTTTAAGAAGTATCTATTTCATTCTCAAGATATTTTATACACAATTAAAGCGTCAAGTGTGCAAGCCAGGTGTGTTGGCACAAGCTTGTAATTTCAGCATTCAGGAGGCTAAGACAGGAGGATTGCAGTTCACAGACAGCATCAACTACTTAGTGAGGCCCTTTGAAACTCACTGAGACCCTGTTTCAAAATAAAGAATAAAATATAGGGCTATGGGTGTAGCTCTGAGGCAGAATTTCCCTGGGTTCTATTTAAATTTCCGTAAATTGTCTTTCCTTTCAATTGTGTTAGTAAGCCATACTTAAATAACTCATACACTTGGACCCCTACCTGGTTCTGCTGAGCTGTTTCTCTCTCTTCCTCAAATGGAGGTACAGATGAAGGTCTCCACCACTCCTTCCTCACTCTATCCAACCATAGTTTTTCTCAGTTCTCTGAATCTTATGAGTGTTTGTGCTGCCATCTTCCAGACCAATTAGAGGTTTCAACTTTTTATATCACCCTCAAAATATTTGTGCTTTAAAATGTAACACTTTTAGCATTTATTATATTCTGCCACATATCCTAAGCCAGTAAAATATATGTCCATTAATGTTACACATGTAATATTTTGAATGGCAAATTAAAAGAACTCTTTAAAATAACTATTTGCCTTTTGTATATAAAAATAAAGTAAATCTAAATAAAATATGTGACTATTTGGCATGTCACAATAATATGATAACATAGGAGCGGCTATATTCACTTCATTGATGAGAATGTGGGAAGGACAGTGTGGTCACAAATCTGATGCTTTTACACAAAATTAAACAATCTACAAATCATATAAAATTAGTTTTATTTCTCTCTAATACTTATTTTGGGCATAATTAAATAATTTATTATTTAATTTTTTCTTATTATAGTTTTGAACATCTTTGTAATTTAAAAAAAAAATCAATATGAGAGGCCTAAAAAGTATCAAGGATATGTCTCTCACTTTCCTAACTTTTCCACAGAAACCATGCTGATTAACACTGAAAGCTTCAAGTAAAAGCTATATCACTTTTATATTTCATAGGTTCGGATAAAAAAAAAAAAACGTTCTTCTAGGTCATCTTTTTCCACAGGAAATTAAAATTAAATTTCAATTGCTCAGTCTCATTTTGCCAAATATTTTAATGCTTTTCTTAGAAACTTGTATTTTTTTAATCTAAATGAGCATTACAAGTTTGGGATCACATCCCTCTGACCAAAATAAATAAGTGAATTTAAAAAAGAAGAAGAGAAAAGGAAAATGATTTATCCTTGTTTCCAATTCTTAGATAAACACAAATATATACCACAGAGTATGGCACTGCTATCTCTATAATTAAATTACTAACTTTCCAAAATCCAATGTGGTTCTGAGCTTCTCAAAGCAGCAAGAATGGGTAATCAATAGTGGATTTTAAAACATACCTATCCCTTTGGACTAGACCTTAAAGCAAAATTTTATCAATAGCGTGTAGTAAAAGTTCAGATGCAGAAAGTACCATTTGATTCATTTACAATAATTTTTTATTTCATATACAATGGAATTAATGCAGGAAAATGCCATCATTTGCTCAGATCTTTAATTGCATTTGAGTGAGTCGTGTTTTTGAAGCATCTTGCCTTACCTGAATGTCTTTCACAGAACGTTCCCCAAGGACACTACAAATGAGCAGAAGCCACTTTCAAGTATCAAAACAGTTCTGCTTAGACTGACTAATGGGGTTGAGAGGTCACTGAATCAAGATGATAAAAAAATTCACTGGACTTCTGAGTAGGCAATCACAGTAAGGTTCTGAGACAAGATGATAATCACCATTGGAGTTGGACATAATAAAGGAAGGATGGAAGAAAGTCTAAGGGGAATGACTTAGCAAAAATAGACCTATGCATGGAGTTTTGGCATTTCAGCACTGGAAGGAAAATTAGCTGTCACTTACTTTAAATTACTTCTCACTACATGTGAAGAAATTGAGGCCAAGAGGGGGCAAGGGATATATTCCACAACATACAGTTAGGTAGAGGGAAGCAAGAATTTGAATTTATTTATTCTTATTTTATAGTGCTTTTTCTTTTTACTTTTTCTTCATACTGAGGATCAAACCTAGGGTCTTAAGCGTGCTATACATAGACTCTACCATTTTAGTACCAGTCCCCCAACTCTTAGTTCAATCATTATAGATATATAAACATGTTGTGGGCTTTTTTTGAAGAGGGAGTGGGGATTGAGCCCAGGGCCGTTCTATCCCGAGGCTACTCCTACCTCTTTTTACTATTTTGAAGCAGGATCTCATTAGCTTATGGAGGCTGGCCTTGAAACTATGATCCACCTGTCTCAATCTCCCAAGTACCGGGATTACGGGCATGCTACACATGCCCCACTTTTGTGCTTCTCTTTGAGGCAAGCTAGCGTAGAATGTATCACAGTTTCATTTGGTGATTATATTATACACATAATCTCTTTCCTAAAATGTTCATAGTCATCATGAAACTAACGTAAACACATTTCTTTCTTTCTTTTTTTTTTTTTTTGGTACTGAAGGTTGAATCCAGAGGCATTCTACCTCTGAGATACAGCCCAACTCTTTTTTCATTTTTATTTTAAAGCGTGGTCTCACTAAGTTACTGAGTGTTTCACTAAATTGTGGAGGCTGCCATTCTCTTTTCTTAGCCTCCCAAGTACTAGAACTACATCATGCACACATCTTGCTTGAACAAATTTTATTTTTCTTTGCAGAACTGGGGATGGAACTCAAGGACATTCCACATCTGAGCTACATCCCTAGCCCCTTTTTTTATTCTTTATTTTGAAACAGGGTCTCACTAAGTTGCAGAGGGCCTCACTAAAGTATCTGAGGCTGGCCATAAACCTCGATTCTTGTTTCTCAGCCTCCCAAGTACTGGGATTACAAGCATGCGCTACAATGCCTGGCTTAAACATATTTTTTTTAATCCAAGAAACATTATGTATATGAAGACCTACCTTTATTATTTCTTAACTCTTCTCTCCATTTTGTCTCCAATTATCTTATAGATTTTAAGTATCTTTACCTATTTTGATTTGACTTAAATAAAATCTAGTGAAGCTATTTCTTTTTCCTTTTTCCCAATTCAACTGGAAGTTTTACAATTCAAATTAAATTCACACTTTAGTTGTGGTCAAATATAGACCATAGGTAATAAAAATTCAAAATGCTTGAGTTGGAAAGAGAATTTTAAACATAATCTCATTCAGCTCTCTCTTATGCTTGAATCTCCCCTACAACTTCCCCTTTGAAGGGGCTGTCTTCTACCTATAATTGAGTAGTTCCAGTGACAGGCTCCATATTACCTCCTGAGAAAACTAACTTCATGTTCATATGGTTCTGGTTTATTAGTTCTCCCTTATTTTGTGCTGAAATATGTGTCCCTGTAGTTATTTAAAAAAAAAACACAAAAACTGGTTCTACTTTGCATCCTTGGGCCCACATGACCACATGACAACTTCAAATATTTACTTACTCACTATGTAACATTTCTCCTCCAGCAAAATATATGCAAAATGTTCCCCTTAGCTAATTCTACCGAATAAACTTTATGGTCTCCCTTAATTTTCTTGATTATCTAATTTCTGTTCTCTGCGAAAATTCAATTAGTTCTTAATTCTTTTCAAGTACCGAATAAAGAATGAAGTATGTTTCTAAAGATATATCTTTCTAAAACGCCAAATATTCTACTTAATAAATATATATCAGTAGAACCTAAGCCCACAGTTTTGATGACTACTTCCTTCTAAAAATTAATATGAAACTTGTTACTTGGGAAGAGGAGTTTCTGGGAATTGAACATTGAACAGAGGGTTTTCTACCGCCAAGCTATCCCCCTAGTCCTTTTTATTTTTGTTTTAAAAACAGGGTCTCTCTAGGTTCCTGAGAATCTTGCTAAATTGCTAAAGCTGGTCTCTAACGTGCGCTCATTCTCTCAGCCACCCGAGGACTGGGATTACAAACATATACCACCACACCCAGGTAAAACTTTCTAAGTGACTTGAGTATTTTTGTCTGCTCAGTTATATTTCCATTAAGCTTCATCTTCCCCATTCTGGATTAATGTTACTAGAATTTCACTGCCAAATGTAAACATGTATGAATTCACCTTTATATATTTTTAAATTTTATTTTAGAGTTAAGCTTGTAGTACTTCATGTGGGAAAGGTCTCGATTTAGTCATCAACATATTTATTTTTCCTCCCATTTTTCTTTGTCAGAGTATAACATGAACAGATCTTGGACTGAGTGATTTATTAAGTCACTGACTTAGATAAAAAGAAAAATAGGACAGGGTCAACTAAGTGTAAAATTCAGTAGTACATACTTAGAAAACTTCTCTTGAGTCTACAATTTTACTCATCAATTATAAATATCTCTCACTGGCTTTAATCCCCAGTACCACAAATACATATGCATGTACACGCACATGTACACACATACACATGCACACACACACACACACACACACACACACACACAACTCTTTCTAATTCCCTGATTACTATTACTCACGAAGTGTTTATTGTGCTCAGGCTACTCTATACTGAGAAAATTAACTAGTTTTCTTACTTTAGTGATAAACTTTGCATTTATTACTTAATATTAACTTTTCACAATAACTGATTATATATAACTGACAATCTCATTGTTTCTAATGTGAAAACAGGTTTCCAGAGGGATTAAATAACTTTCTCAAGGTCGATCACAGCAATACACAAGGGAAAGAGCTGAGGATAACTGTCCAGTGGGTCACTATCTGGAGCCCAGGACTCTTAATAACAGGGTGTGCTGTACTATTGGAACAACTGTGCAAGTGAATTTAGAAACAATGGGACATATAGCAGGACCATTTGTCCTGAACATAAAATTACATACATTGACTGTAAATGAGAAAATGTTTGAAGGTTAGATACTTTTTTTTTCTTTGTGGTACTGGGGTTCCTGGAAGCCCTTCTACCTCCGGGCTCCACTCCCAGACACCTATTTTGTATTTTTATTTGGAAACAGGGTCTCTTAAGCCAGAGCACGCGCCTGGCTTCGAACCTGCGCAATCCTCCTGTCTCTGCCTCCCAAGCGCAGGGATTACAAGCATGCGCCACCACGCCCGGCTGAAGGTTAGCTACTTAAGAGAAAAAAAAAGCAACGAGATGGAGTATTGTTGTAAATTTCCCTAAATTTCTGTACTTCTATTGAGGTAATTCTGCCAGACTTGGTGTACACTTGTAATCGCAATACTTATAAGGCTGCACCAGAAAAATCACAGGTTTGCAGGCATCCACAAACAACTTAGTGACATCCTCTACAACTTAATGATTTTCTGTTCTAAAAAATAAATAAATAAATAAATAGGGTTGGGGGTATAACTTAGAGGTAGAATGCACCTATGTTCAACTCCAGTAACAAGTATATCCAATCCATATGAGCAGCATCTCATTCTGGTGAGAAGATCTATCCAGAATTAACAGTAATCTCTTCTGGTCATTTTTCTGCTAGTGAGGTCATGGGCAAACAGGTGGACTTTGTGACAATATTTAAGTTTTGGAATGAACAAGTGGTGTTTATTTTAATTAATATTAATATTTTAATTAATATTCTCTCTATCATTTCAGCCACAGTTTAATCCAAGAGGAAAATAATACCTACCCTAAGTTCATAAGTGAATATTTGTACCTATCAGGTTCATTAGGTAAAGAGATATTAATGACTTTTCATAGAATTTCAATGACAATCTTTCCAAAGGATCTGGTTTTAATTCCAAATCCACTAATTCTTTTATGTGGGCAGTACTTTCCATGGACAGCATATCTAAATTTCTTTCCGTTTATTGCCCAGGACTAGTAAAATGTTTATAAGTTGGTACTCAACAAAAGGAAAAGGTTGAATGCATCAATTTAACTCTCAACCAAAATGTCACGAATAATGACCTGCATTCTAGGGTTATTGCGAGAAGAGGATTAGATGATGCACAGGAAGGGCTTCATAAAGCCCCTTACAGATAGTAAGAGCTAAAACAATACATAGCAACTAGTCAAGTCATAATTATGCAAGTTATCATAATTATTGCCTTATCTAGAATTCTCAGAAAAATATGAGAAAAAATTCTGTGAAAAAAGGTCACAGGAACACTCTATACCTCACATACATTATGTAAATGTATGCCTCTAACTTATCGACACATTTTCCTTCTGCCATTTTCAACATCAGTATTATAGAACTACAAGCATACACACAAAGGTTGCTAAATATCACCATTCAGAATGCACCTTCCTGTTTGCAGTGTAACTACAGGCCATCTTGGGTTTCCATATTTTATTTGGATAGCTGTATGTATACACACACCTACTGTTTCTTTGCATTCTTACCAATTGACATCATTTTTTTATAATAAATTGCTTCTGATTCTATTTTCTGTAAAGAAACAAAAACAGCAAAACACAAGCCAAAGAAAGCTATGCATATATATTCAACATCATTATTTCCTTTTTTTTCCCCCTGAGAACCACATGAAAAAACTACAAAAATAATCGCTTTACCTTCAACCTCAGGTAATTTAGTATCAACCTTGGATAATTACATACACAATTTTCTTTCTCCTATAATTTCAAAGGATCCAAATAAGAGTTTTATATCAACAAACACCCTACCAGAATAACATGCCCTTTTAATTTGCATTAATGTGATTGTAGGTACAAGTTCAATTGGAGTTTCATCTCTAGTACACAGAATCCAAGCTGATTACAAAGTGTTACTGCCACTGTTCACTAGAAATGAATATTAGCATACCGATATGGTCTGACATTCATACACATACAAATGCAGCGTGGACGCACATATATAATGTATAGTCATCACAGGACATTAGATGGGAAGAGGGCCTGAGCCCAGCATCTTATGTGTGGGTACCTTGGGATAAATTCCCTGGAAGGAGAAACTTAGATGAAGATTTGAGGTAAGTGATAAAAAGATGATATGCTCTTGAGGAAGACTGGCAAGGAATTGGGGTGTCGGTTGGGGAAGAACTTCCAAAATAAAGTGATTCCTAACAAAGCATTAGCCTCAGCCTGAGCTTGAATGGGAGTTCTGGAATGTAACTAACACCTGATAATGTTCCATTTAGAAAACAAGTGGGATAACCTTTCATATTTCATATTTTTGCCTGAAGTAGGCTTTGGCTATTATGGGTCCCTTGCGGACCCATAAATTCCAGTGGACTTTTGCTGGCTGTGTTTTCTGTGAGTGTGTCTTGTCTTATGCAGACGGACAGAGGTGCAGGTCACTGGCAATAAGAAATCAGAGAGTGAAGAAGGAGCAACACAATTTTGGTGGAATAATAACAATAGAAGAAACAAAGCACAGACCAGGAAACTGGTCCCTAAACACCTGGGGAAAAGATCAAAGATACAAACTGCTCACTGATAGTGTCTATGCCTATTCATGTAGGAACCAAGACATGTTTCCATGGTTCACAGCAAGTATTAGATGATTATGACTGATATAAATAACTAAAGATATGTTAGCTAATGAGTCATTTTTAAATGTCCCCACACAACAAAAGTAGTTTTTTAAATGATTTCTGTGGACATCTAGGATTCTAAAGATATTTGCATGTTTTTAGTTTCTTTTACTTTTAAGAACTCAGTTGCACAGACATTACAACCTCTGCCTCAGAGGACTGTTTTCTTTTTATTTAAAATTGTTTTTGTGAAAATAAAAATAACATGAACCTCCTAGGAAGTTTATGAATATAAACAATGCTTAAAAATACAGATCTGCTCAAAATTCTTTTCTAACTATAAAAGACTATATTACTAGCAAAGTAGCGTTACTAGCTTGTTTTAGTTCAATAATTTCTAAATGTCAAATTTTTTCACACATTAGTCACAGTCAAGATGGTTATGAATAATACTAATCTTATTCATAGTTTTTGTTTGTTTGTTTGTTTGTTTGTTTGTTTGTTTGTTTGTTGAGGTATGTGTGTACAGTACTGAAGATTGAAACCAGAGGGATTCTACCTGCGGCTCTATTTTGTTTTTAATTTTGAAAGAGGGTCTCACTAACTTATAGAGTGTCTTGCTAAGTTGCTGAGGCTGTCCTCAAACCTGTGATACTCCCGTGTCAGCCTTCAAACTACTGAGATTATAGGCCTGCACTGCCACACCTGGTATTATGCATAATTTGATCTTCAGTCTTACACTGGATATTATTTAATGGACATCTACACCATGTTCTTGGTATATAGAGAATAATGGTAGTAATATTACTGGTAGTAATAAAATTAGTTTCAATTTTATTTAAAGTAGGCAGTATCAAAAGATATCAAAATGAGACAGAAGGACTGCAGATTCACAGCCAGTCTCAGCTACTTAGTGAAGCCCTCCACAACTTAGTAAGATCCTATTTCAAAATAAAGAATAAAAAAATTGAGCTGAAGAAGATGTAGCTCAGAGGTAGAATGTTCCTGGGTTTAATTCCCAGTACCCAAAAAAAAAAAGAAAAGAAAAAAGAGAAATACATATTATAAACAACTAGGTAGAAACTAGAACAAAGAATTACAAAAGCAGGTTGAAGGATGCCTGATAGGCTGCTGGTTTTTCCTCCTCTTCTGAGTAGATTGTCATTGCTTACATACTTAAAGATAAAATAGATGGAAAGCTTGGTTTGGGAAGCTTGGTTTCTAAATATGTCTCTCCTCTTTATATTAAAGAGACAGAGAGAATAAACGCTTGAGGACAGAGAGCATGCAAGGGGGTGGTTATCACTTGAGCAGGAGGATGGAAGTTGTTCTGACAGTTGCAAATGTAATTTATTTTAATAAAAGTAAAAAACACAGAATGTTTTTGCAAGTTCACTCAGCTCTGTTTTGCCCGAGACTTAGGAAAGCTATTGAAATGAAATGTGAAAGATATAAAGTTATAGTTAACACCTGGCATAGCATTTCTGCACAGTAGGCATTTATGTATATTGCCTCTGCAAATGCCTTCTTTTTAGTTATACAAATGCAAAATCAACCATTGATAGTACATAATAAATATTGTTTTCATATTGTTTTTTCCCATTATTTCATTCTTTGAATCCACTGCTTCTTATTTAACTTGTATTCTCCTTCTCAAGCTTTCTAAGCTGCATTGGATCTTGGAAACACAAATATTTGATTAGCCATTTCTCCTATCTAGAGGCCATCAACATATGAAGATAAAGCTGTAATTTTAGTGAGAGTGGCTCATTTGGCCTTCTTCCCTCATTTCCATTCTTCCTCCCTCTCTTTTTGTCCTTCTCCCTTCCCTGTCTCCATATTTTCTTTTCATTTTATACCTTAGGTCATTTTGTTTTATTTTGTTTTAATTTATTCCTGACCTAATAGTATGTCTATATTTTTTTATGGAAATTAGAAACAAGGATAGCTGGACAAGTTGAAGTCTTGCCCAGCTATCCTTGCCTATTCATCACAGTGATTTAATATAAAGCACAGCAACCAGCCAGGATTTTAGATACGTACACATATACATGTACATCAGGTGAAAATCCAAAACCCTTTTCCAGGTTCATATAGAAATAGTGTATTGATTTATTAGCTTTGGAGTTATTTCATACTACTGCTTTCTTAATTAGGATTTGTAAGATATGGTGAGGGCCTTACATTGAAAAACAATGGTGTACATTCATTACTTGGTAAAAAAAATTGGTAGGATTTGTGGTATGCTTTATTTCTTCAATCAGTGGCTGAGAAACAAGATGATAGTCTTTTGACATATGCTTAATAAAAGAGAGCTGTTTTGTTTATAATAAGATCCCTCTGATATTATTAATTTTAATTGAGATTTTCTATCTTGTTTATTTCCTGAAGACATTTTAAAGTATTTCAATTTTATATAAAATATCAAGGAATGTTTATTCAAAATATTAATATATTATAGACTTTTTGAGATAATTATATTGTCTATGTCAAAAATAAAAATGGTCCCCCTTATGTAAATAAAAAACAAAACAAAAATTTGAGACACTGGAAAGATAAAACCCATGTTCTAGCAGTTAACAAAAACCTAATTTTTTTTTTTTTTTTTTTGCAGGTCTGGGGATGAAATCCAGGGGCATTCGACCTCCAAGCTACACCCTCTGCCCTATCTTTTAATTCTTTATTTTGAGATAGGGTTGCACTAAGTTGCAAAGGGTCTCACTAAATAGCTGAGGCTGTCTGAGAACCATGATCCTCCAGTCTCAGCCTCCCAAATGCTGGGATTACAAGCATGCGCCAACATGCCCAGCTAAAAAAACTAAATATTTTGAAGGGGAACTTGTAAATATACTCTTATTGGAAGAGACACATGCTAATTTGCTTACATATTGTCTGTGGTTGCCAGTGTTTTGTTTGTTTGCTTTGTTTTGTGTTGCCATACTGGGACTCCAAACCAGAGGTGCTCACAGCAGCACAATGAGTGTATCTATCTGAAATTTTGTGTCTCTTACTATCAGCACTATTGCAATCCCTTTCTGTGGCTATTCACCGACTTGATCCATCCTATAACAAAACCAAAGACAAACCTCAAGTGGAGAGGAGATGCCTAGTTCTGTAATCCCAGTACTGGGAAGGCTAAGTTAGGGGGATTGCAAGCTCAAGGCCAGCCTTGGAAACTTAGGAAGACTCTATTTCAAAAATAAAACATTAAAAAAAGAGCTAGATATATTGAAGGTAAAATGCCCCTGGGTTCAATCCCCAGTGGAAAAAAACAAAACAAACAAAAAAAAAAACAACAAAAAAAAAAACCTACCAAAAGTTAAAGAATCAGTCAAAGATGGTTAGGGTTTTCTATTCTTTTAAGAAATAATTTTAAGGAAGAAAAATGAATAAGAAGGCACACAATAAAACTATGAGAATAAAAAAAAGCGCTGATGGCAGAGAGGTTTGGAAGAGTCGACAGGTTTACTTCATCATGCACCAAGCTTTTATGGTGGCATTTTAATTCAATTTCTACCACATCTGCAGAGCTGTCACTAAACCTACTGAAATTCCAGTTCTCCCCTTGAAAAAAAAGCTAAAAGACCACATTATTTTCATTTTCTATTAAATTGTTATCATGCCTTTGTATTGTACCTGATCTACACAAACTCATCTCGTTTGTTTCATAGGAGTTATTTCATTTCTGCTTTTTATACTGCTTTAATTTCATACTTTATGACTTAAAGCTTTGAGCTAATAGATTATTTCAAGTGCATATGTTCATTTTGTACTTAAATGTATGCCAGAATTCACAAAGCTTATTGCTTTCAGAGACAATTTTTCCATTACCTAAAAATCATTACATATTGTGATAATGATTATAATTATCACTCAACACCTACTAATATGGAGTTCTGCAGTTGCACACATCTTGAGAATTTGGTCCCTCTAACAACTACTGGGATGTGTCACATCAGAGGCATTAACACTTAAAACATGTTTTTTCAAGTATTCCCCAGAACAACCCCAACCTAAGGCATTCTTTTGGTGAAAGATAGTTTGATTCCTTTATACAGTAATTAAGGAAAGGTCCAACAACCCATGGGAAGGGTAGGAATCAAAGCTGTAGAACATGAGGGCTTCTATTCTCTCATAATGAACTCCAAGAGAGAAACTTGGGAAATATGGATATAACCCCCCCCCCAAAAAAAAAAAGATCTTCAATGACAAGCTTTGGAACTGCAGTGCCCAGCCCTGTGAGGAGCAGCAAGGAGAGATGAGTGAGGATGGGGGCCCAGCACTTGGTCATACAGTTTTCTCCCTGTAGCACCTTCATCAGGCTCATTCTCCTTGAGAAATGAACAGGGAAGGAAAGAAGCTAACATTTGTTTAAACATTTTCCCAGTGCCAAGTAATGTATAGATGCATTTTTAGTGTTTTGTTTTTCTTCTACTGCTTTTTGTTCTTTTTGTGGTGCTGAGGATTGAAGGCAGCATCATTCTAACTTCGAGCTACAACCCCAGCCCCATTTTATTTATTTATTTTTTAATTTTTGAAATAGGGTCTCGCTAGGTTGATGAGAGTCTTACTAAGTTGCTAGATTAATAGTTAAGTTTATTTCAAACCAAAATAATTAAATTTAATGGATAAGTGAAGTGACATGAATAGCAGCACTATAGTAAGGGCTGGAAAGAAGGGAGTGAGAATAGCATAAGTACTGCACTTCCAGGTAAGCAGCATGATGCTATCTCAAATTTGGTGTCTATCGATTCATCAAACATATAGTGCAACTCCAAGTAACTGCCACTACAGTTAAAAGTCATCGCCATGTGGGAGCATGCTCTTCTTCCTTCCTCCATCTTTGTCTAATTTCCTTTCTGTATCCATGTTTAGTGACCAGGTTTCCAGGTTTTATTTCAGACTATGGGTAGGAAAGACACTTAATCTACTTTTCAATAACTTCAAAATAATGGAAAGAAATCTGAACTTTAAAATTCAGAAGAGATAATATATTTTATGTTCCTCCTTTTCAAAATAAAAAAATCAGGGATGCAATTGTTGTGCATAATGGAATAGGATGTTTGGCTTCATTTATCAAAGATTATTCAAATTTCTTCAATATCCACTCCAAAAATGTGAATGTGTAAGTTAGAAGTTGTAGATTATGAAGGGAGCATGTGGAATGAACCAATCTATGCCTGCCTGTCACTTTCAGTAACAACTTCAAGACAATCAGTGAGTTTAAAAGAATAGGTGCTATGGCTGATGAGGAAATCACATTCTTAAATAAAAAGTTTTCTTGCCTTTTTCTGGGCATTGCTTCATCAGTTAATACATGTCTCCATGAGCTTCAAAGCAACATTATTAAAAAAAAAAAACTAAAAAGAGCAGACTTAAACTATAAATTGTTTAAAACCCACAAAATATAGCAATTTCAAAACAATGTGGTTACAAAGTATAAAATAATATAAATAACTTAAAGAAAATGTGTGCTCATAATTTCCTTTTTTCCTCGCCAAACCAAATCTGAGTGGGTCCCATTCATACAAGGCAAGCTACTGTTATTGAAATGAGTATTTCCATGATCATTTTCTCCAATCTCGAATCAGAAATCCAATCTGTTCTTTGAGAAAAAAGCTCCTAGCTTAAATTTTAATCTCTGCAAAACTCTTTTATGCCCACATTGTTTTTCTTAATGGCTCCATCCTCTAAACTGCTAAAGTTTTATGTGTATTTATGTAAGACAGGGAGTGCATTAGGCATTATGGATCCTGATATTACCTTGGGGTGGGTAGCTGGGCCATGCTTTCCAAATACAAAGACATCCATTGAAAATTTATTAATGATTCTGCATCTTTCATCTAAATTACTGATATTTTTTCAAGCTGAAAAAGAAATACCTCCTGATGTGAGAAGTCAAAATACTCCATAAGGATAACAAGAGTAAAACTGATTCTCCAGCCCTTCTTCTCCAACATATATCACCATTTATTGGGTCCTGGATTTGAGATTTTATTTTACTTACAGTACTAACATAATTTACCTGGGTCCATCTAGTTAAGCTCATAAAGGATTTGTTATTCCCAATCTTCCCTCCCCTCTTATTATAGAGTGTCCCATCAAGAGTTCATTTATTAATATTCAGGGTTGTTGTAGTTAAGTCTTGAGTTATCTCAGCAGTAAATAAATCCATTGTACTCAATTTATCTGGGTGGTGGCCTGTGCTGGTAGGGTACAGCTGGAGAAGATGGGCTTTGGAGACTCTCTATGGTTCCTCCCCCCCCCCCCCGCTATCTCTTGTGTTTCTAGTCTCCATGATATGACTGCAAAGCAGTCTCCTTTACTCTGCTTCCTGCCACCATGCCCTGAGATCTCGATCCCTGACCTCACATGGAATTCAAAGTGTCCAAACCATTAGCAAATAAGTCCTTCTTCTAAGTTTAATGATCAGGTCTTTGGACTATAGTAGTGAACGCCCTGACTAGTATACTTCTGTGAAATATTACCTCGTCTTCTGCAAGGGCTTTCTACCTGGTCTCTGTGCCACCCCTCATTCGGTCCATCCTTTCTTTTTCTTTTTCTTTTTCTTTTTCTTTTTTTTTTTTTTTGGTAGTACTGGAGATTGAACCCAAAAATATCCTACCTCGAAGCTATACCTCCAACCCTATTTTGTTTTGAAATAGGATCTCACCAAGTTGCTGAAGTCCTCACCAAATTGCTGAGGCTGGTCTCGAACTTGCCATCCTCTTGTCTCAACTTCTTAAGTAGTGGAATTATAGTTATGTGCCAGGAGGCCCTGCTTATGATCTACTTTAAAAACAGCTAACAGAGAAGATCTTATTAACATGGTAAGTCAGGTCATGTGGCCCTTTCTCAGAGTCTTCCACAACTCCCTAATTTCTAAAAGTTTCTTAAACGTTCTCAAACATGTCCACACCCTCCAGAGGCCATGATGTCCTTCCTCATTCTTAGCACCAATTTCCTTCCTGTTCTCTCAGCTCTTGTTCCCTGGATTCCATCATCTCTGCCACTTTAATAGTTGCTGTCTCTAAGACACATGGGCCATACACCTATCTCAAGGTCTTTACACTTTTCATTTCTTCTGCTGGGGAAGGTATTCACACATAATCTACTTGACTAATTTCTTTACTATTTTACCTATCTGCATAAATATCTCCATCCACAGGGTATACACCTTGAATGCTAGATTTCAAGTAGACAAGTAACCCCACTCTTATTCTTTTCTTTCTTATATTTTTCTTTTTTCTTTTTTTGGTACTAGGGATTGAACCTAAGGGCATTCTATCTCTGAGCAACAACCCCAACCCTATTTTATTATTTTATTTTATTTTGAAACAGGGTCTCACTAAATTGCTGAGACTAGACTCCAACCTACAATCCTCCTGTCTCAGCTTTTCAAGTACTGGGATTACAGCATGTGCTGCCATACACAGCTACATATACTCTTTTGATAACCAACTTTGTTATAATTGTTTGTGCTTATTTCTTTCATTTGTTTATCATATATTATCTGACTCCCCAGCTACACTGTAAAACTCACTAGAACAGGAGCCTTTGTTCTTTGCTAACTGACAACTCCACCATCTAAAGTAAAACATACTGCATCTAGGCACAGAAGTTATTTAGACTCTAATTGGTAAAATTACTGATACTTTCTCCACTAATCTACTCTCTAGCACCACTTCTGTATGTTCTATATTTTGCCACATACTCAGACTCACGGATGATGGAAAAACTCATTTTCATTCTTACTGCGTGCTATATTACTAATAAATTGTAACTCTTTGGCTGATGGCTATAATAATAGATGATGCAAGCAATGTATTTTTCCAGATGAGCAATAGAGCAATAAACCAATGTAAAATAATCACCATTTGAATGGCTACTCATTGAGTTTATTCTGATGAGGACCAGAGATCAACAATCCTTCTAAATAGGAGACTCCATCATCAATTGAGTCCAAGAAACTAGAGTTTTGAAAAATATGAATCACATAGAATGGTGCCGGCACAATTTGCCCTACTGTGCACTTAAGATTTCTGTTAATGTTAATAATATCTGATATTTCTTTGATTCTGCAGGCATTGTAGCATTCAGTCATCTTGTCCTGCAGTGCTATATCCTCACGGTCATCAATTGTCAGAGACCTGTCAGTTTTGAAACACTGCATGACAGGCAGGCTCTGGCCCGTCTGTTTCCCCTGGGTGTGTCAGTTTTGTGTCCACATATGGCTGATTGCCTGGCTTTCATTTGTATATCTTTTGGAGATGGTGTGGTGGGTGTGATGTGCAGAATATAAAAGTCTAACTTTCTACTTAGCTGGGGACCTAAAAGCATTGAAATAAATACTAGTGGAGTTTCTCAGAATCGTCTCTGAATAGCCAGGTGATGTGCTGCCCGGTCAAGTCACCCTCAATGTCACAGGTAGTGGAGGCAACATTTTTCAGGAAGAACTATAAATCTTAGTTTCTCTCAGCCTATCAATTCTAGATTTTGCTCTGTGACAAAAAAAAAAAAAGCACACTCTCCATACTCTTTAGGAAGCAAGAAGTCTCTTTGTCTACTTCTGACTGGCACTGGAGGTGCTGCACGACTTAGCACTCTCTAAACCTCTTTGAGAAAATAATAAGCCATTGCTGCAACCTGATCTGGACTTTGTAACATCTCCGGGTCGTTAGGTTAGGTGTCATCACAGGGAAAGTGCTTTCGAGTGTTACAAAGCTTTTCCATTTACTCTCTTTCTGTAGTTTTATAATGACTCTGTTTAAAAAAATCATGTCTTATTCCCCAATATTACATGAAAATAAAATTAGATAAGGAAAAGATGAAATGATCCCCATAATGGCAAGAATTGAGTTAATTACATATTAGGGACACACCCTGTATTTTTTCGGTTAACCAAATACTACTGGGTATATATGCAGAATCCTCTCTATGATAAAACATGAATTAAATGAAAACTCTCATAAATGCTCTCTGCGCTTCTATCTGTATTTTTTATTATCTTCTCTCACACATCTCCACTATTGCTTCTAGTTTTCTCCATGAGATTTTAACGTGTTCTTGCAAACATGTACAGTAACACACACCTGTAATCCCCTTGCTTGGGAGGCTGTGATAGGAAGATCACAGGATTGAGGCCAGCTTCAGGAACTTAGTGAGACTGTGTTTCAAAAATAAAATTTAAATTAAAAAAGGGCTAGAAGTGTGGCTAAGAGGGAGAATACTCCTGAATTTAATCCTCAGTCCCACAAAACAAATAAACTAGTACTCAACTAATATAAAGGCCCTCCTGCCAGACTGGGCTGCTCAGGGACAAGTGCATTGAGTAGAGTATCGCCTCTCATGTGCTCAGCTAATTCTTCTTATCACTCTGTTCTCTCCTTAAACCTGACTCCAATCCCACTGCTTCTCTTTGGTCCTAATGGACCATGTTTGGAGAGGTGGGGAGAAGAAACCTCACTGAGATACTCACTTGTACCCATTACAATGGCTGAATTACGCTGCTACATTTTTACTTTTATGCTTTTACTAGAAAAGCAACTATTTTGTGCATCAACAATTTATAAATTGTAAATCTACCTAGCATTCAATGTATTTTCCCATTTATTTTTAAAGTGTATGTTATGTTTTTGAGGTTAATCCATGGTTGGATGCCTCATTAACTTTAACAACCAGACTGAATTTTATAGCAGTAATTCACTAGCATTATCTATACCCACACAAAAGGAAATTTACTAATTTTTTCTCTAATTGCTTATGTCTGTTTCTAGGAGCACTTATGGAAAATTTTGTCTGCATACCATAAGTAGAAGCTAAACTATTGTCATTAGAATATGAGATACAAGAATCAGCAATAATTCTGTTTTGTTAAATTATGTTTTGTAGTAGTTGCAATCTCAAGAGCAACATGTAAATAAGTTTATTTTTTGCATCTTTGCAGCAACTGACAATACTGATTTTCAATATTATTTTGCAATTCAAAAGATGAGCAATTTCATGTCATTGTTTTAATTTATATTTTAACAGAAAAGTAGTGAAGTTTATCACCTTTTTATATGCATATTGGCATATTAATTCTCTTTTTCTAAATTGATTGGTTAAACTTTGTCCCATTTTCCAATTGTGTTAATTTACTCTTAATAATCTTTAAAAGTGCTTCATATATTATTTTGTATGTATGTATCTTTCTTGGCATGAATGTGTAAATATCTTTGTAAGTCTTTAGCCTTTATTTCTACTCAATATTTTAAAGATTTGCCATATGTGTATCTTTATGGTTTGTGCTTCTTGAGTCTTTATTGAAGAACACTCTCTCTACACTAGAGTCATAAGGAAATTTTGCCATTTCTGTGTAAGATGTAAACATTTAATTGTTGTGCAGGGTGTGAGATAGAGATCTGTTCTTCCCTCTGAGATAAGTATAGTTACATTTATAAGGAGACTGACTATATTCCCCTTCCTCTGATATGCCTTTTTCTTCACAATTACCTTGTTTCAAAATATATGTAAACTACTATCTAAATTTCCTATATGTCCATTTGTTCAATTTATCTACTCTGTAACAGTATCATAGTATTTCTAAGTGCTTATACTTTAATTAAGTCTTGATATACTATAAGAAAAATTTTTGTTTAGATTTTTCTTCATTTCCTCGAATACCTATATCTTTTAATTTTCAATGGACATAAGATCAACTTATAATTTTTAATGTTTTCTCCTGGTTACAACAATTTCCTGATTCTCTATGATTTTTATATGCAATCTATTTGCTCATGAATAATGACAACTTTATCTCTTAATCCTTTTATAATTTCTTTATTTTTATTTAATTAATTTTCTCAATTTTCCAGTAAAATGCTAACTTGGAATGAGAAAGTAGAGATATTTTCCTTGCCCTAACCTTAAATAAGTCAGTGAATATTTCACCATCAAGTGCAATGTGTTTTGCCAGTTCTATTTAGTTGATAGCTGATATCATAGATGGGTGTTGAATTTTATCCAAAGCTTTGTTCTCACATGTATATGTTTTTCTCTTTTAATTTGATAATATGATGAATTGCTTTAATAGATTTTTCAAAATCAGATCATTCCTGCAGTCTGAGATAAATATTTCTTTGGTTTTTAATATATCCCCTAAATTTAATTTTCTACTATATTTTGTATTGCATCTAGGTTTACATGTGAAGCTCATACATATTTTTCTTGTATTTTTATTCTTTTGAAGTTGAAATATATTAGCATAATATAGTTATCTGGAAACAGTCCAATGTAGAGCAGAATGACCTGTTATTAGAGCCTGATGAATACTTTTGAGGGTAGAGGGTTATAGAATTTGTTAACTACTTGTTCCATCTTTCAATGATTTTAGACTCTTAATTTTCTATTAACTTCTATGTGTATGTGTGTATGAGTGTGAGTGTGTGTGTATATCTGTGTGTGCATGTGTGTGTGTGTGTGTGTCGTGAGAGATGAAAACAAAGGGGCATTATTTTATTTTATATTTGGAAACAGTGTCTCAGTAAGTTGCTGAGAGCCTAGCTAAATTGTTGAGGCTGGCTTTTAATCTCAGATCTTCCTGTCTCAGCCTCCCAAGTTCTGGGATTATAGGCAGGTTACACTACTCTTAGTGTTTGTTAACTTTTAAAAGGTGGAAGATCACGTAACTTTGTTTTTATTGCTGAATAGAATTCCATTGTGTGGATATCCCATAATTTTTAATCCATTCATTTCTTCATGGGCAGTTATATTGGTTCCATAATTTGGCTATAGTGAATTGTGCTCCTATGAACATAGATATCACTGTACTTTTCTGTTTTCAACCCCTTTGGAAAGATACCCAGAAGTGGTATAGCCAGATCATATGATGGATCCATTTTCAGTTTGCTGAGTAATCTCCATACTGATCATTAGTGGCTGAATTAATTTCCAATCCCAATAACACCAATAAAAGCATATAAAATATAAAAGGTGACAAATATGATAATGAGCCTGACTGATTTTTCCATCATGTAAATAAAAATATCATATACCACCCCTTAAATACATAATGACTATTTGTCAATTAAAATTAAATAAAAATAAGTGTTGTTTTTGTTAAATTTTAAGTTGATACAAAAATATGTTCTTACCATGCATAAGTAGGATACATCACACCTTCATCACTCTTGCTTTTTTCAGGGGATTATGGTACAGGCCATTAGCCTCTCTGCAGGCTCCAGCCCCTATCTATGATCATCCCTCCCACCCCCTTAAAAGCTCCATTCTAGTCCTCCTCACTCAGTGACCAGCCCCAGTCATCAGCCCTTCTGTCTCTTTAGTCTACATGTATTAATAGATGGTTTTATCTGGCCTCTTGCTTGTCTATCTCCAACTGAGACTTCTTCCCTGAACCCATATATCCAACTGAATATTTGACATCTTCAGTTGCATGCTCAATAAGTATCTCAGAGTTAAAATATCCAAATTCCTGTCCTGATTTCATCTACCCAATCGCTCTTTTTGCAATCTTCTCCTTTGGTCAGTAGAAATTCTTTCTTGATTGTAGTCTTGTGAGAAAGAGGTTGTAGTGCAGCCCTGTATGGACTGCTGAGCTATAAGAACCGAGATGATGAGTGTGTGTTGTTCTAAGCTCCTAAGCTTTGGGACATGTTATATACTCACAGATGATGAGTGCATAGTGTATGCCATTGCTTCTCCATTCCTCAAAAGAACCGGTACAGGACTGATGTTACTCATTCCTTAATAGTTTTATAGAATTTATGTGTAAAACATTTATCCTAATGCTTTAATTGTGGAAACTTTGATAATTTTAATTTGAAATTTCCTTTGTCATGTCAACTATTTCTCCTAGTGACAGATTTAGTATTATTTTCCATATGAGTATATGCTTAGAAATTATGGTTATAAGATAAATGTGGAAAATGAATTTTTAGCTGAAAAGATGAGAGTGGAGTATAATTTTAGATTTCTTAGAGACAAGGTGTCATGAAAAGAAGAAGGTTAAGACTGGTTAAGTATCCTAATTCTCCACATTTTCTTAACCCTGAGGGTTTCCCTTGTTCTAACACAAATCAATCGAAATTGTATGCAGCTGATTATAACTTATTTTAAAACTCTATGAGAGTTATAAAAATACCTAAAAATTTTTGAAATAAATTTTAAGGTGCAATTTTCATTAATATTATGGTTTGTCATTTTATGTACTATAGAATATTGATTTAAGTCGGGTGTGGTGGCACACGCTTGGAATCCCTGATTGGGAGGCTGAGACAGGAGGATTGTACAGGTTCGAAGCCAGCCTCAACTACTTAGTGAGGCTCTCAGCAACTTAGTGAGACCCTGTTTCCAAATAAAATAGAAAATAGGTCTGGAAGTATAGCCCGGAGATATAAAGCTCCTGGGTTCCATCCCCAGTACCACCAAAAAAAAAAAAAAAAAAAAAAAAAAAAAAATATATATATATATATATATATATATATGTGTGTGTGTGTGTGTGTGTGTGTGTGTGTGTGTGTGTGTGTGTGTATATCTTTATTTCCAATCCAACCAAAAGCCTAATTAATCATTAATAATTATTTCATTTAGAAATAGCTTATAGAAAGCTAAGTGCTAGAAGTTAATATTTATGAGACAGACTACTAATAATATATCTACTAAATACCAATTCCCCTTTAAATGGAATAATTTTTTTTTAAAAAAAGGCCCCAAATTGTAAAGAACTAAGTAAATAAATGTGTAGGCTAACTTACTTATTAAAATAAAGTATTCTATTAAAGGAAGTTTAAAAGTATCATTTTGGGCACTTCATAATAGGATCTTTGAGCATTGTTCTAATTATTCCAAAAGCATTTTTTATTTCATTTAAGTACACATCAATTTATTTGTAAGGATCTTGAAAACAAACAAAAAAAAAAAACTAAACACCTAATGTGTAGCCTCTATGAAACAGTTCTCAAACACATGCTTTTGCTGTAATTCAGAGGATCCCTGAGACTTTTGATATTTGGTAAATACTTCAACATCTCAGAAGTTTGAAACAGGCTAGTGAATTTTTATCTCAGTCACCCAAGCTCAGTAAAAAAAAAAAGGAGTGAGGGAATTACCTAAGTAAAGAAGAGACAAGATATGAAAGAGAAACCTTAGATGAGTAAAGAAGGTGACCTAACTGAGGAAGGTGGGAGGGGGAGGAGAAGGGAGGCACGCTAATGCACATGACATACATTTACAAACATCAAAGTCAGTCACTAGGTGGGACTTAGGAAGGAGAAAGGGGGTGGGAATGGAGTGGGAATTGGGGAAGAGCTAAATGAGTGATACGTGCACATGTGCCTTTAGCAGTCTGTACCTCATAATGATGTATGATTACAATGTACCAATAAAAAATAAAAGATATGGGAGTCAACTGGAAAAGGTATCTTTCTCAATTTTATTTTTTTTTATTTTTCTTTTCAGAACAAGCTCTCACCCCTATGCTGAGCAGTGCTGATGGCTGAGTTTAGTATTTTGTGGCATGGCAAAGAACATCCACCTTCTCTCTGCCCACAACTATCTCACTCTGTATTCTAGCTAACTTTTCTGCTATTCATGATAACAAAGTGTCCACTTTACAGAAATTAATAATTGGCATTTATTAATTTTTATTTGGTGCTATAAAATTAGTACCTTTTTGCCTCTAAATATTTGATGAGTGCAATATCAAGAAGAATGACAAATATGTATTTTCTAGTTGCCACCATGAATTAGCTATTTTCTAATATCTCTAGTGGTCAGATATCGTGTGTGTGTGTGTGTGTGTGTGTGTGTGTGTGTGTGAGAGAGAGAGAGAGAGAGAGAGAGAGAGAGAGAAAGAGAGAGAGAGAGAGAGAGAGATACTGGGGTTTGAATACAAGGGCATTCTACTACTGAGCTATACCTCCATCTCTATTTTATTTTATTTTTTTTTAGTTTGAAACAGTCTCACTAAGTTGTGGAGGGCATTACTAAGCTGCTGAGGCTGGCTGCAAACATTCAATCCTCCTGACCCAGCCTCCCATGTACTGGGATTACAAACATGTGCCACCACACACAGGAAGGAAGAAGGGGAAGAAAAGTGACCAACTTTATCAGTATCCAGGAAATTCAGATAAAATCATAGTGAAATATACTGCTCAAACACTAGAAAGCAACACTGATGCAAACAAGTCCTGATGAAGACTGAAGCAAAAATTAATGTACACTCCGGTGATGGGAGAACAAGTTTTAAACCTTTGGCAATATCTATCAAAGCTATATATATGTATTCCTGACATAATATTTTTATTAAAAGGTACATATTGAATATTTATGCTTGCACTGTTCTTAGTCCCAACCTGAGATCACTCAAATGCTCATGTCTAGAATGGATTGAAAAGGAAGTATGATATACTTGCATGATGCATTATTAAACAACCAAAAGCATCTCTAATCTGAGACTACATGCAAAAATATAGACGACTGTTACTGGTGTAACAGTGAAAAGAATGATCCAGGCACAAAAGACTATGTTCTGTGACATCCTATGACCTTACAGTTTATATAAATTATAAAAATAAAGTAATAGACAAGATAAATCTATTCTATCAGATGAAGAGTACTTGAGGGTAAAAGAGGCCTCTTCTGAGGACTACTAAATGTATGTATCTATCTGGATAATGGACCCACTAATACGTTCAATTTATTCATTGATATTATATTATAATTTTCTATAAGTTTAGAATGGTTCAGTAAATAATTAAAATGCTAATTAGCAAGGAAGGGATATGAACCAAAATATATTTGGTTACAAATTTGTCATTATTGAAATGTATGATGAATATACAGGATTCATTCTCCCCTCCCTTCTCTGAAAATTTAGAATTTTCCATAATGAAAAGATAACAGATGACTTAAAATTTAAAAAAAGAAAAAAAATAACAGCAGACAGGTCTTGATTTAACATCACTACAAAATAACATGTGGAAGCATCTCATATTTTAACAAAGTGTCTACTGATTGTATCCCAAGTGCCCTGAGCAGTACACAAAATTCTGAAGGCACTCAATGCACAGTGCATTGTAGCAATAAGGCAAAATAAGTCTCCAAATACAAATTAAGAGATTTTGGTGAAGCCAGATAAATTCTGGCTTTGCTTGATTCGGCTCCACATTTTTTTTCCTAGGAGTAGGAATGTAAATCCCTTCCTTTAAGTCACATAAGCATGTCTGTCTTTGTGAGCCAGATGTCCTGACTCTGCAAGCCCATCTCAGCCACTCATTTCTCTGTGCCTTCTTTCATCACAAGCGTGAGCCCTTTTCCCCCAGTCAGGAGCATATTTTTAAAAAATACTCTGAGTAGTCAGTTCCAAAATATGAAAGTATTATTTATATTTCCCCAATATTTGATTTTTCAAAGGTGTTTTGAAAAATTTACATTATTTTGTGCAAAAGCAATTTTGGTTAAATTGGTAACGATTCCAATTTCCTTTTACTCACAAAGCAAACAGCCAATAAGCTTTTCTTTTTTTAATCCATATTTATAGAAAATGTCCCCAAAACAGCGAATCCCTCTGGTAAATATTTTTATAGTAGCTTAGTGACACCATAGTTGATTCTTTGCTTTAGAGCTTAGAGCTTTGATTACAACTCACTGACAGTTTGCTTTCATTATGAAGACTTATAAAGAACGTTGGTATGGGTATGGTGGTGTTTGCCTATAAGTGCAGTGATTATGGAGTTTGAGGCATGAAGGCCATAAGTTAAAGGCCAGACTGGGCAACTTAGTGAGGTCTTGTATCAAAATAAAAAAAAATAAGTTGAGAATGGAACTCTGTGGTAAAATGACCTTAAATTCTATTCAATCCCCAGTACTACAAAAAAAGAAAAGAAATTTTGACATTGAGCTGTATAGTTTCATTTTATGTATTATATGCCTTAATCCATATCCATCATAAATGTGAGTATATCAAAAGATTATAATTATTCAAATATTACTGTAGATATTTAAAAAAACTATATGTCATGGTTGGGATTTTAAATGTCCCTTCCCCCCAAACTCATGTGTTAAGCAATGCAGCCAGGTTCAGCGGCAGCCACGGCCAGAATTGGGTCCTTGGGGACATGGCCTCGGGACTGTTGTAAGTCAGAGGAGCTTTTCTGCAGTAGTTTCTGCCTCAAAGCCTACTGACTAGAAACCAAACCTCCAAAACTGTGAGACCATATAAACTTTTCCTCCTCTGAATTGTTCCCATTAGGGGAAAAAGCTGACTAAATCAATATATAAATAAATACAAACATAATAATCTCAAAGTCTCAAGCTTATATATTTAAGATACTTTAGGTGTGACAGATACTTATATAATGTTCATGTATATATTTACTTAAAAATCATGGCAAACTTCGACCCGACCTTAAAAGTATATTCCACTCCAAATTAAGCTAATAATAAAGATGTGGCACTCACTATCTCAAGTGAAATACTGATTTGTGAAACATTTCTATTGGCTTTAAGATACAAATATATTTTATATCTTGATTATTAAATATTAGAAAGCACGGTCGTGCATAAAAATAACTGAAGCATGAACACATATTTTTCAAACAGCTTATGTTTCATTTGTACTTATAAGTTGATAATAAGATTACTTTGATGAAATTACTAGACCAGTGTCCACTTGGGTATGGTTTTAAGCAGCATTTTGTACTGATTGCAGGACATATGATTATGACAGTGATTAGTAGTGGTTATGTATCATCCATCTTTCCTTAGAAGCGTGTAAATTAGTGTTTCTATTTTGCATTCCTCAAAAAACAGAAAACCAGAGGCAATGAATTAAAGAAAGGATCATTTGAAGCTTGGTTTAGCCATTCCATTTTTAACACTAAGTTAGAGTGAGTATTCTAAGATGTAAAGTTGATTAAATACTAGTTGTTATGATTCTAATTTAACAAATCCCCCAAAGCCTCAAATTTAGCATGTCCCCCAAACCTCATTTATGAGCAATGTAGCCAGGTTTGGAGGTGAGACTGCTAGAGTGTGTGGGATCTCTCTCTCTCTCTCTCTCTCTCTCTCTCTCTCTCTCTCTCTCTCTCTCTCCTTTTCTCTCCACTTTCTGCCACTATGAGCTAACCATGGCTTTTCCTCTCCTATGATGCCTTAAATCCCGGTGGCACAGTTGTTCCTCTAGCAAGCAAGCCAGCTTACTATGTACCGATTGCTAAAATTAAATGATTTTTCCCTTAGGATATAATATTTATTTTTGAGGCTTTTATCCTGTGCTCTGCATATCATTTCAATATGTTTTTGATGACCACTTCCTCCTCCTCCTCCTCCTTTTTCTTCTTCTTTGTCAATGCATTGGTTTCTCTTTGCCTAATATTTCCCCACTCCAGTATAACCAAGCGTGAACTTTCAAATTCCAGTTCTCTTTAATCATAAGTTTTCCTTGACTTTTGAAGACTGTTAATATTCTTTTATAAGGCTTCCATAACATAACATAAGTGTTTATCATTGTTATCAAGGTTATCTTTCTGTTTCTATTGCCTATTTATTTGTCTCTTCCTAAGATTCCTCTAGAAACTTCCATTTGGAAATATAGGTCGTCTTTTCTCTATAGTCATGTACAAAGTACTTAACACAATATTTAGGTCAGAAGTTCTTAATAAATATTTGTATAAATAACAAATTAATAAATTATGCTAAATAAACAAGTTTATTTTAAAACTTGAAAAACAATTCATTAAAATCACACATTTAATAAATATATATATATATATATAATTTTACAAATAGATTATCATACATTTTTACCAACTCAAAAGTTTTAGAATTTCTTCAATTTTACTGTAGTAGAAATATAATTCTCTATGTTAATCTTGAAATATTTATCTTCAGTTCTCTTTTAAAAGTTATCACTAGCATTTTAAATGTAATTTCCTTTCCCTTACTAAATTTGTTTCTGAATGACTTAAAAGGACAAGTGAATAATTTTTAAAACTATACATTAATGAGACAGAAATGTGTAATATTTAACTAGACACACGTTTAAGAAAAATGAATGGTTCATTGACTTCTCTTCCTTGTTATGTTTTCTTTTTCCAAGTTGAATAGATTGTTTGGCATATGAGTATTTGTCATTTTATTTTAATGTTTGCAGAAGTCAGAAAAAAAACTTGTACCTCTAACCAGCAAATAATTTATGACTGGGGAGTATTTTTATATTTAAAATTTTACTTCCTGTGTATAGACAGCTGTGCCAATTATAAAAAGTAGCCAATTCAGAACACTTAAAATAACCACCTGAAAGTCCTATCACAGCTGGTTCAATAAACAAAAAAAAGATTATAAATCAATGGAGAGTATTAGAGCATCAATAAGTTGAAGTTGCTGAAAAAATATTTATATTTTTCTGTGTAACTTGTTTCAAAGTACCTCTTCATGACAAGCTCAAACCCTGTTCTCTGTTGTAATTTTGGTTCTGTAGCAGCCAATTTCTGGTTAACCTTCCATAATCTCATTCTTTGTGTCTGTAGCTCTACCCCTGGTGAATAATTTATGAAAGTCTTCTTCCTTGCTTCTACACATGCTTCTGCATGCTCCCACAGTTCTCCAGTGCCCTGCCATCTGATGGTGGATGCTCCTGGACTCTCAAGTGTTTATCTCAGTGCCTTTCCACCCTATTCTCTATCCTCAGGCTGTCTAACCTGCAGTACCATGCACAGAGAAAGGGAGAAAATGAGTTCTATCACTTAAGTTTCTATTTTCTAGCTTATAGCAGTCTGTCTCAACCCATTGCCTAAATTGCTATCTTGTATATTTTTCCCTATGTCATGTCTCTTTTTCTAAGAAAGTCCAGAGCCACTTATTTTATTGCTTCATCCAAATCAGAATTCAAAGTCTTTTCAAAAACTAGATATATTTGCTTCAAATTCGGTTATCGCCATCTTCCATCAGTTCCCATTTTCTTTAAAACCCATAAAGTGTGCATTATTACAATTTATGCTTGTCTCCTTTAATCATCCTTTTACATAAATGTATCAAAGTTGAACATGTATGTATTTGTATAACTTGAAATAAATAAATAAGCCTACTTCATCAATTTTTTTTTTTTTTTTGGTACTGGGGTTCCTGGAAACCCTTCTACCTCCGGGCTACACTCCCAGACCAATTTTGTATTTTTATTTGGAAACAGGGTCTCTTAAGCCAGCGTGGCTGGCTTTGAACCTGCACAATCCTCCTGTCTCTGCCTCCCAAGCACATGGATTACAAGCGTGCACCACCACGCCTGGCCTACTTCATCAATTTTAAGGTTTAACACTATTCCTAAAGTTATTTAAAGTAAAATTTGTGCATTTTGTCTAGATAAACTGTCTATAAGTAAACTACAAACAGAAGATCTTGAAGAATCTCAGAAAATGAGAACTCATTCTACCCTGAGTTGTATCTGATTTCTATCATATTACAATGAATTTCTTTCCCTGGTTCCATTAAGTTTACCCATACAAGAAAATGTTGTAGTTGTATAAAGCTGGAAGTTTATGCATGTCATTTGTCTTTAATATTATAAAGATGTTCACAGTATAATTAAGATAAAGTTAATCCCCAAATCTTTCTTCTAGCCAAGGATTTAATCTCCGTTGAATTTGATATGCTACAAAAGTCTTAGCAGTGCCTGAAGAAAAAAAATATATATACAAGCCCTACAGAATACTAGCCACATGATTTATTCATAAAAGGACTTATTTTTGTTTTTGTTTATTTTTTAAACATCTTTCCCAACTAAGAAAATGTGTGAGAAAATGGAAAAGGAATCTTATATAGTCGAGCACTCTAAGTTTTTAAAGGCAGTACAGCTTTGGTCAAAAGATAGTTTAATTGCTCTGAAAGGAACAAACAAAAAATGAAGAGTGTTTCCACAAGAGTGGAGACCTGACCTTCCTACAATCTCTGAGCAAGAGAGGTTATTATGCAAATTGATGTGTCCAGCTGTTGTTCTTTTCCATGGTGGATAAAATAAAAGGGAATGGGCTCAAATTGCAGCACAGGGGACTTAGGTTTGGCAGCTCTGCAAATGGCCCTTTGCCTACTAACCAATGGAAATGACAACTAATTGCAGGAGGGGACCTAGGAATACTAATGTCACTACTCATTTATAGTTTCTCTACTCCCCCTTAAATAAAGCCCAGTTAACACTAAATTGTTAGGATACTATGTTCAATTCAGCATGCAAAGTAGAATTTTTGTATAAAGTATATAATTGAAGGCTCTTACAGCCTTCAATTCTGAATTAGCTCCCAGGAAGACTCTCCAGGCATAGGATTGTTATGATTCCCATTCTTGCTAAAAGTAGGCTCCATGCTATTCATTTGCCTGAGCTCTCTCTGAAGCTACGTTCTTGGCATATTCCTGGATATTTGGTATGCATATTTTGCCAAACCCAATATTCTGGGATTCTTTAAGACTATCAGTCTCATTGCTATCGGAAGATGTCAAATAAATGGTATCACATCCCACTGATACCAGCAGCTGATCAAAAATTAATGGTGAAAGGTAACAACAGAAATTTTGCAGAATGTAATTTAATGCTTACCTAAAAGACTTTCAGTTATATAGAGGTTTTCAAATAAAATATTTTGATGTGCACATATTTGCACAAAAATGCATGTTTCTGAGATGAAATAATGAGCAAATAGATTTTTATACTTATGCTTTATTTCTTTGAAATATTCAGGTATTTTTATTTTCAGCATTGTAAGACACAATCTTTGTTTTAATAATTAAAATGCTCTATCTTTGTATTTTAGGCTATCTAGAGTAAACATTTTTGAAGTCATGATTTTGTATCATTTTTCTGTGCATTCTCCTACGATGCCTAGACTCTGCACTGTCCTGAACTCATAGCATTTGATTTAATATTCATAGAAACCTTACTAATTCTATTATGGACTTAGCATCTCAGAATGACAAGATGATGATAACACCATGAGTTTTATGTGGTAGAACTAGGATTTGAGATTCCAGGGCCCATCAATCCGTCCTTTCATTATCATAACATAAATCAAGAGATGTGCTGGGTCCTGCTCCAGGCAACAGGATTTCAGTGAAGAACAATGAAAAACAAGATCCCTGTTGTGATGGAATAACTGCTTTGAGCTCCTTGGCTTTATAGCTCATAGCTTGTGTGTAAGTTAGTGATCTCCATTCATTCCTCACCCTTATCTTGCATATATGAAATCCAAGTTGTAAATTATAATTTTTGCATGAGAACATTTAAGTATAAAGTTCCTTTTGAGCCCGGCATGGTGGCGCATGCTTGTAATCCCTGAGCTTGGAGGTGGAGACAGGAGGATCACGCAGGTTCGAAGCCAGCCGCACTGGCTTAAGAGTCCCTGTTTCCAAATTTAAAAAAAAAAAAAGTATAAAATAGGTGTCTGGGAGTGTATCCCGAAGGTAGAAGGGCTTCCAGGAACCCCAGTACCACCAAAATAAAATGTTCCTTTTGCTTTCTTCTTACAGTCTCATGATACCCCATTTCTTACCTCATCACAGAAGTTCTCAAGGTTAATGAGTTAATAATTCGGTTTCTCTCTTATGTTAATTAATATACATGTCCAAAAGGCTCAGGTATAATCATTTTCTCCAAAATATTCTATGGTTTTCAATAAAAACTTTATTTCTTGTGATTACATTTGAAATTTATTTCAACTGATAAAATCTTCTGTCAGGGATTGAGTTATGTCTTCCAAACTGATGTAATGAAATATTAATCCATGTTCCTCAAAGTATAATTTTAGGTAGAAATAATGTCATAAAAAAGTAAATTAGTACGAGGTTATACTATAGCAAGTTGGACCTCTAAGCCATTATTATTGGTGCCTTAATAATACGAAAGAAATTGGGGCACAAATACACACAGTGGGCAGATGATTTGAAGAGACACACCAAGAGAACACCATTTGATAATGGAAGCAGAGACATTTGAAGGAGCACTAAGTATTTCAAATACCAGAAACCAGTAGAATCAAGAAGGGATTTTTTTCTTACAGCTTTCAAAGGGAGCATGACCCTGCTGATATCTTGATATTTAGCTTATAGTTTCAGAACCATGAGTCAATACAATACATACTCAGTTTTCTTTAAGTACACATACATTTCATTAATAATAACATCCGTTAGTTGTTTTATTTTATAGCATAAATACTATAATCTTAATTAAAAATTGATTTATATAACATATAAGCCACTTTCAAGAAAACTTTTCTGAGCTATAAAGGAAAATAAAGGGAACATTCAGGCATAGGAAGAGGAAAAATAGAGTGCTATTTATTTATACTTGAGTATCATTCATATTTAATATGAAAAATAAAGGACAGATGTGATTTCAAATTATAATACTTTAACTCAAATGTTATAAATGTCATACAATTATGAAAGTCCTTAGTTTTTCTCATTTTGCCACAGATTGGCACAAAACTTTTTATCTACGCTGCTCTGTAAACTACACTACACTCTTATCTATACTCTCTGTAAACTAGGAGAGGAAGAAGGCTGAACTTGATTAATGAGGGGTTACTTCTGAATATGTGTAAAAGTATGAATGTAGCATGGTTACCCTGGGCATTCATTGTTGGGAGGGGGTAAGAAAAAAAGGGGGGGGGAGCACCAAGTACAGTTTAAATGTATGCCATTTAGTAAAAAAAAATTAATTAATTTAAAAAACACTCAGTTAAAAATAAAAAATAAAAATTCTCAGCTTGTAGTTAAAATCATGGAAGTAAATAATAAATGTAGTTGTGCCATTGTGTATGTATGGGCGAATGCACGGCTATCAACTTCTACCTAATTGTATCCTTCCTTGTGAGCAGAATCTGTATTTTAGTTTTCATTTCTACCATGTAATATGGGACTGGCATTGAGTATATATCATAATTAATTGAATGTGAAATACCTAACTATTCTGAATGCATGACTGTTTAGCATAGAGTCTCATTTTACTAAAAAGACAAAAGATTTGTACATATTCTGTCACCAATTTTAAAAAATGCCTGTAATTTTGATTCCCAAATGCTGGTTTACAGAGCAGTGTAGACATACTCAGTTTTTAGGAATGTGTTACATAGTTCTCAGAAACTAATATACCTTTCTACCTCTTTCTCTTTACCCCGTTTTTTATTTCTCCTTGTCACCTTCTCCTTCCTTCTCACCCTTCTAATCTTCCTCTACTTTTTTTTCTTTTATCCTCTCACCTGTCACTCATCTTTTAATATGGATCCTGGTGGGAAATTTTTTTTTTTTTTTTTGGTGGTACTGGGGTTCCTGGAAGCCCTTCTTCCTCCGGGCTACACTCCCAAACCTATTTTATATTTTTGAAACAGGGTCTCTTACACCAGCACGGCTGGCTTCGAACCTGCGCGATCCTCCTGTCTCCGCCTCCCAAGCGCGGGGATTACAAGCGTGCGCCACCACGCCCGGCTGGTGGGAAAAATTTAAAAAAATTAATTAAGTCACTATTTCTCCCAACTTTTTTTATCTTAAAAGTTTGATACCTCAGCTATTACTATGTATAAAGTACCATCTGAGTCATTTAATTAAAAATTGTCCCTCTTGCAATGTTAAGGAATGACTAAAAAGTTAAGACACTCCCATCTTAGTCCACGTTATTACAAAATGTGCAAACGGATGGAAATGTCGTAGAGCAATGTTGCTGTTCCTTCTAAAGGATGCTGAAGCATCTGTTTCATTGGTCCTCTGGCATCGTTATGTCTTCGAAGACATGTAATTTCCTTTCTTAGGAGAGTTATTACAGCACACTGCAGCTGATTAGCAAGTCCCGGAACATGTGAACATGTGGATGCTCACCAGCCCCAGGTCAACAGGGCATTTTCCTCAGTCCTCAGTGTCACAACTTACAATGCCTCTCACAGAAGGCCTGGGCCACTTCAGGGAAGGATTTTCTACTCCACATAATCACACTGCCCTGATGGCTATGCAAATAATCCAGTATAGAACATTCTCCTGAAAGCTTGTTATTTTTCAAGGAAATGTTATTTCAAGACCAGATTGTATGCAACTCAAAAGAAACACCTGTCCGTGACTATTTCCTTTCTCTAAAATCTCAACTGGCAAAATAATCTTGGTAACTTTGCCCTTTATGTCAAGAACAATACAGAATAAGTAAAAGTGCAGAAAGCATTAAAGAGATTTCACTTTCTTTTTAGGCCAATATAGTTTTAGATGTATAATACATCTTTCAAATCAAGGACTCTCTCTCCTCTTTCTTTCTGCCTCTCCCTCTCTCTATAGATAGATATAGATATATAGATATATAGATATAGAGAGAAATCTATATATATATATATATATATATAGATAGATAGATAAGATCGATATAGATAGATGTATGTATTTTAAATGTGTGTAAATTTTATTTTATTATATAGATAGATGTGTGTATTTTTTTTTTCTTTTTGGTGGTACTGGGGTTCCTGGAAGCCCTTCTACCTCCGGGCTATACTCCCAGACCTATTTTTACATTTTTATTTGGAAACAGGGTCTCCTAAGCCAGCGCGCGCGGCTGGCTTTGAACCTGAGTGATCCTCCTGTCTCTGCCTCCCAAGCACGGGGATTACAAGCATGCGCCACCACGCCCGGCTAGATGTATATATTATAAATGTGTGTAAATTTTATTTAAAATATCGGTGAAGCATTTTGTTATTTTTTCTAGGAACTTTAAGAGAGACAAAGCAAAAAAAAAAACAATATGATAAATTTTCTTAAAGAATGCTCAGTCTAGTGGGGGAAGTAGATATGAAAACATAGGGCTACATTGATGACATTGCAACATAAAACATTCACATAGTTCTTGACATACTGGTAGCTCTTGCAAAACGTAAGTTTATATTATATAAAGAGGAAACAGAAGTTAGGCAGAGAACTGCATGAAAGTAGCCTATCACAATAGGAATATCAGCGTGGAATATTAACAATCTAGAAGCTATTAAACTTCAGCTGTGCTGAGTAGCCTCACAAATATGTTTAGCACTCTCCACAGAGACCAACTAGTGACAATAATCAGAAAAAAAAGGAGAGAGTAGGAAATACAGAAAAAATAAAACAATGGCTTAAAAAGAGGCAGTGACATTAGCACCACCTGCCCTCACCCTTCTCCTGAACTGTCAGCAGCTGCTTCAAGGAGAACAGTATCCATGTCTTACATAGCAATTACTTGGATGATTTTCTGCAGGGAGTTGCTATTTTTCTGTTGACAAGGCACGTTGAACTGATCATTTGGCATTACATCATATTCAATTTACTGTCTCATAACACTTTATTTGTTTTATATAAGGCTCTGTGTGCCAGAGGGCCCTGATGATGTTGAAAATGCATCATTTCAGTCACTCACCTCTACCGCTAATGGTTTTGCTGCCAGCTTTTTAAGCTTGAATTAATTTGGCAACTTAGCTCTCAAGTAGAAGTAGGAATTCTACTTTTGAATGTAGATAGAGCCAGCTGGAAGCTAAAATGCAAGGTAAGAGGACTTTCATTGTTGGAGATTGTGATAACAGATTTTCACCATTTTTGATACAAGCTTTTTAAAAACTAAAATTTAAATTTTAGAAGAGTTTTAGACTTACAGAAAATTTTTGAAGGTAGATTAGAAAATTTCTATATATTTAACAATTTCCCATATTGTCACAATCTTATACATATATTATATGTAATATATGTAATTTATGAACAATATTGGTACATTATTAACTGAAGACTACACTTTACATTTTCTTAGTTCTTACCTAATGTCCTTTCTTCTGTCTCAGGATGTGGTTATAATGCATTAGTCATCATGCTTTCTTACCCTCCTTTTAACTGTGACAATTTCCCAGTCTTGTCTTTAATAACCTTGGTAATTTCTAAGAGTACTGATCAGGCATTCATAAAATATCTTTGTCTCATGATTAGTCTGATATTTGGTGTTTTTTTGGGGAAGACTACAGATGTAAAGTTTCTTTCCCATTAGCACATCATTGCAAGGGTAAATGATGTCTCTAAGGTCTACCATAGCTTTCTATATGACTGAAATAGTGTTTGTCAGATTTCTCTATTGTACAATTACTCTTTTCTTTCCTCTTTTCAAACTACGCTTTTTGGCAGAAAGTTAGCTAAGAGGTGGGGTGTATATTCTATCTCCTTAACGTATAGTGTCTGCATATGTGTTTGGAGTTCTTCCACACTTCCATATCCATTGTTCCCTAAGAGTCATTGCCTCTAATACCCTAGGCTTTTTTTCTTTCTTTTTTTTTTTTTTTGCAGTACTGGGGATGAAACCAAAGGGCATTCTACCACCAAGCTATACCCCAGCCTTATTTTTTTATTCTTTACTTTGAAACAGGGTCTCATTGAGTTACAAGGGGCCTCACTAAGTTGTAGCTGAGGCTGTCCTCGAACTGCAGTCCTCTGATTTCAGCCTCCCAAATGCTGGTGTTACATGTGTGCACTATGACAACTGGCCCTACAGGCATTTTTTAACCGTTATTATTTCTGTTAATTCTTTAGAATCCTAAGGCCCTCAGTATCTTCAGGACATCACCTGTTATTGACCCTTCAAAGGCATGTCTGTCACGTGACATGTGGGTGGGACCACCTTTTGTTCATTTCCCCAATCAAAAGTGTCCCACCAGTGCCCTGTTTTTTCACTGCTCTTGCGATCAGATTCCTTGCATAGTTATTTGAAGCTTGCACAGCATCTTACAGCTGATTTTTAAGTAAATGTTTGTTACACTGAGTTAAATCTGATAACCTAGTTCCCATTAAGTTGTCAAAAACTGATAATAGATTAAAGTGTCATTACTCACACAAGATAATTGAGTTTTTAATAGAGAATAGATGATGACACAGTCATACCCCAAGGAAATAACAGAAAAGGTGACACATTCTTGCTGGGGAAGACACAAGCAAGTAGGCCGAACCTCAGTTTAATGGGTTCTGAATAATACTTTGAAATATTAGAAATAAATGGAAAAGATTATACTGCATCAAACATAATTAGAATACATATTTTTTTGTGAATGGGTGGCATTTATGTATTGAGTCATGATGTAGGTTGCAGTGATTTACAGTGTGTAGGGTGGCTATTTTATCTACCATATTACATAAGGACAGAGAGAATATCAGAAATCTTAAACATTTGTATACCAAATCCTAATTTGGCAAAGCAAATAATTTTAATTACAAAGGGAACTTCTTTCATTCTTCTGTATTATGATTTGGATTTAGAATATCCTCCTAAGCCTCACATAGGCAAGGCAGCCATGTTGGAAGCAAGGCTTGATTGCTGAGGAGAGGTCCCTGGGAGCATGGCATTGGCGACTATATATGGTTCCCTTGCCCCTTGCTCTCTCTTGCTTCTAGCCTCTGTGATTTGAAATCAGAGTCTCTTGGCTTGTGTTCTCTGTCCCCCACTGCCATGTCTTGAGTTCTCCAGACTCTGCTCAGCCTAACATGTACTGAATCCTTGAAATAGCCAAATGGTGAGCAGATAAGTCTTACTTCTTCTAAATTTTGGTGGTCACATATTTGGGATTACAGCAGTAAAAATGCAGACTGAAAGACTTTGATTAATTATATGATCAGTGGAATTTCCTTCTGATCAGATGGGCTATGCTGTGCTCAGCTTCTATAGATCTAGAAAGGTGTGATCCATAATCCATATATGAGAGGAACCACATTCTTTCTTTGCATTTTCAGCGTTTTTTGTTTGTTTGTTGGTTGGTTGGTTGGTTGGGTTTTTTTTGGTGGTACTGGGGTTCCTGGAAATCCTTCTACCTCCGGGCTACACTCCCAGACCTATTTTATACATTTTTATTTGGAAACAGGGTCTCTTAAGCCAGTGCGGCTGGCCTCGAACCTGCGCAATCCTCCTGTCTCCACCTCCCAAGCGTGGGGATTACAAGTGTGTACCACCTTGCCCCGCTAGGTTTGTTATTTTTATAACAAACCCATCTAGCCCATCTATCTGGACAGCCAGGCAGACAACAGACATACGGGCATACAGGCTCTGCTTTATTCATAAAACAGACTCTACCATTTCTTTATGTCTAGCATTAGCTCAATAACCTCAGCTGACTCATTTCTAAAATTAGACTGATGATAGTATATACCTGGTCTGGTTGTTGGGAAGTTAGGGACATTTACGGTATGCATTCAACAAACATTGTCAGCAAGTAAACCAATGTTTTGCAAACTGTAGATCACAGCTCCTGAGTGGATACTGAGATCAATTAAATGTTGTGTGCAAAATTAAAATAATAAAATAGACAAAGCCAGAATGATAAAGGGAATGTAAATAAAACAAAACTGTTATCAAAGCTTTTAGTGTGTGTGTGTGTGTGTGTGTGTGTGTGTGTGTGTGTACTAAATCCTTAGGTAAAATGCATTTCTTTCTGCATATATGGGTGGACGTGGATACTAAATCCTTAGGTAAAATGCATTTCTTTCTGATTGTCACAATTAGAAACATTCAAAATATATGTCAGGTGGGAGTTTTCTTCCCTATAACTAAATTAAACTTCCCATCTGTAACTTTAAGTTCAGTTGTTTCTCTTTTGGACAACTTTCCCTCAATTCTCAGAGTTAAAACTTTTATCTCATAATGAGTATCTAACTTCTACCTAACCGAACTAAAATTTAAAATATGTTCATGTGATTATTGGAATAATAGCTCTATCTCCTTATCTGTGTGTGTGCGTGCATGTGTGTGTGTGTGTGTGTGTGTGTGTGTGTGTGTGTGTGTGTGGCTGGGAATGGAACCTAGGCGATTCTACCTCCAAGCTACACCCCAGCTGTATTTTATTTTTTATTTGGAAACAGGATCTTGCTAAATTGCTGAGATCCTTACTAAGTCGTTGAAACTAGATTGGAACCTGTGATCCTCCTGTGTCAGCCTCCCAAGAATCGGGATTACAGGCATAACCCACAAGCCTGGCTTTCAGTCTTTTAGACTATAAGCTCACTGATAGCCATGACCAGTGAGTCTTGACCAGTCCTTTAATCTCACTTCTTAAGTCTTACTATCTAACATATTGACTGATAGACAGCAGATGCTCATGAAACAATGAATGAGTGAATGTTTCTTTCATTCTATCCAGCACCACTTCATCTATAATCAGTCATTAAATCCTCCAAATTTTTCCTCCTTTATATCTCAGGTTCATCTGCTTCACTGCATTATTTAGGGAACTTATTTTTAATTGCCTGAGTTTTAGCAATTTTCTTCTAACTGGTCTCCTTATCTATGCCCTGCTGCTTTTCCTCCCACTACAATCCAATTAATTTTCTCCTTAAGTGATTTTTTACTAAAATAAAAATCTGATCATGCCACCTCCTAGCTCAGTATCTTTCAATGGCATCTAATTGTCCTCAGGAAGAAGTTCAAACCCTTTATTATGTAGGGGGTGCAGACATTCACAGTTAGAAATGCCATTGTGCACAACTTTAACTTCATGGTCTTATAACTCAATTTTATTATTTTATTTCTAGCTCCCTCTGTCTGGTTTAGAATCAACTTAATCACTTTAACTCCAACCAATTCAGTGATTTGTCAGTCAATTCGAATTTATATTTTAGCCACATTAAGGATTATAACCCTTATATTTCTATTTTATTGACTCATCCTAGGAGTCGAGCCTAATCTTTGGGAGATTATGTGAATAAAATAGCTGTACTTGCAGTATTAGAGCCACCATACTTTGTTGGGGGAGGGGATTTCCACTTATTCTCCATCTACTTTAGATCAACATTGGCCCTCTAGTTATAGGGGTGGCCTCTGATTTTCAGCTAAAGTTGAGGAAATTCATCAACAGTGATTTGGAAAGTTTAAAGATGCTAATTAGCCTTTCATTGATGGTGTTTCATGGAAAAGAGAGTCCTATATTCTTTCAGTTTCTTGGGCCAATTGTCCACAGCTTTCTGACGAATAACCCCTGCATCAGTATGCTGGTATTCCAAGTGAGGACTCTGGTAATTTTACTCAGCATTTTCTGTCTCCTCATTCTCATTCTCTCTGCTTTGCTTCTACAGCTCACCTTAAATATGATCCCACTTTCAAAAACTCTGGGTATGGCCATAAGCCATACTTTCTAGGAACTGTGGCCTACTAATGGACTACTAATTTTTTTCATCAGGAATTTGACTCTCAGGGCAACAAACAGTTTTGATGAAGCAGAGTTTAACTTTCTTTCAAATTCTACAAAATTCAAAGCCTCAAATAGTGGAATCTATTCTTTAAGAAGACCCTGCACTTCTTAGCATATATAAAACTCTCCAAATTATGATCTAACTAGTTTATCTCCAAACTACTCCAAACTATCTTCAAACTATAATTTATTTCCAAATATTATTATTGGCATTTTAGGCAAAAGGAAAATGATCTATAGAGAAGGGAAGAGGAAAATGAGCTATGCTCACTTATCTCATTTATTCAGATTTGAATGGTGATGTTGGAACTTATAAATCCAAAATTTTCATTTATTAGTTTTATTTTCCCAATCTGAAAGCCTCCCCTGGGTTTATTGTTAATGCAGACTTTCAAAGAAATTTGCATGGTTGGAGTTGGAGGTGGTAGAGTTTATTTTGTCAGCTACTATTATAAATATTTATTAGCTCATTTCATCTTCACAACAAACTTCTGAGGAGGATAGAATTACTTTGTTTCACTGATAAAAAAAAGAAAAGAAAAAAGAAAAGTCACTTGTGTAAGAACACACAGCATAGGGTAAGACCAAAATTTTGAGGTCCTCTCTTTTGGGCTCAGTATTTTAAATCTAGATTGTATTTTTTTTTCTTTTAAATAAACTAGATCATATATATTTGATGTTTATCACATGATATTATGAAATAATATATATTTAGTTAAATGACTCCTATGGTGAGGCAGATTAACATACCTATCATCTCACATATCTACCCCTTGTGATAAGAGTAGGTAGAATCAACTTAACAAAAAATTTCATATACAATTCTGTTAATTATCATCATCATATTGTATGTTAGCTATCTATCATATTGTCATATCATCATCATATTGTATGTAGCTATCTAACATATCTATTGTATGTTAGCTTTCTTGTTCATTCTACATATCTGCTACTCAATATCTTTCTCCATTTTCTTCTTTCTCTACCACTGCCTCTGGTAGCCATTCTTTTATTCTGTTCTTTGTAAAATTGACCTTCTTTGCATTCATTTTAAATATATTTTCAACCTCTACAAATAAGCAAGATCATTTGATATTTTTCTTTCTGTTTCTTTTTTTAATTTATTTTATTAAAAGTAAATGTTATACATTTAATCTGTATTTGGTTCCCTCCCCCCGTCGTTTCCCTTCCCCCTTCCTGATACTTAATACCCAGGCTAACCTTGCTATATTCGTACTTTTACACCTGTTTGGAAATAGCTGCTCATCAATCAAGTTCAGCCTTCTTCCTCTCTTAGTTTTTGATTCAAACTTTGCTGAGATTTCCCTTCCATTATCTGGAGTCCCTCTGGTATCCCCAATGCTCACTCGTTTGGGCATATTAGAGGAAATCCCTTCTCTTTCTGTGTTTGGCTAATCTCACTTAACATAATGCTTTCCAGCCCTCTCCATCTTCTTACAAATGACGTGAGTTTGTTCTTCTTTATAGCTGAATAGAATTCCATTGTGTGTATTTCCCATAATTTTGCAAACCATTCATCTGTTGATGGGGGCCTAGGTTGTTTCCAAATTTTGGCTATTACAAATTGTGCTGCTATGAAAATAGGTATGTATATCTTGCTGTAGTTCTCTGTTTTCAACCCCTTTGGAAAAATACCCAGAAGTGGTAAAGCTGGGTCGAATGGTGGATCTATTCCCAGTTTTCTAAGGAATCTCCACACAGACCTCCATAGTGGCTGAACTAGTTTGCACTCTTACCAACAATGTAAGAGTTCCTCTTTCCCCACATCCTCACCAGCATTTACTATTGTTTGATTTCTTTATGCTTGCCAATCTGACTGGGGTTAGATGGAATCTCAGTGTAGTTTTCACTTGCATCTCCCTGATGGGTAATGATGAAGAACATCTTTTCATGAATCTGTTGGCCATTTGTATCTCCTCTTTTGTAAAGTGTCTATTCATTTCAGTTGCCTATTTCTTGATTGGGTTGTTTGTTTTGCTAGTGCAGAGTCTTTTGTGCTCTTTGTATATTCTGGATATTAGCCCCCTATCGGAGTGGTGACTGGTAAAGATCTTCTCCCATTATGTAGGCTTCCTCTTTAGGTTCTTGATGGTTTCCTTTGATGAGAAGAAACTTTTTAGTTTGATACTATCCCACTTGTTGATTCTTGCTTTAATTTCCTGAGCTTTGGAGGTTTTGTTGAGAAAGTTACTGCCTGTGCCTATATGTTGTAGTGATGAGCCTATGTTCTCCTCTAATAACTTCACAGTCTCTGGTCTGATTTCTAAGTCTTTGATCCATCTTGAGTTGATTCCTGTGCATGGTGAGATATAGGGGTTTAGTTCCATCTTTCTACAAATGGATAGCCAGTTTTCCCAGCATTATTTGTTGAAAAGGCTGTCTTTTCTCCAGCGTATGAGTTTGGCCTCTTTGTCAAAGATTAATTGACTGTAGGTGTGTGGATTTGTTTCTGTATCTTCTATTCTGTTCCAATGGTCAGTGTACCTGTTATTGTGCCAGTATCATGCTGTTTTTACTACTATTGATCTATAGTATAGTTTGAAGTCTGGGATTGTGATGCCTCCTGCGTGATTCTTGTTGCTGAGAATTGCTTTGGCTATTCTGGGTCTTTTCTTTCTCCATATAAAGTTCATGATTGCTTTTTCTAGGTCTGTGAAGAATGTAGTTGGTATTTTGATGGGAATTGCATTGAATCTATAAATCATTTTTGGCAGAATGACCATTTTGATGATATTTATTCTGCTTACCCACGAGCACAGGAGGTCTTTCCATCTTCCAAGGTCTTCAATTTCTTTCTTTAATGTTTTATAGTTTTTTTTGTAGAGGTCTTTTACATCTTTGGTTAGGTTTATTCCTAGGTATTTTATTGGTTTTGAGGTTATAGTGAATGGAATTGATTGTTTTATTTCTTTCATTGTGGATTCATTGTTGGTATAAAGAAAAGCCTCTGATTTCTTTAGGTTGATTTTGTATCCTGCAACTTTGCTGAATTTGTTAACTCCAGAATTCTTTTGGTTGAATTCTTAGGGTCTTCTAGGTAAAGGATCATGTCATCTGCAAATAGGATAATTTTAATTTTAATTCCTCTCTTCCTATTTGAATTCCTTTGATTTCCTTCTCTTATTGCTGTGGCAAGAGTCTCAAAGACTATATTGAAGAGGAGTGGTGATAGTGGACATCCTTGTCTTGTTCCCGATTTTAGGGGGAATTCTTGCAGTTTTTCCCCATTCAGTATAATGTTGGCTTTGGGTTTATTGTATATTGCCTTAATGATGTTGAGGTATCTTCCTTTTATTCCAATTTTCTGTAGTGTTTTTAACATGAATGGGTGTTGGATTTTGTCGAAGGCTTTTTCAGCATCGATTGCTATGATGATGTGGTTTTTATTCTTGATTCTATTTATGTGGTGGATTACATGTATTGATTTGCGTATGTTGAACCAACCTTGTTTTTCCGGGATGAAACCAACTTGGTCATGGTGTATTATTCTCTTGATATGGTTTTGAATGCGTATGGTTAGTATTTTGTTTAGAATTTTTGCATCTATGTTCATTAAAGATATTGGTCTGTAGTTTTCTTTTCTTGAGGTATCTTTATTTGGTTTGGGGATTAATGTGATACTGGCCTCATAGAAGGAATTGGGAGAGTTCCATCTCTTTCAATTTCCTGGAATAAGTTATGAAGTATTTGTATTAGTTCTTTACTGAAGGCTTTGTAGAATTCAGCTGGAAACCCATCTGGGCCTGGGTTTTTCTTTGATGGAAGAATTTTTATTGCCATTTCTGTTTCACTGTTTGCTATTGGTTGCTTTAGGCTTGCTATGTCCTCTTGGTTCAGTTTAGGTAGGTTAACTGTGTTTAGGAATCTATTGATTTCTTCCATGTTTTCTTATCTATTGGAGTATAAATTTTTAAAGTAGTTTCTGATAATCCTTTGAATTTCTTCACAATCTGTGGTGATATCTCCTTTTTCATTTCTGATTTTAGTAATTTGCATTGATTCTCTTTTTCTTTTGGTTAGGTTGGCCAGGGGTTTATCAATTCTATTAACCTTTTCAAAGAACCAGCTTTTTGTTTTGTTGATTCTTTGAATTTTTTTTTTGTTCTCTATTTCATTTATTTCTGCTCGGATTTTAATAACTTCCTCTCTTCTGCTGGCTTTGGGGTTGGACTGTTGCATTCTTTCTAAATCCTTGAGTTGTGCCAATAGGGTCTGAACTTGGTGATTCTGAGTCCTTCTTATGTGAGCACTCAATGCAATAAACTTTCCTCTTAATACTGCCTTCATAGTGTCCCAGAGATTTTGGTAAGTTGTGTCTCTGTTTTCATTTATTTCCAAAAATTTCTTTACTTCTTCCCAATTTCTGCTCTTACCCATTCATCATTCAGTCTCCACGTATTTGCATAGTTTCTTTAGAGTTTCCTGTTGTTGATTTCTACTTTAATTCCATTATGGTCTGAAAAGATGCAAGGAATTATATTACATATTTTGAATTTGCTGGTGCTTTCTTTATGTACCAGGATGTGATCTATTTTGGAGAAGTTTCCATGGGCTGATGAGAAGAATGTGTATTCTGTAGTTTCTGGATGAAATGTTCTGTATATGTCTATTAGGTCCATTTGGTTTATAGTTTTCTTTAGTTCTAAAGAGTCTTTAGTCAATTTTGCCTTGAAGATCGATCCAGTGGTGTGAGAGGTGTATTGAAGTCTCCCAAAATTATTGTATTTGGGTCTATTTGAGATCTGATGTCCTGAAGGGTTTGTTTCACAAACATGGTTGTATTCACATTTGGAGCATAAACGTTTAATATTATTATATCATCTTGGTGTATTGTTCCTTTTAATAAAAGGAAGTGCCCTCATTTGTCTCTTCGGATGTGTCTTAGTTTAAAATCTGTTTTGTTGGATATCAGGATTGCTACCCCTGCCCTTTTTTGTTCTCCAGTAGCATGGTATATCTTTTTCCATCCTTTCACTTTCAGTCTGTGAGTGTCTTTGGCTGTTAGGTGAGTTTCTTGCAAACAGCATATATTTGGGTTATGTTTTTTGATCCACATTGCCAATCTATGTCTTTTGATTGGTGAGTTAAGTCCTCTGACGTTAAGAGTTATTATTGAAATATGATTTTTGTTTTCTGTCATTTTGTATTCTGTCATCTGTTTGGTAGCTTTTTCTTTCTTCCTTACTTAGTAGCCCCTCTGATCACTTTCCTCTCTTCTCTGGTTCTGAAGTCTGCTTTTTTTCTTCTTTATGGTTTATTTCTTTAAGTATTTTTCTAGTGTTGGCTTTGAATTCATGAATTTTTTGAGATTTTTGCTTATCCTGAAATACTTTTATTTCACCGTCGACTTTGAATAGTAGTTTTGCTGGATAAAGCAGCTTCGGTTGGAAGTTATTTTCTTCCAAGTTCTGGATCACGTCATACCAGTCTCTCCTGGCATTCATGACCTGGGTTGTATAGTCTGGGGTGATTCTTATTATTTTGCCTTTGTATGTCACCTGACCTTTTGTTCTCACTGCTTTTAAGATCTTTTCCTTGGCCTCTATGTTAGTCATTTTGACTATTATGTTGCGTGGGGAGGTTCTTTTTTGATCTTGTCTTAATGGTGTTCTGTATGTCTCTTGAACATGAAGATCTATCTCTTGTTCCATGTTTGGGAATTTCTCTGAAATTATTTCTGTGAAGAGATTACAGATGCCCCTGGTCTATACCTCTATCCCTTCTTCAATGCCTTTTATCCGTAAGTTAGGGCATTTCATGTTGTCCCAAGTTTGATGTATGTTTAGGTTTTGTTGCTGTAATGACTTCTGCATACTATTGACTGTGTTTTTGGTGTTGGATGAACTGTCTTCTAGCAGTGATATTCTACTTTCCATTTCATCTAATCTTCCAGAATTTCTTTATATTGCTGACTTCATTTCATTTATTGACTCTTTAATTTCATTCCAAACCTCTTTCTGATTCTTTTTTAGTGTTTCTAACTCATCTTTCATCTCCTCTAAACTTGTTTTAAATCCTTTCATCATATTGTTGATCAAGATTCGGAACTCCCCTTCCTGCATTTCTTATAGGTCAGTATTCGTGATTTCTGCCATTTCTCCATTATTCCTAGTTCTCATATTTTCAGAGTTCTCAGGTCTGGTTTTCTGCTGTCTTCCCATCGTTAGTGGGTATTATTTTTAGCCCAGTCTTTGTATTTGGACTTTAGAAAAGACTTATCCCCCACAGAAAGAAAAAAAACTTATCCCCCCAGAAAACCAAAAACCAAAACAAACCCAAAGAACCAAAAAGTAAAACAAACAATACCAAACTGCAATAGTAAAAAGTAAATTAAAAGGATAGAGAAATAGTAAAGAAAACATAATAATAATAAAAGATAACAGTCCTACTATGTTGTTGATATATGGTGAATCTTGTATTTGCTTGGAGTGTCCCCTTGTGGCCTCATGCAGGTATCGTGCCTTAAGCACTCTTCTTTGGTCCTGGAGTTGAATTGTCCCACTTTGCGCACACTGGCACTCACATATATCGTACTCACTGTGTGCTCGCCGGGTCTGTGGCTCCTCTGAATTCACGCTGGCAGTCCAATCCGTAGCTCTGAAGCTCTGGCAGCTATCCAGTATCCTGCTGACTTTTTGCTCCCACAGTGAGCAGGTCCACTTCCCAGTACCTGCCGAATTCCGGGCATGTCTTTGGGGCTGCCTTTGTTGAGTGCCGCCCAGGAGCTCCAGTTAGCTAGCAACTTCAGGTATTGGATCTCTCTGGTCACTTTCAGACTTTGGAGCTTCTCTGGAAATGTTAAAGACCCAAAAGTCCCGTTTGGGCCAGTGGCCCTGAGGCCACTGCGCCTGCGCCTGCACTCCGCCGGCCATGGAGTCTTCAGCTCACTATCTGCTTTCTTTGTGTGTTGTGGTGAATCTTGCAATTCAGTTGCTGGATTTTTTCTGCCATACTCCCCAAGTCTGTTTTGGATCGTATGTTTAATTTTTTTCTTTACTAAGACACATCTGTCTCAGTAGTTGAACTTGGTTTGCTTCAGCTAGTGAGGGACTCTGCCTCTCTCCGTCACCATCTTGGAAAATCCTTCTTTCTGTTTCTGACATAATTTATTTGGCACAATATCTGTCTATGTTGTGGCAAATGCAGAATCTCTTCCTTTTAAAGTTTTAATTATATTTCATTGCATATATATTATTCATTTATACATCAGTTGACACATTGGTTGTTTCTTTGTATTTGTCATTGTCTGTAGTGTTATAAGTAAATGGGGTTACAGATACAATTTTGAGGTGGTAATTTAGTCTCCTGTGAGAGACAGTCATTCAGAAGTAGAACAGTCAGAAGTAGAACTGACTGTTCTATTTCTTTGAGAATCTCTACACTGTTCTCCATAATTGTTGTACCAATCTACATTTCCTTCATCAATGTAAAGGGTTTCTTTTGCTTCACATATTTCACAATGTTTATCTATTTTATGTTCTGTAATTACCATCTAAATAAGTATGAAGGGATATATCATAATGGCTTCAATTTGCATTTCCTTGATGATTAGTGATAGTGAACTTTTAAAATATATCTGTTGGTAATTTTTATGTCTTCTTTAGAGAAATGTCTGTTCAGGAATATTTTAACTAATTTAAAATTGTATCCCAGAGATTTAAGGCCTTACTATCATTTATGACATGATGATTTACAACTTTTTCATATGTTTTATTTATTTATTTATTTATTATTTTTGCGGGTCTGGGGATGGAACCCAGGGGCATTATACCTCCGAGCTACACCCCCTGCCCTATTTTTTTATTCTTTATTTTGAAACAGGGTCTCACTAAGTTGGAGAGGGCCTCATTAAGTATCTCAGCCTCCCGAATGTTGGGATTACAAGCGTGCACCACCATGCCCCGCTACTTCTTCATATTTAGATGCCAGATTCAAACTTTCAGATAGAATGTTCTCTGTTTTCTCTTCTTCCTATTGTTTGAAATTCAATTCACTACACAGACCACTCTGGGGGAAAGGTGTTATGACCATCTATCTTTCTTCTCCTTCTAGTCTGATTTTACATGTCCCTTCAACATGATTTCCTCATGCCCTTTCTTTTCTTCTGACATTTTGGATATGAATATATCACAGTGGATGCTTAACTACACGTGTGTCCATTAGATTATAAACTTATTGAAAGTGTATTAATCAGAATTTAATAGGATTATAGAGTTGGTAGCATATATAGATGGTAAGTTTTTTTTTTTTAATAAACCAGCTAATAATCCAAAGCAGTGTAGTTCCAAGTTGCTTCCTGTACACTAAGTGCCGGAGACACCAACAGCTGATTGAAAGGTCCAAGAGCTGGTTTCTCAAAATAGAAATACCCAATAATACAATCCCAGTCCATCAAGATGGATAGGCCAGGAAACTATAGAGAAATGATGGTGAAAGTCAAGTTTGAAGAGCAAAAGGGCCAAAGGCCAATGTCCCAGGCAAGAACAGATGTGGTTTTCTAAGGAAGAACCAACCACATATGCCTTTAAGTAACTTTCGTCCTCTTATCCAGATCCTGTGCCTATTATAATATTTTTGCCCATATTCAGGGCAGGATTTCCCCTTCATTCTGCCTAACATAATCCAATCATCACATTAACACATCCGAAGTCACATAATCTTAGTGATCTCATAATCCAATCAAATTGAAAATCCAGATTTGCCATAATAATAAAGTAAGAAGCAAATCTTAATATCTATACTCCAATACCTAGTATCATTTCTGGTATAAAAAGTGTTTAGAACAATGTGTTGAAGTTTGAAGACTAGAGGTTCTCTAAAGGCCTGACCTAAAAAAAGTAGAAAGTGTAAAAATGGAAAGCATGCCGGGTTTAATTATGTCTGTTTTGTAACAATATAACATTTTGTTTTTAGATTTTTGAGATTAAAAGATCAATTCCCTAGAGGCTCATAAAATTCACTGTCCTTATATATCCATTTTGTGCCCCTCTTTGAATAAAACATCTGAAATAGTATGTGTTCCCAAAGATGTTATCATTCATGAATTTTAAGTTACTAAAAAACCAAAAAATAGAGACATTTTTCCTGCTGCTTACAAGAATTATCTTTGGACTTACTGGAGTTTATCTTTAGAATCCCAACTGGGAAAGACTACTCTAGGTTACTGAAAGAACTTCTATGTGTCTGATTTTAAGCAAAAGATAGGGAAATAAGTGGGCAAGTAGCAGCCAGTGGGACCAGAATGGTGAAGCTGCCTCAGCCTTGAGCCACAATTAGAACATACCCTGGAGAAACAGAAAGAGTTCCATGGTCCAAGAAACCTGGAGTGCTGGGATTTTCCCAACCATTCTACCCACTAGAAACATCAGTGTTGTTGGGTAAAGGCATAAAAATGAATCGTGACTACCAACGCCAGCATTTATTTTCTCTGGCCAAATGGCTAATTTTCAAGGCTACCCACAACTGTTCAAGTCTAAAAAACCGCCAGAACTTGCTACTAGCTCATTCAGAGAAAACAAATATGTCCCATTTCTTAAAATTCTCTAGGACAAGCACCTATTAAAGGTCAGCAGTTTATTTATTAAGGAAAAATAAACCCCAAATCCAAAAAATATGTTTGCAGAATGTCAGAGACACAAAAGCCTGAGCTAATTACTTGAAAATAACTGTTTGGGATTTTACCAAGAATTCATTCGTTAGAATTCAGTACCAGCACTTTTTCATGAAGAAAAGGAAAACATGCCAAAAAAGAATGGAAATTTTCTGGGAGTGAATAAAGAAATTGCATTTTGAGAGTGAGACTACGTAATCTGCTGTATATTTAAAATGCAATTGTCAAATGTTGATATGCTCTTCAGCTTTGCTAATTGCATTTCTGAATGCAGCGTGTGAAATATTGAAGGCATTTGAGAACCACAATTGTGGAGAAAGATTTCCAAGTGCTAATACGTAATGGCCTAGCAATTTAGGTATGATGAATGGTACCAAATTCTTCAGACAGAGACATATTCCATTAAATTCATGTAAATAAGAAATCATAGTTCTGAAGATACCATCCTTCTCTTTATATTTTCACAATCTCTACATGCATAGTTTTATTTGCTTTTCAATTAAATTGTATCTTCAAACATCATAGTGATCAATTTCTTAATAATTAGTAATGCCATACATGCAGGTGATTTTGCAAAACTTTCTATTTTTAAAACAAATGATTTACATGCTATTATTTTTGGCTGCTTGTTCAGCATTTATTTAGAGGTAAGGTGGTTGAATAAAACCTTCTGCAGACAACTCTGCACAATTGAGTCTCTTCCACACCTTAATTAAGTCTTTATTGTACACAGATGCATATTGTCAACTTGTTTAAGGACAAGGACTGTGATTTTTCTTACCTTGTATCTCCAAAAGCACAAAGCAATTACAGGTTCTTTGAATGTAATAAATTCATGTTCAATTGACTGACTAATATTTCTCCCCAACTTTTGCCTATTTTTTCATATAATATTTATTTCCTTGTATTTTTTTGTTTATTTATTTGCTTTTGGTCCCAGAGGTTCTTCAATTTTAAATACTCAATCTTTAAACCAGTGTAAAGTTATTACTGTATATGATTCTTTTTTCCAATGATACTAGTCAGTTTCCAAATATTTAATAAGCACGTTTTCAAGATGTAGTGCATAGCAAGGAGTAATGAAAATTGTAATGTGTTATAATCTGGGTATTAATGACCATCTGGGAAAGCTGATAGTCCAAAAAAATATCCTGTGGTGACTTTCTGATTTCTATTATAGCTCATTTGTTTTCTTTTAATTAGGCAAGAAAAGAAAAAAAATCCCCCTACTGTGACTGTCTGAAGAAATAATGGTGCCCCAGGCAACAGGTATGGTTGTTTTATTAAACTGGCAACAAAAATAGAGTCAGTTTCTTAGACCTGATTAACCCTTGGGGGAGGAAAGTCTTGAAAGTACCATATAGAGCTGCCATTGCTTAGCCCCCTCCACACACACCAACAACTAACTCTTCCAGAAGTATTTTTGAATATTTTAAAAATGTTCTGAAGAATTATCCACAAAATATAGTGGATATTTCCAAAATAAAATAACATATTTTTGACACAATGTTATACAAATGCTTTTTGATTATCATATCAAAAATGTTTTTTTGACACTAAGGATTTTTTACAATGATAAATAGTTTACATGCATCTGATGAATAGTTATAAAATGTGCAGATTTCCAGTGATGTTCTTTGCTTGGTTAATTTAAAATAAATGAACACTGAAAATCCATGTGTCTTGAAAATTCATACTATTTATTATACACTATAATCAAGAGAGGAAGCATTTCAAAGCTTGGAATACTAAGCAAGGTCCTTTGCTTCATAAAACATCAAATTCAAATTAGAAATAAATAAATTGTTTACTAATGGGAATAGAGAAATATTTTTTCCTTCTTGTGCACAAAGAAAGGTCATGAGAAAAATAAAACAGGATAAAAGAAAAGAGTGTCTGAAGAAAGATCCTCAACAGAATATGAGAGAAATATACTAGGATCATCAACAAAGATGTAGATGATAACAAAAGATAAAGCTTTCCTTCATTGGAAGCCTCCCTAATTTTATGCTTTAAGAAATCTTGAATATGTGTGTTTAAGATTTTAATTTTTCCCAGAGATTTTTAAATTAACACTTTATGGGCCCTATCTCATTAATCTTTTCTTACTGTGCAGAATATAATTACTTCTGTTTTACATTTGAATAAACATTTTTACGATCTGTTTTGATGGAGAGCTCTTCTGTTGTTCAATGAACATGAATTGAGAATAAGGCTGAGACAACCTGGCTCTATTTGCCAAAACATGGACAGGACTGTAAATTTAGTTGGCAAATTATAAAAAAAAGTACCATATGTTTTTCTGTAATTTTTGCACATGTGAACCAAAGTGAAAGGTGACAAAAATAAGCAGTGTGTCTTTTACCCTTTCTCCATTTGTGAAAACATACAGATCTTTAAAAGTGTGTGTGTGTGTGTGTGTGTGTGTGTGTGTGTGTGTGTGTGTGTAAGTAGTGCAAAGAGATATAACATTTTAAAAACACTAAGGAAAACACTTTTATAAAATGACTGGTACATCACAAAGAAAATCAGTAACAGTTACCTAAGTGTATAGATGAGAAAGGTAACATTTGCTAAGTATTATTACATCTTATAGCTGTACTTACATTATGTGTATTTATTGTTTACTCATCCAGTCTCTGATTATCTAGTTTACAGATGTTTGGATTGTTTTTTGGTTTGGGGTTTTTGGTGGTACTGGAGTTCCTGGAGCCCCTTCTACCTCCGGGATACACTCCCAGACACCTATTTTTCATATTTTTATTTGGAAACAGGGTCTCTTAAGCCAGCAAGGCTGGGTTTGAACCTGTGTGATCCTCCTGTCTCCGCCTCCCAAGTGCAGGAATTACAAGTGTGTGTCACCACGCCCGCCTTAGATTGTTTTTAATATTTTAAAATTGTATACATTTCAGTTTTTTTCTCTTTGACCAAAAATATTAAAATCTTCAAATTTAGATTTCATTTTGATCCAGTGGGACAGTCTCATGTTTGTCCTTGAGAGTGATAAAATATACTAATGTTAAATAAATATTATTTTTGAGGACCATCAAGTCCCTTGATATCAAGTCTGGAAGCCTGTCAAAACTTACACAGAGAAAATGTATATTTTCTATATAAATATATAGGAGTTGGCACATGATATATTAAAAATTGAAAAATATGAAGTTATGCTTCTATTAAGAAAAAAATACATACAAATCATTATTTTTGCTGTATTGTTTGCAAATTCAAATAGTAAATAATTTAAACAATCTAAACATCCATACATTATAGAGTGGTTGAATAAGCAGTAATACAATGTATATGCAGCTTTAAGATGAATGCTAAGGTATGTAAGAACTTACACAGAGTAATATCCAGAGTTTAACTGTTTAAGAAATAAAAAAGAACAATAGGAAAATTAAACAAGAATGAACAAGCTCTTTACCTGTAGTTAACAGTTGAGAATGAAATGAAAAGAATGAGGTGGGAGAACAGAGTAGAAGGGATAAAGAGGGAGTGAGACTTTCTTTGCTTCTGAAACCATTTCAAAATGAAAATTAAAAGAATGAATATTACAAAAACATAACGGGGCAACTACCTATAAGACATAAGTACAAGTCCCAGGTTCTGATCTTTTAGATTGCAAAGCATGGTGGAGTGATGTTAGGACATCTCCGCACCACAGTGGCCCTGGGAGTGAATAATCACACAGAATATTCTGAGATCACCATGTACCAATGTGAGAAACTTTCAATCTACAGATACTGCAAATCCATGTTTCAAAAGACCATTTTTTCATGTCAGGATTGCATGCAAACATCTACTGTGTGTGTGTGTATCTGTTCCACAGATACTTACAAAATTGATATATGCTAATAATATATTATTAACGGTCCATGCTATATTGATGTAATCTTTTGCTCTAAAACAGAAGATCTGAGGGTTTCCAACTATTGTAAACACTTAACACACATACTCATGTTCATTGATCGGTAACCACTGGACAGGGCAGAATAGAAGATAGTCCTCAGAACTGAAGTAAGTCTGAGAGTTTGAAGCCATCATTTCAGATCTAAGTATAATGTCTTAGATCTGGAATAACATAGAAATAAGTAAGCTGGCCCAATGATCCAAATAGGCCATGATATTTTGAGTGCAGGAAAAAAAATGCCATGACTTCTCTTTCATTTGATATCTTGTGACATTTTAAATTGCAGTTTTTAGGATGTTTTAAAATGAATATTGCATCCCATAGTTTTGTAATCCACTCATCTGTTGAAGGACATCTTGGCTGGTTCCATAGTTTAGTAATGGTGAATTGTGCAGCCATGAACATGGCTGCTTATGCATTAGTTTGATATTTTGGTTTTCATTCTTTTTAGTAGATACCCAGAGGTGATATTGCTGGATCATATGGTATGTTTGTTTTTCCAAAGTGGTTGCATTAATTTTCAATCCCACCAATAATGTATTAGAGCTTCTATTCCTCCACATCCGATCAATTACACTTGCTTTCTTCCTTAGAAGTCCTTCTTTTAATTTCCACACTTATTCCCACTTACTGAAATCTTGAAAGCCAGAAAGTGAGTAACTTTGACAAGATGATCCACTCACAACCAATTTTTTTAATAGAGGTCACTTGGATTTGGGAATCTGCTGAGAGATGAGTTAAGGCAGTGGCAGCTTATAGTGCTTGCTGGCCACAGTGTTGCAGGGACCCACTGGCCCTTTGCTGTGGAGCAGGTCCCTGTTCCAGTCCCGCAGAGCAACAGGCTACTGTGGCATGTGTACACAATGGAATTTTGTCCAGCCATAAAGGAGAACAAAATTATGGCATTTACAGTGAAATGTCAAAAAAATAAGAAATCAGATGCTTTTCCTAATGTGTGAAAACTAGGGAGAAATGGATAACAGGAGGAACTCTAGATGAAGAAGGGATCCTATAGAGGAGCAATTAAGGTGTCCTATCTGAAGGGATGGGAGGGAGGAAGAGGTAAACTCTTTAAAGCACATGATGTACTTAAACATATCAAAGTCAAACAGGAAACCAAGCATGGGAAGGAGAGAGGAGGAGGGAAGGGGTTAGGGACTGGGTAAGGGCTGACTGGGTGATGTGTGCATGTATATCTCCACAAGTTTTTAATCCCATTAAGATGTATGACTACAATGCACCAATGAAAATTTATTAAAAATAAATTTCACTCCAAAATTTAAAGAATAAATAAATAAAATGAATATTACATATAAGTATATGTCTATATGAAAGTTACTAAAAGGTTGGTTTTTATTTTACTAGTAAGAATATGATTAAAAAAAGAAATGTTACTGATGTTAGGAATCTTATATTTCTCGTTCTATTTCTTTTTTGCAAAAATATTTATTAATAGTTGTCATTTGATGCATGGAGATTAGACTTTGATTATAGGAAAAGGAGAAATGTTTATTATCACTTGGTTTATAAGTTTGCCTATTCAAATACAGACCAAATAAGACATAGGAGCCATTTTGCATGATAGTAATTGCCAAATTATTTGTCCCAGTTGACTTCTTGGGTCTAATCTTCTCTTCCTCTGCCTAGCCATACAGAATCGTGTGCAATGTTAAAGAATTATAACAATAAAGAACAACACTGTGGATTTGATCTCTGATCCCTGGTCTCCAGCATAGTGTCAAGTTTCCTGCCAGTGGAGAGCAGGATCAAGCCCACAGGTGGTGATCTGGCAAGAAAGTGGGTTACAGACTTACCTGTAAACTTTGCTCCTTGATAATGTAGGGTCAGAGAAACTAAGACCACAGAATATACTAATCAGACAATACTTATCTCTCGAGTTTCCTGAGTTGCAGGATATAGGTCCCCAAGTATCCCACTTTTCTAACACCGCAGCAAGACTAACTGCAGATAAAGAATGGCTTCTTCCTAAGATCATTTAGGTTCAGCAACCTCTATGCTTGCAACATTAATCTCTTGCTCTAAGGCCACCTCTGTTTAAAAGAAATCCATGCAATACAAGACGATAGCCTTAAACCTCAACAAGATTTAGCATTCAAAGTTGGTGTCTTCCACCTTTGCTTTTGACCCAATTATTTATTGCAAATAACTTACAAGATCATACTTGTACATCTCCTTGTAATTACCTATTGAGAGGATAAATCCATGTGCAAGAAGGGCGAGAGGTCCTCTGAAGATTAAGAGGGAGCCTTGAGGCAGGACAGCAGAAGTGTTCTCCCCTCTCAATGGGAGGGGTTTAAGCAACAAGAGGAGGCTGACTTCTGTGTTAGTCCAGGAGCCACAGTTCTTTGCAAAGGGAAGAAATAAAACTCAGAAGCTCTTCCCAGACCAGCAGAAGATGGGGCCAGGAGTAACCCATATCCCTCACTCACGCAGATGAACATCTTCCCTTCTAAAAATTACTTTCCAAAAATAACCGATCACATTGGTTGAAGACATCCTTTCTTCTATCTGTGTGGAACTGGAAGACAGGAAGAACCCTTAAAGTATTTCAAGGAAAGGTATAAGCAGAAAATTTGGCAAGTTGGTCCTGCAAAACTGAGATATAGATGAAACACTGTTGAGATGGCTGTGGAAATCACAGGGGCTGGAGCCTCCAGGAATACCACCTGTGACCTGACAGTCTGCACTCTACCCTAAAGAGCCTCTAATAAGGTCGTCACCCTTTAAAAGTCATGTGGCTACTTTATTCTTTCCTTTAAATTCTGTGTTTTATAGTCTTGAGGAGATTGACATCTTACAGTATTATAATGAACAAATGGACTTTGTTTTCTGGATGAGACCATGTGACTGGATCTTTCTGACCTTGCTGCACTAGCCCCACATTACTACCCCAGAAGCCACTTCCATCTTCCCTGTCATGTCTCCTCAAATAGGTCTCCTCTCAAGAAGCCAAAGTATGCATTCTCTGAAAAAGAAAAATTTCTTCTACATGAATTCAAGTATTTTAAATGCTCAAGTTACCTGAAACTGGAAAATGATCACCAGATGTTGAGGTTTAGGGTCCTTTTATATGGAAATAAGGTAGTGTAATTAGGGAGAGAAAAAAGGAATGGAAGAAGGTAACATTATGAAAAAGAAATAAACTTTTTTTCAACTTACTTTGACACTCTAATGATTCCATTTAGTAGCATGCCTAAGAAATTTAATAATAAGTAAGTTGGATATTTTCTTGAAGTACATCATATATAATAAGTTCCTGAGTAATATCTTAAACTAGGAATCCTATTAAACACTGTGTCACACATATACACACATTAACAATTGTGTATATGTGTGAGAGAGAGAGACAGAGTGAGAGAGAGCTAGAGAGAGAGACAGAGAGAGAGAGACAGAGAGAGAGAGAGAGAGAGAGAGAGACAGAGAGAGAGAGAGAGAGAGAGAGAGAGAGAGAGAGAGACTAGGATGATTATGCAACTCCTTGTAAGATTTCAAGTTTAAAATAATAAAAAAGAAACTCAGAACAATATTGAAAAAGTCTTGTCTAGCCAGGTGTGGTGGTACACGCCTGTAATTTCAGTAGCTGAGAAGCTGAGAGGATCACAGGTTCCTGGCTAGCCTCAGTAGCTTAACAAGACCCTGTTTCAAAATAAAAAATAAAATAAAATAGGGCTGGGAATGTAGCTCAGACATACAATTTGCCTCTGAGTTTAATTTCTAGTACCATAAAAAGAAAAAAAAAATGTAAAAGCCTTATAGGATTGACAGGTAGTATCACAAACTAAGTAAGCATAGACCCCTATGGTACTTTGCACAACATCACTCCAACACACCTGCCTTTTTTCTCTAAGCAGCCAGTGTAGACATAGAACCTGTCTATGACCTTGTCTTACCTGTCTGCATGATCACTCACTTATCAAGGGAAGTTATGGATTCTCTATCTACTTTGGAGTATGATTACAAATCTCACCATCAAGTAAATATTATAGATTCACCAGAAAAGCTCAGTGGTTCTTCAACAATTATCTGACTAGGGAGAAGCTTAGTGTTGTGTGTGTGTGCGCGCGCATGCATATATAAGCACAACATTAGCAGATGAGGAGAATAAAGAAAGAAGACTCTCTGGTGAGGTGGTTTACCTTTTTCAAAATTCCCAGTATGTGGGGAGTAGTTTGAATGTGCTTTGCACATAAGCAATTGCATAAAGGATATCATTCTACCATCTCCAAATATAAATGAGCGAAAGGGGGTTGTGTCAGTCTGTTTCATGCTGCTATAATGGAATACCACAGACTGAGCCATTTGTAAACAGTACATATGCATTTGGCTATGAGTTCTGAATGGTGAGAAGTCCAAGATGGAGAGGTGGCATCTGGCGCGGGCAGAACACACGTCACAAGGTGAACCGCAGGCAAGAAAGCAAGAAAGAGATGGAACTTGCAGCCTCAAGCCTGTTTCTGCTCAGTGTGATTCCATCCTGGGGGCTGGAATGCTCCTGACCCTCAGGCTGACCCGAGGCTCCACCTCCCAACTTGGGACCTTGTGAGTTAAGTTTCTAGCACTTTCATTGGGGAGATACCTTCAAACCACATCTCCTATTATTTATCTTGTTTTCAGTCTTTTAATCCTTCTAACATTTGGTTCTTTAAGATTTTCTAAATCTAGAGTAACAAATGCACTAGCATAAAGCTCGTAGTAATGTGATAGGAAAAAGTTGACAATAAAATACTGATTACTCCCCAGTAAATTATATGCATAGATATGTGTACACTTTGAGTCTGGAATACCTGCAAACTTACCCTAGCCTCATTATTGTCCTGGTAAAAAATTTAGACATATAGCTCTCTCAGCCCCCACAGTCACAATAGAAGTATCTATATTTAAAATTCAGGAACTTTCTGGCAACCAATATGAACAGATTGCTAATTTTTTCACCCTCAAGGGAGCTGCATCATTCATATGGTATGTTAAAAAGTATGGTTTACAAAGTCAGCTATTTTCTGTTCTCATTTGCTAGTGTTAATAGATACAATGTTGTTTGTTTATTTTGTGAGTTTCCTTCCAACAGAGAACAGCTTTTCTCACATTTCTATATTAAATAGGAGTAGCAGAATGTATAGACACATTTCATGCTATGATACTGGACTTTAATGATCATCTGCTTTGTCTGATCAACAGCCAGGCACATGTATCTGCCATGAGTAATTAGTTACAAATATTAAAAAAATGGTTTACTCCATAATCCACCTTGTAATTAATGAAATTTTTCCTTCCACAACAATGTTTTAATCTGAGACTTGGACTTTGTCATTTAAATGGTTTTGTTGCTGTTTTTGTATTACTGAGGATTGAATCCAGGGGCATTCCATCTCTAATCTACAAACCCAGCCCTATTTTTATTTGAAATAAGATCTCACTAAGTTGCTGAGAATCTTGCCCAATGGCTGAACTCCTTCTGTCTTCAAGTACTGGGATTATAGGGAAGCACCACCATGCTCGGGCAGTACTTGGAATTTTTTTTTTTTCTGCAGTGCTAGGGATGTAACCCAGAGGCAGTCTACCTCCAAGCTACACCCCCAGCTCTATTTTTTATTATTTACTTTGAAACAGGGTCTTACTAAGTTGCCTAAGACCTTCCTAAGCAGCTGAGGCTGTCCGCGAACCACGATCCTCCTGTCTCAGCCTTCTGAATGCTGGGGTTACAAGCATGGGCCACATAACTGGCTAGTTTAAATTTTTGAATTAAATTTTTCCAAAACCATACCATTTTTTTTTTAGTTCCTAGAAAATAGTAAGTAAAATTGTGGAACTAATATTGTTCCCAAGCCTTGTACTTTCTTACTCACCAGTTAGGTATTTTTGGACAAACCTGAACCTCTACAAATAGAAGGTGACAATAATTATCTTATGAATTTATTGTGAAGGATAAGGAGAAAATATATAACACTAATTTGCATATAAGTTCATAGATGCTAACTGACTTGTATATATATGTATATATATATTAGTTAAGATCACAATATTAATAAGGTACCTCTTACAGTTTGGATTTTGTATAGCCCCCAAAGTCTTCTACGTTTAGAGGTGAGATTTTGAAAAGATATTGGACCATAAGGATCTGACTTCATCAGTCCATGAAATAGTTGATGGATAAATGGTCTACCTGGAGATGGAACCTAATAAAAAGAAGAAAGTCACTGGGGTATGCCCTGAAAGGGTTCATATTCTCACCTTCCCATTCTCTCCCTCTCTCTCTCTCTCTCTCTCTCTCTCTCTCTCTCTCTCTCTCTCTCTCTCTCCCTCCCTCTCTCCCTCCCTCCCTCCCTCCCTCTCTCCCTCCTCTCTCTTTTTCTCTTTCCCAACAGTCATGAGCTGAGCAGCTTTTCTCAGTTACACCATTCTGCCATGCTGTTTCTGCCTCAGAACCAGCTGACCATGGACTGATATTCTAAAATAATGACCCTAAACAAATCTTTCCTTTAAGTCCTTCAAGTCTCATATCCTGGTCATAGTGACAAAATGCCAACTAACATGACACCTGCAACTTTTCTTGGAATATAGTTGGAACCTAAGAGGACATCTACTGTCTATGGTCAACATATAAAACTAAAGTATACCAGATTTGGTATATTTTGGTTATATGGAGCCACATATAAAACTGGGATTGCCAAAGGACATAGAAAATATATTAAGATTCATTTTAAATGAATTTAAATATAAAGCTTAATGAACATATAAGCCAAATCATTATTCATGTGGGGAATCAGAACAAGCTGTTGAAATTGGGGACTAGGAAAATATTAGATTCCAAGGAAGACAGACATTGTAAAAATTGCTAAGATTGTGTCTTCAATATGAGGCAAATTTTTGTAACTCTGAGCTGTGTGTGTGTGGGGGGGGTACTGTGGATGGAACCCTTCTACCTCTGGGCTACACTCCCAGACCGATTTTATATATTTTTTTGGAAACAGGGTCTCTAAAGCCAGCTGAGGCTGGCTTCAAACCTGCGCAATCCTCCTGTCTCCGCCTCCCAAGCATGGAGATTACAAGCATGCGCCACCACGCCAGGCAGGCGTAACTCTGAGCTTTTGTTTTCAAAGCTGGTAGTGCTTGCTACCTAACCAAAACGTTTGGTAAGGCTTTTGGATAGCATTTATTAGCAGCTTTTATATGGTTTTTCAGAAGACTCTATCATATGAGCTTTAGTGATCACCATGCTCTGTACAAGATGATGGCCCTCAAGTGTCACATTCTGGTGCTGTTTTTTTTTTTTTTTTTCTCGTCCTTGCTCAGTCCTCTCCCTCCTTCCTCCTCCCTGAGGTGTGTGCCTACTACGTAGCAGTAGATTTTTAAGATTTTATCTAAAAGGATAAGAAGGAAAAGGTAAGGTTCTTCAAAGATATGGATCAGGCTACATCCGGCTTGTCAATATTGATCTACCAAGAACTGGGTTTTGGTGGGTGAGATCAAACCTTGGGTCATCTGACCTATTTCAAAACAGGTCAGAGAAGTATCTCTTCCCTTCCCCCAATATATTTTCCCTTCACAATGAGTGGAATAGAACATTTAATGGGAACTAAATTTAAAGTTTTTCTTTTTAACTGTCCTCAAAGAGTACTAATCTTAGTGATAGTTCTGGGAATATGCGTTGAATTTTTATTTAGATCTGCAAAAACATGGTAAATTTACAGGCATGGCTAGATAGTTTTCAAGTTGTCTAACTGATTACCTCTTTCTGTTCTGTAATCTAATAAAATATTTTAAATTTCTAATTTTTATATTTTAAAATTTTAAATTAATATTTTTAATATTTTAAATTTCTGAGTGATTTAGAAACCTATTAGCAGCCAGGCGTGGTGGCTCACACTTGTAATCTCAGCATTCGGGAGGCTGAGACAGGAGGGTCATGGTTCATGGACAGCCTCAGCTACTTAGTGAGGCCCTCTGCAACTTAGTGAGACCCTATTTCAATATAAAGAATAAAAATAGGGCAGGGGTTGTAGCTCGGAGGTTAAATGCCCCTGGGTTCCATCCCCAAACCTGGAAAAAAAAATCACCACCTATTAGAAATTAGCAATAGGGCTTGGTGGCACAAGCTTGTAATCCAGCATTTGAGAGGTTGAGACAGGAGGATTGTGGTTCGCAGATAGCCTCAGCTACTACTTTGCAACTCAGTGAGACCCTGTTGCAAAATGAAGAATGAAAAACAAAGCTGGGGATGTAGCTTGGAGATAGAATGCTCCTGGTTTCCACCCCCAGTACTAAAAAAAAAAAAAAAAAAAAAAACACCTAAAACTATTAGCATTAAGTTCAAAACTTCATTGGCTCTAAATTTCCATTAGCATAGAAAATCCTCCCCTGCCTGGATGTTTTGTTTGTTTGTTTGTTTCATAAGCACTGATATTACTAAAGAACTTTGTCTGCTCAGTCACCTTGAAACACACACCTATATTATTAGCATTTGAAAGGCTGACAGAAGGACCATAGGTTCAAGAACAGTATGTGTAACTTAGCAACAGCTTGTTTCAAAATAAAAAATAAAAAAGACTCGGAGTGTATCTCAGAAGTAAAACACTCTAGGGTTCAATTCCCAGTACACCCCCCCAAAAATGTATTTTTCCACTGAAAAATAAATTCAGAAAATATTTCCACTCAGGATTTCTCACAAAAAAATTAAAATACTTAAGAGTAAACTTAACCAAGGATATAAACAACCCCTACAAAGAAAATTATAAAATGTTGAAAAAATAAATCAAAGAAGATCTTAGAAGAGGGAAAGATCTTTCATGTTCATGGATAGGCAGGATAAATATCATCAAAATGGCCATACCTCCAAAAGTGATCTACAGATTCAATGCAATGCCTATTAAATTACCAAGATCATTCCTCACAGACATAGAAAAAATCAGTCCTTAAATTCATATGGAACAACAAAAAACCCAGAATAGCCAAAATAGTTCTCAGCAACAAAAAAAACATGCAGGAGGAATCACAATACCTGACTTTAAACTATTCTAAAAAGCCATTGTAATAAAACAGCATGGTACTAGGACAAAACAGATACATGAACCAATGTAATAGAATAGAAGACCCAGAAACAAATCAACACACATACAGCCAACTGATTTTTTACAAAGGGGCCAAAAATATACACTGGAAAAAAGATAGCCTCTTCAACAAATGGTGTTGGCAAAACTGGTTAACCATATGCAGAAAATCGGAAATTAACCCAACTTTCTTACCCTGCACGAGAGTCAATTCAAGATGGATCAAAGACTTGGAAATTAGAGAGACTTTGAAGCTCTTTGAAGAGGGTGGAGGTAAAATGCTACAACACATAGGCACAGATAAAAAACTTTCTCAACAAGACCCCAAAGATGCAACAAACTAAAAGGTGAATCAATATGTGGGACTGCAGAATGGAAGATTTTTGCCACCTACTCCTCCGATAGATGACTAATATCTAGAATATACAGAGAACTCAAGAAACTCAGGACTAAGAAACCAAATAACCCAATCAAAAAATGGGCAAGTGAATTAAATAGACACTTCACAAAAGAAGAAATTCAAATGGCCAATAAATGCATGAAAAAATGCTCTACATGACTACCAATCAGAGAGATGCAAATTAAAACTACCCTGAGATTTCACCTAACTCCAACTAGAATGGAAATCATTCAAAGCACAAGCAACAACAAATTCTGGTGAATATTTGGAGATGTGGGAACTCTAAAACCTTGTTGGTGGGATTGCAAATTAGTGAAACCACTTTGGAAAACAGTATGGAGGATTCTCAGAAGAATGAGAATGAACTTACCATTTGATCCAGCAATACCACTTCTGGGTATCTACCCAGAAGAAAGGAAACCAATCTATCAAACTAATGCATGTGTATCTATGTTCATAGCTGCAAAATTCACTATTGCCAAACTATGGAAACAGCCACAATGTTCATCAACAGATGAATGGATTAAAAAACTGTGGGATATGTACATAATGGAATTTTAATCAGCCATAAAGAAAAACACAATTACATCATTTACAGGGTAATGGATGAAATTGGAGGACATTATGCTAAGTGAGATTAGTCAGTCACAAAAAAATAATAAATTGGATGCTTTCTCTAGTATACAAAAGCTAAGGAGAAATGGGTAACCAGACGAACTCTAGATGAAGAAGGAGATCCTATAGGGTGACCTGAGAGAATGGGATGGGGCAAGAGGGAAACTCTTTAAAGCACATGATGTACTTAAACAAACATATCAGAGTTAATCACTAAGCCAAGCATGGGTAGGAGGGATGGTGAGAAAATGGGGTGGAGATCAGGTAAGGGCTAGGTGGGTGATGCGTGCATGTATGTCTCCACAAGTCTTTTTTCCCATTAAGATGTATGACTACATAGGCCGGGCGTGGTGGCGCACGCTTGTAATCCCCGCGCTTGGGAGGCGGAGACAGGAGGATCACACAGGTTCGAAGCCAGCCGCGCTGGTTTAAGAGACCCTGTTTCAAAAATATAAAATAGGTCTGGGAGTGTAGCCCGGAGGTAGAAGGGCTTACAGGAACCCCAGTACCACAAAAAAAAAAAAAGATGTATGACTACAATGCACGAATAAAAAAGGAATTTCTTTGTGTTTGAAGGGAGATATTACCACAATGAATTAAATGATAAGGAATAATCACAAAGCTCTTTTTACAAAGAGCTTTTTACAAAGAGCTCCAAATCTGATTCCTGAAATGAGGAAATCTTCTAAGATATTTAATTACCACAATTTTTTCCTTTTCGTTTTTTCACTTATTATTAAGGAAATTTTACAGATAAGCATATAGCCCAACAGTGCTCTATCTTTAAATTTGTTGAAGTCATCCACACCTAATTAGCAAATTGTAACCCACCCACACACAAGGAGGAAAGCCAGGGTATGAATTGTCACATGTCCCATTGTCTGAGGCTTTTACAAGAGTCAAGCACTTCTGTCATTATACTCTATAAGAGAGATGAGATTTCCTTGAAAATTCTGCCCAGTGATTTTCTTTTCTTTTTTTAAGAAAGGCAGACTGCCACGTGCAGCGCCTCATTTGGATGTGTCTGGAGTCTTGGAAGCTTGACTACCCTACGTTCTCCTACAAATGGACCTTGAGAGCTTGTTTGGAGGTTCTAGCAGGGGAGCACAGCTTCTCGTATACCCTTGACCGAAGACCGGTCCTCCTCTATCGGGGAAGGCTGTCCTCTTCGACTGAACACAGCTTCGGGAGGGACACACATGGAGCTGTGAGGGAGGAAGGGGACACCTGCTTAGCCAGCCAGATCAGTTGAATCAACCTGGCGATCAATGGGGTGACAGATGTCGCAGCCAGATCGCCCTCACATCCTGCCCAGTGATTTTCATTGGGATACAAAATTTTATGCACATTTTATTGTTTTTTGATTAGCAAGGTGAAAGGATTGAAAATCTAGGGAAGATGAAAAGGTAGGTGCATGAAAGAGCCCTTTACCTTAGCTTTACGTGGTTGCTGTTTCTCTCCAGCTTCCACTTAAGTAAAACCCTATGGGGAGCCATTAAGGCTTTCCCCTAGATTAGTGTCTCTGACTCAGCTGACTGTCCTTCTCCTAGAGTCAGCAAGGTTTGGAGTTATGGAAAGTTCAAAGAGGTCTGAGAGAGGGTCAGGTGGTGATGACATGAGTGTATTGATTGATCTACCTGTAATGTATGTGTTTTGTATTGGTTTTTATTGTATACTGAAGGTCGACTGACCTGTGACTGTATAAATACCTCTGGAAAAACAAACCCAGCATCGGCACAATATAGATGAGATTGACCCAGAAGTAGGAGTCAGCCAGGAGCGTCGGTGCTATAGAGAATACTGACCCAGGCATAGTCGTTGACCCGTAGGAAATATTGAACCAGGAACAGGGGTCGGCCAGTAGAGACAGTAGGCTGGCAGTTCCCCCACATTAGAATTAAAAATTCTTCATCCTCTTGCCTCTCTTCAGAACCCATACTCTTTCTGGCTGGCTCCGGCAAGACGCTGGCTTGCTAGTTATGCAGGAAACTTCAACCTTCAGCCTCTTTTGTAGATCTCATAGAAACAGCTGCTGAAAGAATGTAGCTTTTAATTTTCGTCTATTTCATATTTGGTTCCATCTTTATTTGTTGTATTTATCACATGACCAAGATACTGGCACAGACTTTTTATGGTTCTCATTATCCATGACCCTAACAGCAATCAGTGAAATAGTAAAATTTTTCTAATTATAAAAATATCAAAAGACCTCATCTTAATATGGTTGTTATAAGCAATGAAATCTATCTGCACTATTTTCTAATATATATATATATATATATAAAACAACTTCTTACTAGAGAGAGGTATAGATTAAATACCTTGTGTCTCCAAGACACATGACTTTCTACTCAATATTCTATCATGGCTCCGTTCTGTATTCCTTTTGTTTATTTGTTTAATGTGTTTATTTTGCCTATGTCTTACTTTTAACTATGCTGAAATCTTCTCCTGCTCATTAAAATAGGATTTGACTATAAACAAGTGAAATACAATTTCTACAAGTTTGTGCTATGTACACCTTGAACTGACAGACTTGACAAGCTTTATTATTTGTACCAAAGCGATCAATTCTGCAAGTATAACTCACTTCCCCACTTACTCTAACACCTCTTAAGTGCTTCTTTGAGGGTTTTACCTCATTAGGCTGTGGTTATCTCTTCTTTTTATTCATACTCATCTCTAGTATGTTTATATTTATTCAAGCATGGTAAGCATTCACTTGCATTTTATAAATAAATGATATAAACTTGGAAGCTAAGGAGCTCTACAAGTACCATAATATCCCATGATCCCAAGGCTCCATATGTTTGGCAGAATCCTTCCACACTTCTGACAGATGCCTGTTGCCATTTAAATAGACACTTCACAAAGGAAGAAATATAAATGGCCAATAAATATGTGAAAATATGTTCATCATTAAAAATCAGAAAGATTCAAATCAAAACTACAATGAGATTCCATCTAATCCAAATTAGAATGACATCCTTAAGAAATCAAACAATAATTATATTTGCTGGAGAGGATGTGGGGAAATACACTGTTGGTGGAATTGCAAATTAGTTCAATAGAGATCATTGTAGAGTATCTTCTGAAAACTGGGAATATGATCCAGTGATATGACTCCTAGGTATCTTTACAAAGGAACTGGAATCAGAGTATTACAGTAATATATTCATATCCATATTTATAGTAGTACAATTCACAAAAGCCAAATTATGAAACCAACCTGTTTGTCCAACCAACCTGTCCATCAACAACCCCAACTGGGGGGGGGTGTTTTGGTTTTTTTTGTTTGTTTGTTTGGTTGGTTGTTTTTGCGGTACTAGGGATGGAGCTCAGGGGCATTCTACCTCTGCGCTACATCCACAGACCTATTTTTTATTCTTTATTTTGAAACAGGGTCTCATTAAGTTGTGGAGGGCCTCACTAAGTAGATGAGGCTGGTCGTGATCCTCCTGTCTCAGCCTCCCAAATGCTGGGATTGCAAGAGTGTGCCACCACTCTCAGCTTACATTTAGTTATTTCCATAACTCTCTTGGCTCTGTTCATTTCAACAGAATAAAATAATTACTCAATGTAGTGTAAAATTCTTCATAATTTTGAAATAAAATTTCTACCCAAAGATATTCATTCATAAGTCAAAAAATGTCAAATTGGATGTAAACAAAGTAGATCAAGTATAAGATATATTAACTCTTCAGACTTAAATAAAGTATATAAGCGGATCATTGATATGGTCAAGTTAAGAAAGGACAACTACCAGTACTTAGATATTATAGGTTGGATGGATAGCATTTTAGCCCATTGAAAGATATTATTTACAGAATAATTAGCATTAGTACAGAGAAATCCCATATACCCCAAAGTCACTTTTCCTATTATTAACAACTTAAAGTGGTATTGTGTATTTGCTACAATTGATAAGTAAACACTGATATAGTAATATAAACAAAAGTCTCTACTTTATTCAGATTACTTTATTTTAAACCTCTGTGTGTTCCAACATATTATCTAGAAGAACACATTATATTTCCTTAGCATAGCTCCTTAGACTGACAAGCTGTGACAGTTTCTCAGACTATTTTGTTTTGATAACCATTTCAAAGAGCATTAAATATTTATTTTGTGCACATCAACTGGTGCATTTAATGTTTTAAAAATAATTATTTATGGCCGGGTGTGGTGGCTCATGCTTGTAATCCCAGCGCTTGGGAGGCGGACACAGGAGGATTGCGCAGGTTTGAAGTCAGCCCCGCTGGTTTAAGAGACCCTGTTTCCAAATAAAAATATAAAAATGGGTTTGGAAGTGTAGCCCGGAGGTAGAAGGGTTTCCAGGAACCCCAGTGCCACACACAAAATAAATTATTTACCAAAATATTTGTAAAATAATGCTCAGCATACAGCCACTCTCAGGAGCACATAAACAATTAAAAGCTGGATATTTTATTTGTGCATATACGATAATATACTAATATTAATTAAGACCTAATTCTTTGATTTGGATTTTATTGTTTTTATAAAAACACTGTTTTTAAGGCAATGGAGAGAGGATGTCAGCAGGACTGATCTGTGCTACTTCCTCGGTTGCCATCTTTCCGGATCATCACATTGGCACTATATTATTCCATCTTAAAAAAGGAAATATTTAGTTAAATTTTCTTTTTTTCACCAAGCGTGCTGGCACACGCCTGTAATCCCAGTACTTGGGAGGCTTAGACAGAAGGATCACAGTTTTATGGCCAACCTCAGCAACCTAGTGAGGTCCTCTGCAACTTAGTGAGAATTTGTTAAAAAAATTAACACATATATAATAGAATAGGATATATTACAATAATTATATATTATGATATAATATATTAAAATAAATATATATTATATATACATATAATAGGACTGTAGGTGTTCCTTGGTTCAATCCCCAGTGCCATCAATTAATCAATCAATCAATTTTCTTTTCTGAGTCAAACTGAGCAAAATTTAGAAATGTAATGAAAAAAACATAAAATATCTTCATTTTTTGTACTAGGGATTGCATCCAGGGGTGTTCTATCTCAGCATTACACTCCTAGCCCATTCATTTATTTGTTTGTTTGTTTATTTGTTTGTTCTTATTTATATATTTTACAGTACTGGAGATTGAACCCAGGGGCATTCTACCTATGAACTACTTTCCAGCCCTATATTTTATTCTTTATTTTGATAAAGGGTATTGCCAAGTTATGGGGGGGGCGCTCATTAAGTAGATGAGACTGGCCATGAACTTGTGATCCTCCCATCTTAGTCTCCCAAGTACTGGAATTACAAGCGAGCACAACCACACCTGGCTTTTATTTTGTTTTGTTTTGAAACAGAAGCTCACTAAGTTGCTGAGAGTCTCACTAAGTTACCTATGCTACCCTCGAACTTGCAATTCTCCTGTCTCAGCCTTACAAATACTGGAACTAAAAGGAGTGTGCCACTGCCCATCTATAAAATATAATTTGAATAGTATGACATAATAATAGAAATGAAAGTATGGAAAAATAAAGAACATTTTAAAAGTACTGACTGTGTTAGTTAGATTTCTGTCACCATAACACAATACCCAAGATCATCGATTTATGGAGAGAAAAAGTTTATCTGGCTCAGTGTGTTGCAGTTTTCAGTGCAGTGGTGGATTGGCCTCACCTGTGACAAAGCAGCCATCATGGTGGGAGTGAGTGGAAAAGCAAATCCGCTCACCCTGCTCACCCTCATGTCCAAGGGAGCAAACCAGGGCCCCACAACCCCCTTCCAGAATGGGACTCCAAAGACCTAAAAACCTCCCACTGTGCCCCATCTCTTAAAGGGCCCAGCACTTCCCAATAACACCACAGGCTGGGGACTGAGTCTTAAGCACATGAGGTTTCAGGGAACACAGATTTCAACTAAGGCAATGCATGATTTCCAAATACCTGCGAACATGTCACCTCATTTTCTCTCCCAATCAGGGAAAGGAATGAAAATATGAATGAAGGAGAATTCAAAAAGTACATAAAAAGACAGGATTCAGTATTCTGCTAGAATCAGGAAAGAAGTCAAATTAGATTTTTCTGCCTGTAGGGCAACAATGTGTTAGAAATGGAGTTATGCTAAATATAACCTTTCCTCAACCTTTATTCAAGGTAGTAGCTGAAAATTCTTTTTCCACACATAATTTCATCATTCAATTACCTCAGAAGAAAAAAGATAACAAATACAACCTTGCCAGACAATGAAATATTGTCAAGTAGCCTCTGCTTTTTTAAAATATTTAAGAAATAATTTTAGACTAAAGGCAATGCCAAATTCTCTGAAAATAAAGTGGAAAACACTATATAAGTAACAACAAATTGATTAATATATTTTTCCTAATTCAGAAATATAATAGCTATTTACAGAGCACTTGGTTGCTTCATTATTATTTCAATTATTAGCTTAGTGTGGTAATAAAACAATAGGCTTTTTTCTCAATGGACTACTCTTTAGTTTCTGTAATTTACATATTAAGGTAAAAGAAAATGTAATTTGCTATCTTTTTAGTTATTTTGGACTGCTATATTTTACCATCATAGAGCAAATTAATAATTATCAATCCTTAAATGCCTTTTTCTGCAAATAAGTTTCAAAAAGCAATTTAAAACTTCATTTTTTCTCAGTAGACAATAACATAATATTCTTTTAATTGCAAGGATTAAAATACCTGATATTTTCCATTTTTAGTTCAACATATTGACTTTTGTAGTCATTCCATTTTGTACTTTTTAATAGATTTTTACTTTGTTACTATTCTATTTCCATTCTGATTTATCTAACAAACATTATTGAGTGTTTTCTTTGTGACAGGATCAAAAATGCTCATTAAAGATAAAAAGAGGTAAAAGGTAATGTTTTCTAACACCCCAATTGAGTTTTCATAGGCTCATGCAACAGGAGAGATCCATTAACCTTGGGGAAAAGGATTCCTTGCTTTATTCTACTTAAATAGCTTTATTTAAAAAAATGCATGCAGCTAATGCCACTTAATGGACACATGAAAAAGATACACAATGAAAAGTCTATGCTAATTAATAAGAGCAAATGTGGCTGGCCCATTTATTAATTATTCATTAATTATTTTAAAACAAATGTGAAATAACATGAAGCACAATAAATACAGAGCATAAAGGGATAAATTTTAACTTCAAAATTTAGGTTTCCTGGAAAACTAAATTTTTATCTATTACATGATATAAAAAAAACTTCAGTAATGCAATTAAATCCAAGAAAATGGGTAAATTCGTATGATCCCAGACTTGCAAGAGAAGATTTCTAGAAGCAATGATATGACATAAGTGGACTTAAGATGGGCAATAATTACTATTTAAGTCAGAAGGATCTTTCCCTTCTCAGAACTGGGCCTCTAGAAAGTCAAATAGGGTAAATCAGCAATGAGGTGGGAAGGTAATCTAGGTCAAAGACATCCCCACATAAAGGTCATAATTAAAGAAAGTTTTAGATATGAAAGAAGCAAATTGGGTAAAGACAGAAAAAAAAATAGAAATGAGAATCCAAACAGAGAGAGGAGAGGTTTTTAAGTAATTTAAGGTTGATTGAGAATGAGGGTAGTATTCTCACTGAGATCACAATGCAGTTAAGAGTAAATTATGTACAAGAGAATTTAGAAAATGGAAAGGGCAGGATACTTATTAACAGCGGTAAGGCCAAGAACCTTTTGTTACTTAGCATTCCCAAGGATAGTTGCATGCCCACTCACACACAAATAATTAAAATCTAATTATTTCCCTTAGAAATAAAATAAATAACAAAAGTTAAAAGTGTTTCAATCCCTGGTTTTTAACTACTGAAAAATCTAACATGCAAGCAAGAAAATGTGCTTAGCTCTCTTGGCCCTGCTAAGTGTCCATAAGCCACGGTCATTCCAAAAGGCAGATTTATCAAAATCTTACAATTCTAATCTCTAGCCAGCTGCAAGACCACAACTCTTGGATTTTCTTTTTTTCATCAGAGGGAAGTTCTCATTTGGTGAAAGTAGATATTACATGATTAATACAATGTCAAGCCAAAATCAATAGATTAAGGAAGGAGAGGGAAAAAAACGTGGTATAATACAGAACATAATAAGGGATTATTTTTATAAGAGATATGTTCATGTAGGAAATGCTTAGCTACTAGGAGCTCTCCAGCAAGCAAAATGACATTATCGTCAGCCGAACCTAGATTCAAAGCCGGAAGTCACTACCAATTGTGATATGACCCTAAAGAACTTACTTTTCGGGTCTCTGTTCCTTTACCTGAAAACAAGATTAACAAAACTGATTCTTTTCATTGAAGAAAAAAATGTAAAAGAAAATGCTTTGCACTAATGTCAGGCATATGACATTTTATAAATGAATCTGCTCTTCTCTGTGTATTTATAATCTCTACATCTTTGAAATATTCTATTATACCAAAACAGTTGTATGCATATTAGGCAAAATATGTCTTAGCAGTTTATATGCTTCATTTCCTTTCTCAATTTTTTTTTTTTTGGTGCTACTGGGGTTTCTGGAAGCCCTCCTACCTTTAGGCTACATTCCCAGACCTATTTTATATTTTTATTTGGAAACAGGGTCTCTTAAGTCAGCGTGGCTGGCTTCGAACCTGCTCGATCCTCCTGCCTCTGCCTCCCAAGCGGGGAGATTACAAGCGTGCACTACTACGCCTGGCATCCTTTCTTAAATTTTTTATTGGTGCATTGTAGTCATATATCTTAATGGGATAAAAGACTTGTGGAGACATACATGCACACATCACCCAAATTAGCACAGCTATTTGTGACCATCTGTTAAGCTTTCCTCACTTGGCACATTTAATATCAATGTACTTTTCTATAACACACTTGTGTGTAAGTTCTTTCATTAAATGTTACCAAGTTCTTATGCTTTTGGTTTCACTGAATTAACTTTAAAATATATTTATTAATGAATTTAGAATTATAAAGAGTATTTTTCAAATAGTACATATTTTAATGGTATTTATATATGTAATTGCACTTCTTCCCTCCAAAAAGAAATGTATTCTACAAAAAATATACTCCTGAAGCAAAGGCTTCTAAGAAAATTTTAAACAAGACTATCTAACTTCCGGACTAAAGGTTTTCTTAATTGTTAAGATAAAACCTATTGACTTATTAAAGAATCTGATTTTATCTACTTAAGTGTGGATTTTATTGTGTCTATCAATATTAAGAGCATTAACTTTCTTTTCTTACATGTATCCATTTATAATCAACATCATGATAAACTGTTAAAATAGCATCCATAGTAATTTTGAGTTAATATCAAAGACCCATAAATGTAGAGAGAGTACTGGTATCTTCACTGATATGAATAGTTACTATGAACCAAAACATTCCTTTTTAAGTGCATTTGTTAAGTACTGAGTCAAGAACACAATAAAAGTCATTACGTAATTACTTGAAATTTTGGGAAGAGGATGTTCAATATTCTCACTGAAATAACAAGTGTGACACAAAATTTCTGGCAAGGATTATATAACTTTTAAAGCTAAGAAGAAAGAATCTTTTCAATTTAGCTAGAGTTCAAAATAAGAAGACATCTTTACTACTTAGGCTGTTACCTAAAATGACATTTATCTGACATTCTCACCTATACAGTAAGTCATCTGATGAAAAATTTTTTTTTTTCAAACAGTGAAGTTAAAATGGCAATAAGCCAGCAAAATTCTTCAAGATTACTCTTTTCTTTATAAATGTCATTTGGGGTTATTATATATTAGATTTGAAATATATTCTCATTTTTAGTAATAGATATACCCAAATGTCATACCTTACCTTTTGCATTGTTGAAAACACAGTAAAACCCAAAATGTTTTTCAAGCTATTTGTTTTGATAAGGGGATTCTATGAAAAAAAATAGTAAAGCTTAAGGTAACTTTGATCTATTAGTTAAGACATTATGCTGATAGCATAAATTATATGACAAAAACTAAAATACGAAGTCTCATAAAATCTTTCCAGTTACTTTCATAAATCTGGTGTGATCATAACACTGAAGCACGGTAGATATTTCCAAATATGAAAAGTTTAGCTCATTCTCAAATAGCAACAGAAATTTTTTTAAAAAGTAACTAAAATTAAACAATGTATTAAATCAATAATAAAATAGGCATGAGAGAATACATTTTAAGAGTGAATATATTTAATATTATTGTACCAATCAATATAATTTTGCAAGTGAACGTGTTGAAACAAAATAATAGGTTATCTGTGGAAGTGTGCAGAGCGCAAGGTCATAAGCTTGCTATTTCTAAGAGTGGGAAGGAAACACAAGCAGCTTGTTAATGCCTATTTCAATGCTTTATTAAAAAATTTAACACAAGAAAAGCAGGGACACTGTGAATATTTAAAAGCTCACTTAAATTAACTGAGTGGAACTGCTTACAAGCTGAGGTTTCTAAGACACCTAATTAAAGTGTTGGTTAGAGGCTAGTTAGCCACAATGCTTTAATGACCAAAAAAAGTACACAGTCATAGAAAAGCAAACCCCGCAAGACACTGAAGTAACCTTCGAGGCCTGAATAACCTTCCACTGTGACTGATCTTTCTTCCATGATATTTAAAAGGTAGACTGCCAGAAAGAGGGAACTTTTAGCTACTTTTATGGGAGTCAGTTAATTTTATGTTTATTTATTCATATTTCACATATTCTTATGAACAAATATTTTTATATTTTTTATTGGTGCACTGAAATTGTATGTGATAGTGAGACTCATAGCAATACATCTAACTATATGCATAACATTATTCGGTCCGTTTCCTTCTCTGAGCCTCCCCTTTCTCTCCATTCCTCCCTCCCCAAATATCTTTTCTCTACTCCTCTCTCTACAGGTCTCTCTCTTAATTTTCATGATGTCCTTATCTTTCCTTCTTTTCTCTTTACCTTCCACATATAAGAGAAAAAATGCAGCCCTTGATTTTCTGAGTTTGGGTGATCTCATCTCTAGGTCCATCCATTTTCCTGCAGATGACATAATTTTGTTCTTCTTCATGGCTGAGTTAAACTGTATTGTGTGTATATACCAACCACTCTTGCGTCATCCATACATCTATTGACAGAGACCTTGGTTGGTCCCATAACTTGTCTATTGTGAATTGTGCTGCCAAGAATATGAATATTCATGTATCCCTATAGTATTTTGACTTTAATTATTTTGGAAAGCTACAGAGGACTGTTAATATCTGGGTAATGTGGCTCTATTCCTAGTACTTTGAGAAAACCTTTTGAAAGAAAACTAACAGAAGACAATAGAAAAAAAAAAATCTTAACTTCCAGATGAAATGCTACAGATCAATTATAAGTGAAAAAAAAAAGTACACTAGAAGCCCAGCTATTATTTAGTTGTGTGAGCATGTTTTTTTTTCTACTTCTTCTCTCCTCTTTTCTAAAAAGTTATTCAAATCAGTGGAGCTTTTTTTGTTTGTTTTTGCTAGGAAACTATCAAGTCTAGTAGACAGGAATTTAGGCAAATGTGTCTGAAGATGAGTTAAGTTTGAGCATTTGACTTTAGCTCACATGCTCACTTTGTTCTCATTAAAATATGCACTATTTATAATAAATAAATAAATGGAGCCAATTAAACCCAATGAGACTCTCAGGATATCTGTGCCAGCAGTCAATTATGGCTTGAGAAAACAGCATTAATAAATCACAGATTTCTTTTTTTGAATGTAGAATTTGAGGACCGCTTTCTTTCTAAAGCAGCATCCTTAAAGACATTTTCATAGAAAGATCATCCTCCCACTGGAGAAAACCAAACTAGAATGCTTTGTTATTTTCAATGTATTGCTTTCCTGAAATATATCAAAAAAATGCCACTGTTGAGAAATAGCTTTTGGCTAATGTAAGTTACAGTGCAAAAAAAAAAATGGCTTCAATGACTTTTAAATCATTTTGATAACACCCACCCTTTTACCTTCTCCCACTTACCACCGGGAAAACTCCAAAGGAATAACAGGGAGATTGGAAAGGGACAGATACACAAACACTTATGTCCACTTTATAAGATAACGTGATTATCCAAAGGAAGACAATATACAATAGATATTTTGATTTGACCTATTTGACGAAAGATGCAATGAGACTGAAAAAGTTTAATTTATAGGGTTTATAAGAATGGAATAATAATTTACTCAGCTGTAGCAAGAGTAATTTGGATCATTTATATATTTAAAGTGTACCACATGTGACACATATACTTTTTTTGTGGTACTGGGGTTCATGAAAACCTTCTACCTCCAGGCTACACTCCCAGACATCTATTTTTTATATTTTTATTTGGAAACAGGGTCTCTTAAGCCAGTGAGGCTGGCTTCGAACCTGCACGATCCTCCTGTCTTTACCTCCAAAGCGCGGGGATTAAAAGTGTGTGCCACCACGCCTGGCATACTTTAAATATATTTTTGTAGCTGGGTGTGGTGGCACATGCTTGTAATCCCAGTATTTAGGAGGCTGAGACAGGAGGGTGGCAGTTTGTGGACAGCCTCAGGTATTTAGTGAGGTCCTTTGCAACGCAGTGAGATCCTGATTCAAATATAAAAGAATAAAAAATAAGGTTGGGTGTGTAGCTCAGAGTAGAATGCCCCCGAGTTGACCCCCACTACCAAATATACACATATATATATATATATATATATATATACACAAATATATCATATGAACACACACATATATATATATCATATATATATCATATATATATATAATCGGCTCACCTAATACACAAAAATAATGCTCCTACGAAAAAGAAAACTCAGTTCAATCTTGTAATATGCTGCTGCAAGAACTCTTAGAATTAAAAACCAATTAATAAATACAAGAATTGGTAATCATGAATGGAATGATTTTAGCATAACATACCTGGGGTTATCTAGAATTGCTTATGCTAACACATTCATGAATTTACGGGGCAGAAGTCCCTGAAAAATGTTTCTGCCAGATGTGGTGGTGCACACTTGGTAATCCAATGCCTGGGAGGCCAAGAGGAGGATTGCAGGTTGGAGGCCAACTTCAGCAACTCACTAAGGCCTTCCACAAATTAAGGATAACCTTGTTTCAAAATAAAATAGTAAAATAGGGCCGGAGGCATAGCTCAGAGTTAGAATGCCCCTGAGCACCATTCCCAGCACCACACACACACACATAAACTCTTCATATGCTTTTCACCTATTGTGGAATGAAATGGAGGTGTTTCTAACACAGGTGCTTGTTCCGTGCAAATGAAAAACCGTGGCCCTATTCAAAGTTTATCACTTCACTGAGAAAAGATAGAAAATATAAAACCTGGTGGGCTGGCTTGGAAGTCCTAAATACCTCCCTGATTCTTTTGTTCTTCACAAATACCCCAAATCTCAAAATTGTTAGCAGTCTTTTATTTTTTATTGTTATTTATTTATTTTTAAATACTGAGAATTGAATCCCATTGTATTTCCAAGCTACACCCTAGGTCTTTTTATTTTTTGTTTTGAAACAAGGTCTGACTAAGTTGCAGACGGCCTCATTTAGTAGCTAAGGCTGGCCTTGAACCCACGATCCTCCTTTCTCAGCTTCCCAAAGACTGGGATTACAAGCGTGAGCCACCACACCTGGCTTGACAGCAAATTTTGATGATGGCTAAATCTCTAAGTTTTGAGTCTGATTTGATTAACTAATTCTGTTTGTTAATTTTAGATGTTTATAAGGCTACAAGTACTCTATGGCAATCAGTCTTTCCCATAGAATACAGAGGTTTAAAAGTAATTTATCAACCTCACATCTTAGTAATCAAAAACCCAATTAGTAAATTATTAGAAAATAATATTAGTTATGTAAGCGGTTATTGTTGCATGAGATTAGGACAAGATTTGCTTTTTGATGTATTTGAGGGGTACTGAGCATACCCTTAGACACTTTGAGCCTGATGATAGCCATTATAGCATGCTTCAAAATATATTTTCTACTTAATTTTGAGCTTCAACTATTTATATAATATTAGTAATTTGGTTCTTGGAAAACCAAATAAAATTGATAACATTAATTTGCACTGAATATAACTCTTACTACAATTGAAATAGTACAAATTATATTTATGATTGAGTACCTGATAGCAATGAGAACAGTCCCAAAATGACATATATCAGAAAAATTAGGACAGCCTAGTCATAGAATCTGAAAACCACTAAGTTAATAACAAAAATTTGGTTCACTTCTTTATTTTTTATTTTTTTGTTTTTATTGGTGCATTATATTCATACATCATATTGGGGTAAAAAACTTGTGTGTACAGACATGTACACATCACTAATTTAACCCCTACCCAATTCCCACCCCATTCCCTCCCCGTCCCTCCCTCCCTTGCTCAGCTTAGTGGTTGACTACATTCATTTCTAAAAAACTTTAGTTCTCTGCTACAGCATCTCATGCAGGCCTTGAGCAAAAGCTCGGTCAGGGGACTCGCAAAAGCCTCCCCCATGAGCATGATTAGCATCTCCTTCTTCAACAAAATTATTTTAAGATTATTTAGATTAATATGTGTAATTAGAATTTTGTATATAAACATCATTACTAAAATAGATGGGCTACAGCGTATGAGAGACTGAGTCAGCAAAGATCTTTTTTTTCCGGAGGATAAAGTTTGGGCCAAAGATTAAGCTCAAGCTGACCTTAGTTTGGGCCAACATATAAGATTAAGTTCAAGCTGACCTTATGATATGAGACAAAACATACATTTTATGATTTATTAAATGCCTGGCACCCTGTCCTGAAGTCTGTTAAAGTCTTTTTCTGTCCTTGTAGTTTCCTGCTTACATGACTGTGGTTTTGTCTATTTTGCCAAAGAAAAATGTATAAAGATTATAACAAATCCTAAATAAAGTGGGAGAAGCTTGCATCTGGTCTCATATGTCAGGGTCTTCTCTCATTCAACCTCGACTCTTCTCTTACCAACACACGACAACCGAATCCTGCTAGGGATGGACCCTGGCAGTTCTCCTTTGTCATTAGAGCAAGATTGTAGAATTAGTGTAATATATACCAAAATATGATCTTAATTTTTATTGTCCTAAAATTATTCTTTTTTATTTTAAGGGCACTTTTTTGTATTTTTACCGGAGTTTTAACATTTTATTATTTCTCCTCTGTGGCCCCATAGAACTCCAGGTACTTTTCTGTCTCATCACTTTTCATCCGACACCTCAATTTTTTGTTGCTTACTAGATAAAAGAAAATTAAGTACCAACCACCAACACCTCAGTCTGAAGCCTGTGGAGTAGCTCTCAAGACACATGCAAGCAACAAAACCAATAATCCTAAAAATGAAACACACACACACACACACACACACACACACACACACACACACACACCTTTAAAGCTCTGTATGCCAGGAGAAAAAGTGTGAGTTCTACCACAAATCTTTCACAATCATAGATAAATACCTGGTTGAAATAATTTAATCATAAGTGGAAGCTTATATGCAAAGGAGCCTAAGACGATAAAATATAATAGATATACACAAACATACACAGGCACACACCTGTGGGAAGTAATCTGTGAAAATAAAAACTAATCTGTGAAAATAAAAATGTGTGTGTGAGAGTGCTATTATTGTTACATTTTCAGCATAGGAAGAAACAGTGGAGAAGTCACAATGACCCGGAGCATCAATCCTTCATGTCTGTGACACTGTGCTACCTTGAGCAGCTGACCCTAATCCTTGGAACTGCACAACCCTGTAAAACAATTACTGTCATCTAGATAGCAAGAAGGTAGGGCTCATATAAGGGTCTGACATGCTAAGCTCATAGGACTGACAAGTCTTGTAAATAGAGCTTTAAAACTGTTGTTAACATTATATCTGAACTCTGTTGAATCTGTTTCTGTTTTTAAAATAAGGCTTGAAGCTAGACTTGATAGACCACACCTGTATTCACAGTACTTGGGAATCCCAGACAGGAGGATCACAAGTTCAAAGACAGCTTCAGCAATGGAGTTAGACTCTCAGCAACCTAATGAGACCCTATTTCAAAACAAACAAAAAAAAGGGCTGTTGTGTAGCTCAGAGATAGAATGCTTCTGGGATCAATCCCCAGTGTCATAGTAAAATAAAATAAGGTTTTAATTAAACTGTTGTTTATAATGATGCAGACTAATAGGAGCTAAGAATTTAATAGCCATAAATGTACTCATATCTTTATGGGGAGGGTGAGGTAGAGAGAGAATAGTAACTACATGGTAGGCATATAATGTGCATATAATTAATAAAGTTAGTTATAATAACAAAATCTAACAATTTAAATAAAGTGTCTAGTTAGATTTAATTTATTGAGATGGTCCAGTTATTTTATATCATACAAACTGATCCTGAATTCAAGGGTGTGAGATGTTGAATAACTTTCTTGAGATCACAGAGGTGGTATTTGGTGACATTGTGAAAATAACGAAGCCTATTTTCTCTAGTAGAGCCTTTCAGTATATAGCTCAAGAACTTAAAAATGTAATTGTAAATAGAATAAATGTATTCACTATAAATTTTAAAGGGAGTTTTAGATTTTTATTGTATATTCATTATGTTATTTTCATTAGGTTTATATCACCTAGCTCATATATAAATTTTATTACACAATAATTATAATTGAAATATGAAAGAAATGTTTATTGTATTTATTGGGATAAATAGCAGCCTCTGAAACCCCTGTCTACTTGGAACTTTATTATGTAATAGTAAGTTTCACTTCTTGTGAGTCATCAAGCTGGATGTCACAAGACCCCTAGGAAACACACAGAATATTTAAAGATAAGTTTCATATATATATATATATATATATATATATATATATATATATATGGAGAGAGAGAGAGAGATAGGTGTTTATATATTATTACTCATGCACACATGAAAAGCAATCTGTGAAAATAAAAATATTTCTATATGTGATAATAGAACGCCTGATTCAATATTACTGTTTGATATATTGTTTTTCTATAAATTATTTTTTTCTTTTAGTCAGCTTATATGATAAAAAGCTACTGAAATATATTTATTATAAATATTGGTTTATAAGACTTCTTTTCCTGTGTGTGTGTGTATGGGAGCTATACTGGGGATTGAACCCAGGAAATTTTACCTCTGACCTATATCTGCAGCTCTATTTAATGTTTTTGTTTTGAAACAGAGTCTTGCTAGGTTGCTGAGACTCTCACTAAGTTGCTGAGACTGATCTTTTAAACTATGATCCTCCTGTCTCAGAGTCCCAAATTCTGGGATTATAGGTGTGCACCGCCATAGTCATTGATTCATAAGATTTTGACATTTATTTTTAAATTTTATGATAAGGGTAAGACAGTTTATATTAAAATCTGCACTTAGATTTAATCATTAGGTTTTAATTTTATGCCATTAAATCTTGTGCACATATTTCTTATTGTAAGTACTATTAATTTTCTTGACAATATAATTTTGAATAGAATGGAGATCTTAAAAATCTAGGAAAAAGTGAGTTTATATTAGGAACATGGGATTTAAAAAATTAGCTTGATTCCTAACTTAACATAAATGTTTTCTTTCAAATTTAAAAGTCAGAAACTTTAAAAAATAAGAGACTTAAAAATCCCTTAACCACATAAGTGTTGGCATAAAACACTGCCTTTTGTGAAATGAAAAATTTAGTAGATAATTAATCATGCCAATTGTTTTAGGATAGATATTCATTTTTAATGCATAATTTAAATGAAAACTATCAAATTACAGAAATAACACATAAAATCTTTGGCTTATGAGCATTTGGGGATAGCTGAAGGATGGCAATAAGCATAAAACTTCCAGAGGAGATTACCTCAAAAACATTTTCTTCTCATGCTAGAGAATTTCTTCTTATTTTAATTCTCCTTATGTTAATCTGGAAAAAAAGATTCTTGAAAATGAGAAGATGAAAGAGAGCATGATAATCAAAAGTTGTGAGAAAATAATTATAATATTATTGACTCTCTTGTTGATTGAGAAATGAGTGAATAATTTGCACAGAATACTAAATATAGCAAGAATATATAGAAATGATACAAACTCTTAAATTTATTGTTGTATTACATTGTTTTTGGTGGTGTTAATAAGTATTGTCTTAAATAGCTCTCTTTGTTTTCTCATGAACTTATTCAAAAGTAGAAAGTACAACTTAAAGAATATATTTAAAGTCCTAGCATTACCAGATAATTTAGTGTGTACTTTCAGCAAGCAGAGATATTCTATTATGTAACTACACACAGCTATCAAAATCATACCCTTTACTTGATGTGACTATCATTTAATTAACAAAATGCATTTTGGTCTTGTCAATTGATGCCAATAGCATCTTCCCCAATTCAGTATGACATGTACTAACTTTCCAATATCCTCTGTCAGGCAACGGTTTCTATATCTTCATGAGTCTGAGATTTTTGAGAATTATAGACCTGTTGTTAGAATATTTTTTGACTTGGGTTTGTGTGCTCTATGGCTACATTTAGAAGTGCATCTCTAGCAGGAACATCACCTGGGTGTTGCTGTCTTCTTGCTGCATCCAATTTCAGGGTGTGCTCTCTTCACTTGTTCCATTCCTGATATTTGGCTTATTCCATTATCGATGTTTAAGGTAGTGTGTTCCTTACTACTATCAGGTAATTCTTCTTCCCTTTGTAATTATTGGTGAGAAGATACTTGGCCTCCTCATTTCCTTCCCTCCCAATACCAAGTGCTCATATTGACAATGGTATATTTACATGTACACACATACTTCACGGGAGTATTTCCATTACTGAACCTCATTCTTCCTCCTCCCCTATTCTTCCTCCCTGGCTCCATTAAGATTCTTTTCCATTATCTGGAGTCCTTATGAATGGGTTAGATAACTGACTATAATGTTAGCAATTCAAAGAAATATAACTTTTCAGTAGGGCATGGTGGCATACATCTCTAATTCCAGTGATTGGGAGGCTGAGACAGGAAGATTGCAGGCTCTGATCCAGGTCTCACTGGGCCTACCACCGGCCTCACCCCTTGGCAGGCTCCGATCCCAACCTCAGAGTCCCCAGCACCAGCCTTGCTTCACAGCAGGCGCCGATGCAAGCCTCGCTGGCCCCAGCACCGGCCTCACCCCTCGGCAGGCTCCCATCCCATCCTCGAAGGCACCAGAACCAGCCTTGCTTCACGGCAGGCTCTGATGCAAGCCTCGCTGGCCCCAGCACCGGCCTCACCCCTCAGCAGGCTCCCATCCCAGCCTCAAAGGCACCAGAACCAGCCTTGCTTCACGGCAGGCTCCGATGCAAGCCTCGCTGGCCCCAGCACTGGCCTCACCCCTTGGCAGGCTCTGATCCCGACCTCGGAGGCCACGGCACCAGCCTTGTCTCCTGGCAGGCTCCGATCTTTGCCTCGCTGGCCCAGCCACTGGCCTCACCCCTCGGCAGGCTCTTATCCCAGCTTCAGAGCTCCCAGCACCGGCCTTGCCTCATGATAGGCTCTGATCCGAGCCTCACTGACACCGGCACCAGCCTAACCCCTTGGTAGGCTCTGATCCCAGCCTCGGAGTCCCTAGCACCAGCCTTGTCTCACGGCAGGCTCCAATACCGGCCTTGCTGGCCCCAGCACCAGCCTCACTCCTCAGCAGGCTCCAACTCTGGCCTCAGAGGTCCCAGCACCGGCCTTGCCTCAGGGCAGGCTCCAATCCCAGCCTTGCTGGCCCTGGCACCAGCCTCACCCCTCAGCAGGCTCTGATCCCGGCCTCAGAGGCCCCAGCACTGGCCTTGCCTCATGGCAGGCTCTGATCCTGGCCTCACTGACCCTGGCACCAGGCTAACCACCCGGCAGGCTCCTTCCTATTCTGGCCTCAGAGTCCCTGGCACTGGCCTTGCTGTCTTGCTGTGCATCAGGCTCTGGTCTCTGTCATGATGAGTAGGTCATGTACAGATGTTCCCTTTTTTTTCTTTTCTTTTGGTGGTACTGGGGTTCTTGGAAACCCTTCTACTTCCTGCTCTACTCCCGGAGACCTATTTTTTAAATATTTTTATTTGGAAACAGGTCTCTTAAGCCAGCAAGGCTGGCCTCGAACCCGAGAAATCCTCCTGTCTCCTCCTCCCAAGGGTGGGGTTTACAAGAATGAGCCACCACACCCAGCGTACTTCAATTTTTTTTTTTCATATGAGAGAGCAGTTCATGTCTTTTGTGAAAGCTGGGACTCCAAATACCTAGTGGCAATGAATTTTGACTTCCCTCCAAAGACAGAGGTCCACAGCTTCATTTCAGAGAGGAGGCTCTGCTGCTTCAAGTGTACTCTGGACTCCCACTCTCTGCAGAGGAGCACGATGGCCATGAGGGCTGATGACTCCCAGAACACTCAGCATGTTGGCCCATCCCGGCTATGCAAGGCTCCCTCTGAAACCCCCCAAACCTTTTTACTAGCATGTTGTCCAGAATTCCTGAGCATGTGTGGCAGGAGCAGTCTACTTCTGGGGTAGACTGGATTGGATCTATCTGCCCCTCCATATTCTGTTCACCACCACCGCCGCTGCTGCCACTGCCATCACAGTTCTCTCCTGAACACCTTTGCCACGCAGTTTGTTTTCCAGAATTCCCAAACATGTGCAGCAGTAGCAGTATACCTTTGAGGATATTTCTTTAAAATTATGAGGTGGATTGGACTGAATCTCTGCCTCTACCAAATAATTGACCACCACTGCTGTTGCCACAGCCATCTCGGTTCTCTTCCGAGCACTTTATTCACACCGCATGTTGCCCCAAATTCCCGAGCATGCATGGTGGTAGCATTCTAACTTTGGAGCGATTTCTTCAGAAGATTAGGATGGGTTGGATCAGATCTCTGCCTCTCCCAAATACTAACCTCCACAGCCACCACCACTGCTGCTGCCACCGCCGCCACCACCACTGCTGCTGGCACTACAGCCACTGCCTTTCTCCTGGTTCTCTGCTGAGCTCCTTCCTTACATGATATGATGTCCAGAATTCTTAAGCATGAGCGGCAGGAGCATTCCCCCTTCGTGGTGATTTTTTTCCAAAAGTTCCAGGTGAATTGGATAGGATTTGTATGCATCTCCTAAATCCTGCCACTACCACCATCTTGGCCCCTCTCCAATATATATTTAATAAAAGAAGACAGTATGTATGTTTTGAAGAAGATGTGGGATTGAGCACTCAGCAGCAATGAATTTTATCTCTCCTACAAGAGCAGAGGCCACAGCCTCACCGCATAGAGCAGGATCTGCTGTTCTGAGCACAACACGAACCCCAGCACAGCACAGAGGAGCACTGCGGCCAGGCAAGCTGAGCAATCTGGGACGTGTGGCTCAGCTTCCCACCTGGTGCTGCCAGAATCCCTCCACCACGCCCATATCATTTTTCTTATGAGGTATGTTGTTAAGAGTCCCCAGCATGCGTGGCTAAAGTGGTCTTTTCTCTAATCCCTTCTGGGATGTTCTTCCAAAAATCACTTTTCTTGCATGACGCTGCATCCTTGCCATCTTGCTAATTCTGCGATTATCCACTCTTTCTCCTGTATTCTAAATAGGAAGTCACAATTGGAAATGTCTCCTTAAGTTGTCCCACTCAGATATTAAACCAGAATCTGGTCTCCAGGGCTTCTCCAAGGAACGCATGTCCTTTTCGGTGGCCACAGTCACAGTAACAACTGCGGCTGCTGACATCTTGAACCTTCTCCTCTAGCATTTTAAAAAAATACTTTAAAAGTCATATTCTTTTCCTTCTCCTCTACTCAATTTCCTCTCCCAATATACACAACTATACCTGGCAACTAAGATCCATTTTAAGAAATGACAGATTAGCAGATCATAACAAAACAAATACTTGACTGAAGAGGTTATTTTTTAATACTAGACAAAAGTAAAGATATGATTTTCAAGAGAGAGAAAGATTAATCTTTATGTTGATAATATGATCTAGATTATTTTTTTTCCTTTGGGGATATTCAGACATGGATATGATGTGTAATATGTGAGATATGAATGCTGTTTCCAAGTTTAAAAAATTAAGATAATATCTTTCAGGTAGACACTCAAAGTCTAGCAGGTACTCGTGAGCATTTCCAGAAAACAGGAAACCTAGAAAATATCTCCTGTATGGTACTATAAAGATCAGGAAAAATGCCATAAGAGTCCACACTTAATTTTCAACACATCCCAAATTACTATTCCCATCATTAATTTTTTTCACTTTGAAGCATAGACTGGTTAATATTTTTACTGGTATATAGCCTCATTGTGAAAAACAATGATGAATAGTTAAACACTATATATAATAATACAATTTTAAGATGAAAAAGAAAAGAACTAAGTAAGCTAAAAACAAGTGGATCTACTTTAGTTCATGGAAGAATAAGGACATGTTCCAATGTAAAATCTAACTTTTCTGTACCCTTTTTCTTGGTATACTTATTGACTTGGTAAGCATAAATTCTAACTACTCAAAGATTCTCACATCCTCATGATTTGTTAAGATTTCTCTCTTTCCTTCCTTCAACTTCCTAAGTATTTTCATTTGTCTTTTTTTTCAGTTTAAGATGCTCAGAACTATAGCTACCTTATCTTATGTTTTAGTTTTTTTGTGATGATATAAGAAAGTACTAGAAACTGAGTAATTTATAATGAATAGTAATTTATTGGCTCAGTTCTGGGAACTGGGATAGCCAATATCAAGATGCCTGCACCTGGAAAGGATATTCTAACATGGCAGAGGTCAGAGGGAGAGAAGAGAAAGAACTCATACCTAAGAGCCTCTATTAAAGTATTAAACCTACACAAAGGAGTGGAGTCCTCCTAGCCTAAACAACTCTTAAAGGTCCTGTACTGTTACAATGACAGTTTAATCTCTACATGAGTTTTATGGGGGACAAATATTCAAATCACAGCATCTTATACTTTTTTTTTCTGTTTTCTTTCTCCCATACTTGTACATCAGTCTCAACATTATCTTGGAAAACCAAAAACTTGATTTAATTTTTACTATCAGATAAATTTGGGTGAATGCAATTGCTAGACACCACAATAAGTCTTCTGGTTTCTAACTCTCTCCAACTCAACTCCTACAAAATACTCTGCCAAATAAAACTTTAAAATGATTTTGGCTGTGTTATTACAAGTTCCAGTATCTTCAGAAGCTATCAACTAAAATTCTTATAGCAACTAAAATTCTAACATCCAAAGCCACCTATGAATAACCCATGACTTTTTAAATTTTTTTTAAATTTAACCCCACAACTCCCCTGAGATCTAACTGTACTAGACACCTTTTTGCTTCCCTAATTTTTGCAGTCAGCCCTTTCAAAGTAACATACCTTACTTTTACCTTTTCTGCTTTGCTTACCCATTTTCTATCATTATCTTAAATTTTATAACTTTACAGATGAATTCCTGATGCCTCTTGAATACTTTCTCTGTTAAAATTTATTGGGCTTTATTTTCTTTGTACAACTCACATAGCATTTTTCAGATGTTAGAGTGATTTTTAAAGTCCTCCCATTCCTCCTTAATATATGGAAGTCTCATAATCCTCTCTGTATTTCTCGACACATGTGGTGGGTGCTCAGCTCTGCATCAGACTGCCTCAAGGAAGTTTAATAATGCAGACAGCACAATTACAAATGGCTGCATCCACTAAGCAACACACAGTAGAAGTTTACTTTTAGCTTGGGAAGCTTGTACTCCAAGGGTTAATTAGACACCATATTGATGTGGCAAGACTTGTGAAATGTTTTTCTCCCAGAGCAAGCTTAATGATTAAATATTTTACACTTCAGAACTGCATCACTGCACTTGCTGGAACTAAGCCAGGGAATCAGTTAAGCAGATCTTCAGTTTAACCTTGCTACACTCTCAGAGAGAGATCATTTGACAAGCTGAAAGCTTCCCCAGGTCAGATTGTTTCAGCAGTGCTGATGTCTAGGAAATCCTGTGAGCACAGAGTACAATGCACAGCAGGATTCTATTCCCAGAGATCTTTTAATATTCTTCATTTTTATTGACTTGTATAATAAAATCTGTCATTTCACTTCTCATCAAGTAATGACTTAAAAACTTCTATGGTAACAGTTCAAACCTCTCTACAAACCATCAGATACTTCAAAATGACATTTTTGTTAGATCAAATTTTTATTGACAATGGAAAAATAGTAATCATGAATAATTGTGAAAAAAGGTTGGAAATTGATGATGATCATTGTGGAGTTAGATGTATTTATCAGAAGAATCTTGTAAACATTAAAGTGCTTAGTCAGATTGGGTAAAGAGTAAAACTTGAGTTTCTTAATTCTTATACTAGTGAGAAAGTGGAGGCGGTAGAAATTAATTGTTTGTGTTCTTTAAGCAATTACTTTTCAGGGGACTAAATTTTTTTTCTGACAAAGAAGGTAATCTAAAATTGCAATAGTTTTTAAACACCACCTTAACTTGCCTTTGATGCAATATACTTTGAAACAAACACCTGAGCTTGCATCTCACCTTTCTAATATCACCACGTAAAAGTTTTTTTTTTTTTTTTTTTTTTTTTTTTTGGACAAGAACTGCAGAAAGAGATGTTATAGTCAATTCAGTCAAAAGTCTTTCAATCTACTTCTCTTAATGGTAGTTTCTCTTACTTTGGTTTGTATACGATTCTTGGGAATAAGTGGATAAAAAAGAAAATAATTTTCCTATATAACAGAGTTACAGAAATGTATATAATGTTGATCCTCCAGGTTAGTAGCATGAAAACAACTAAAAAAAATAGAATGATTAGAAAGGTATTTAAAAAATAAAATGGGTCAGACAACTATCTTTCATCATTTAATTTACTCCAGAGAAATGATATCTCCTCTAAATAAACATATTCCATGACAAGAATTTGCAAAGCTCAAGTAACATTTCAACTCTGAAATAGATTATTTTTTTTTAACATCAAGAAAATTTACTGAAAAAAAAGTACAGAGCTCTTTGCTTGCCAAATGGGCTTGGGGATATTTTTATAGTTTAGTTTCTTTTACTCACTTATTGATATGAAAAGAGATGCAGACCAAAGAATAGGAAGAACAGAAAAATGAATGTGACTTTGAATGGTATTAGGATGAATTTTCCTATTTCCTATTAAATATTTTAGCAATCTTAAAGGAGAAACAGTGATTTATTCCCATTTTAATAGTTTCAGCCATGAACTGACATACCCTTACATTCATCTGCATATAATTTAGGAGTTTATTTTACATTCTTATTCACTTGTGTCTTAAAATCCATATAAATTGGCATTCCAATTAGAGAACAAATTTATTGAAGACAAATACCATATTTTATAATTTAACTCAATAGAATATAACATTGAAGTTGTGTTTACTCCAGTATTTGTGGGTGGCAATAGACATTTTAAAATTGCTTTTGGCAGGCCACTCAACTCTGGCAAGGAAGTTTGCTGACCCCTTTTTTTCTGTTTTATTCTACATGTCTACTATTAGGATAACATATTTCACCTAGTTCTATATCCTGTAAAAAAGAAGTTAACCAACTAAAATAGGTCAATAACAACTTTATCCTTTCAGGATAGACTGTCTCCAAAATGTATTTTTCAAAAGCACAAAATGCTAAGGAAAAAGACAACTGAGCATACTAAATTTTTTAGTGTTGAGGGTGAAAATAAAGACTGTCTAGATATTTTATTTCTAACTAAAAACTTTTTTCATATGAAGGCAACAAAAATATAGTGTTAGATATTAAATAAAGATAAAAACATCATCTTATAGAAATTTTCTATTTAAGTTGAAGGTAAAAATTTAATAATTATATGTTAAGATAATGCAATGAAAAAAATAATAAATAACAAAGGTGATTTGTGAATATAAATAGAATGAAAACACAGATGCACAGCTGATTTCAGCAATTAAAATAAATAATATAGAGATACACAGATTATTAAATGTTAGTACTATGTATATTAAAATTAAAAATAATTAATAAAAAAATCTCTTGGAATATGATCGCTACCAAAGTGGAACAGGAAGAAGTTAAACTAATAAATTAGGATTTACTACGCCAAAACATATTGCTCTGCTAGTTTAATTGGTGAATTCTAGCTGTATCATAACCTGTGTATTTTCATCTCATATAAATTATTCTAGAGTGTACAAAAAGATTGAAAAAGTAACTTTGCTTTTGGAGGAATCAAAACTTGGACACCATGACCATGACCAATGATTTTAAGCTATAAATAACTTAAAGTATTGAACTCAAATGGATATAATCAGACATTATATATACATAACATAACTGGATTTGAGGAAATGTGGAATATTTACAGGCCAAAACAAAATAAAAAAAGAGATCTTGGATGTAAGTGAAGGTATCTATAGAGCCTGAAAATAGAGCTTTTATTTTTTTTTCTTTTAAAGTTTTTTTATTGGTGCATTATATTCATACAACATTTTGGGGTAAAAAACTTGTGTGTACAAACATGTACTCATCGCTGATTTAACCCCTACCCAATTCCCACCCCATTCCCTCCCCATCCCTCCCTCCCTTGCTTGGCTTAGTGATTGACTTTGATATGTTTAAGTACATTGTGTGTTTTAGAGATTTTCCTCTTCCCCCCTCCTTTCTCCTCTTTTAGGTTGTCTTGTTTGCTCCTCTATAGGATTTCCTCTTTCAAGAGTTCCTCCTATGACCCATTTCTCCCTAACTCTCACATATTAGGGAAAGCATCTGATTTCTTATGTTTTGTGACTGACTAACCTCACTTAGCATAATGTCCTCCAGTTCCATCCATTTCTCTGAAAATGATGTAATTGAGTTTTTGTTGGTGGTGGTGGTGTTGGTGTTGGTGTTGGTGTCCCAGCGTTGCTATGGGGGAAAGAGACTCACATTTAAGGCGTACTAAAGTAAAACATGTTTGTGAATGTTTTATGAATATAGCTGGGATTCCAGAGTCACACCATCTATTAGGGTAAAAGCAGAAAGAAGGGATTGTGTCATTCGGAAGAAAATAGCAGGGAAATTCACCTGCTTCAACTCCAGTGATGAGTACAAGGAAGAAATGGATCTTAAGAGCCTGGTATGATGGTGCAAGCTTGTAATTTTAGTACGTGGGAGGCTGAGACAGGAGGATCAGAGTTTGTGGTCAGCCTAAGCCACTTAGTGAGGCCTCTGCAACTTAGGGAGATCCTGTTTCAAATTAAAAAAAATAAAAGAATAGGGCTGGGGGGTTATAGCTCAGAAGTCAATGACTCTGGATTCAATCCCCAGTACTGAAAGAAAAAAAAAAAAAGAAGAGGCTTTTAAGGATGGATAAAGCTGGGTGCAGTGGAACCCAACATTTGGGAAGTTGAGACAGGAGGATTGAGGTTCACGGACAGCCTCAGCTACTAGTGACGCCCTCTGCAACATAGTGAGAACCTGTTTCAAAAAATAAAGAATAAAATATAGGGCAGGGGGTGTAGCTCGGAGGTCAAATGCCTCTGGGTTCTATTCCCAGACCCGAAAAAAAAAAAAAAAAAAAAAAAAAAAAAAAAGGATGGATAAGCTTAAGCTAGTCTTCAACTAGGTTTGCAACCTAAATTCAAATTACCTGTTTTGATCCCAAATCTTTGTAGTAACACTTCTGTTTTGATCTTTGACTAATAACAGCTTTCAAGCCCCACAAGTATCCCTCCTCCCTTTGCCCACATTTGGGCAAGATAATTTTAAAACAAAAGAAAACAAAACATGTATGTCCATTCTCTCAGTATTAGCAGAAAGTTTAAATCATGAGAACCTCAGCCCTCATTGGGAGTTTGTGCCTGGCCCTCCTCTTCAACACCTTCTCCTTCCAGTCTTACTTCCTTGGACTGTCCTATACTTGCCTGGTTTTTCTACAAAGCCTCCTGATGTGACTAATAAACCACTGCATATGCTTTCAGAGCATGTGGTGCAATGATTCTCAACGAGTGAACAGTTCCATTAAAAGGGAATCTTTCCTACCCTCTGTGGGTGACAATAAAACATTTACAAGTAAAACTATAATAAGCTGGGTGTGATGATGTATGCCTGCCTGTAACCCCAAGACTCCAGGAGGATCCTGGGTTTGAAGTCCGCCTCAGTAGCTTAGTGAGGAATGCAGCAACTTGGTAAGACCCTGTATCCAAATAAAAAATAAAATGGGCTGGAGGTGCAGTTTGGAGGCAGAATCTGGGAACATTCCCTAGCCTCACAAAACAATAACAACAATTTATAATAAAAATCTTGACTTTTTAAAAATTCCTGTAGAAGACATTAGTGATGCATCAGATTCTGTTGTTGTTGTTACATTTTTGTGTTACTGGACATTTATCCTAAGGGTATTCTATTACAGATCTGCACCCCAGCCCTTTTTATTTCTTATTTTGTAATGATCTTGCTAAATTACTAAGGCTGGTCTCCAACCTGTGTTCCTTCCTTTTCAACCTCCCAAGTACTGGGAATTCAGGTGTGTGCCACCATTTGGGATCACCAGATTCTTTTTAAAAGGCTGAGGAGGCAGTGACTTTGGCTGGTAAAAACTCACAGTTGGCCTTGATGAAATGGGGACCCCTTGCTTGCAGATTATGCCCTTCCCACAGAAGGCACCCTAAGCCAGTGATGCTAGAGGACAAAGGCCTAGGCCCTGACTTCAGGATGACTCTAATTTACTCTCTAGGGCTTCCTATACCATCACAATAAAGCTATAAACTAGGAAAAACAATATAATTTTGCTAAATTCCTAACTCTGTAGCTTTCACTCACATTTTCCTAGAATAGACTCACAAATTACAAGCACATACATTTCTACCACAGTTTCTACCTTTATGGAACATGCGCGCAGACCATTCTACAAGAGTGAGGAAGAAACAAATTAGAAAGAACAAAAATAGAAGCTAGATTTTCTGTAAATATCTTCTCTAACATAAAACATTGTCAAATCATGAACTTATTTTGCGTAATTATAAAACAAAATTAACCTTCAACTGTATCTCATAAAAATAAAACTGAAGCAAATGAATACCTTTGTGTCCATTTATTGAGCAAAATTTCCCAGGTGGAATTATTTCAAGTTACATCAAAACATTATGATTTGTCTTTACATTTTTAGTAGGATATATTCTAAGGATAAAAGTAACTTAAAAAATACTCCTATTAGTAATCACATTTTTGGAGGAGTACTGGTATCTACACATAACTGTTTAATGTGTGCTTTCAGGTAAAGCAAATCCAATATTATATTGGTAACTTAGATGAACAATGTTTTCATACAGAAAAAAGAGATATGCTTATAAAATCGATGAGACTGAGTAAAATTCTGTATCCTTGAATACAAAATCAGAAAGGGCTTTATAACCACTGGAAAAACACCTGACTGAGACTGTGCTCTCTGATACTACCACACTTTCTTTAAAAATAAGTCACAGCTCCTAGTGCAATAGCTGGTACCAACTTTGAGCAAGAAACATACAAGGTGATTATGGATCATCTGATAGCATATAAAACAGAAAAACTATCAAAAAGTAAGAATCATATAAAATATACAAGTCAAGTTAGAGAGTTTTCCACAAGACAAACTTAGGAAATGTACATTAATTGAAATATTAAGTGCAATAAACTGAAAGGCATTATACTTGCTGATATCCACAAGTTAATATTTAATTAGTAAATATCTTTGTGTATGTATGTATGTATGCATGCATCTGTGAGTATATCTATGTCTAGATAATTAATCTAGACACATACAAATCATCTTGGGGGGAGTCCAGGAAACTCGTTACATTGAAAACTAAGATAATAAAGAAAAATTCAGCCATGTGTGGTGGTACACACCTGTAATCTCAGTGTTTGGAAGACTGAAAAAAGAGGATAGCAGGTTCCCAACCAGCCTCAGCAACTTTGTGAGGCTCTTCATACTTAATGGGACTCTGTTTCAAAGTAAAAAAATAAAATAGGGCTTAGGGTGTATCTCAGAGGAAGAATGTCCCTGGGTTCATCCCCAGTATGGAAGAAAAAAAGAAAGAAAGAAAGAGAGAAAGAAAGAAAGAAAGAAAATATTCAGAAGCCAAACCTGGTGGCGCAGTACTATAATCAGAGCTATATAGGAGGGTGAAATAAGATGATCACAGTCACAACCTGGCAACTTAGTAAGACTTGGTCTCAAAATTATATATATATATATATATATATATATATATATATAATTAAAAATATACATATGTAAAATTAATATAAGCAATAATTACTAGCGGCTACTAATACTACATAAAGAAGGATAATCAAATAGTAGAAGCTTCCAACTAAAAATACAATTAATATCTTTAAAAGAATTCGAGTCCGTTCTGACTCTTTAAAATGACTAGATTTAATGACAATTTACATTACATTGTCAGGAGAACTTGTTGCATTACTATCAAGGACACAATAAACCCAACGCAGAAAGTGAGGAAACTAGAAAGCATCAACCAAATTACCAGATGAGTGAGTGGGTTAGTCAGTTTTCCGTTACTCTAACAAAATATCTGAGATAACTTATAAACAGAAAAGGTTTGTTTTTGTCTCTCTGTTCTGAAAGTTTTCGTCCATGGTTGATTGACTCCATTGCTTTTTGGTCATTGGCTGAGGCAGCACACTTATGGTAGAGCAGGCTCCTTGTTTCATTGCAAGAAATAGGAAAAGGCTGGGTCCCCACTATCCCCTTAGAGGGTGTCTTCAGTACCCTGGGCAGAGGTTCCCAGATGTTAAAGTTCCACACTCTCTCAAAAGTGTCATGCTGAAAACTAAGCCTTTTAACAGAGGGGCCCTTGAAAGACAATTCAGATTGAAAACTTTGGGGGAGGGAGAGGCACAGGCAGATGTGGGAGAGAGAGAAAGAGAGAATGTTTGGAGGAGGGAGAGAGAAATCTTGTTACCTATGGGACCCACAGTAATGACTATCTTAAATATATGGAAACTCAGATCAGTTTAAGTACTGTAATCCCAGTACTTGGGAGGCTGAAGACAGGAGGATCCCAGGTTCGAGGACAGCCTCAGCAAGTTGTGAGACTTTCATCAACCTAGCAAGTACCTGCTTCCAAATAAGAAATAAAATCAGGCTAGGGTGTACCTTGAAAGTAGAATGGCTCTGGGTTCCATCCAAAGTACCAAAAAAAATTAAGTAAATAAATAAATTTCTTAGAATAAAGCCAGTCATTTATTTTTTTAAGCATTCCTAGGTGACTTCAACATGTAGAAAAGCTGGGGGGGAAAGTACCCTTAGGTATAGACTAAAGTAGACTAAAGGTATCAAGTAATAGTGCAGTACATGGATATATTTCAAATCCTATTTCTTTTTCTTTTTTTTTTTTTTTTTTTTTGCAGGTCTGGGGATGGAACCCAGGGGCATCTGACCTTCAAGCTACACCCCCTGCCCCCTCCCTTTTTTTTATTCATTATTTTGAGACCAAGTATCACTGAGTTGCAGAGGGCTTCACTAAGTAGCTGAGGCTGTCTGTGAACCACGGTCCTCCAGTTTTAGCCTCCCGAATCCTGGGATTAGAAGCGTGTGCCACCACACCCGGCTTCAAATCCTATTTCAAACATAAGAAATAAAAGCACTAAATTATTTGTGAAACATGGACCTTGGCTAAGTGTTTGATGACAAAAATAGATTATTTCCCCTGTTCTAGATGAGAAAATGACACTTGGTTACTCTTTTAAAAATCTTTATTTTTAAGACTACTTTTTAAAATTCCATTCAAAGTCATCATTGACTCCTTATCATGAGAAGGCATTTAGCTTGGTAGAGTAAAATGGAGTCCCAAAATAAAAAAATCATCTTCCTTAAAAAAAATCTTTATTTTTAAAATATGGGTAATGAAATGGTTGTGGATGCAATAATATTGATAGTCTTGGGAGAGTATATGTATACATATAATCCAGTACTGTTGAAGCCCTATGATGGGATTAGGGTAGTTCAAAAATTGTGAAGGTTCTTAAATTTTATCTTAATTCACAAGTTGACAATTTGGTTTTCCAGTTTTACCCATACTAGCAGAAGTCACAAAGTTTAATGGTCAGCCAGCTGTAATGGCCCACATTTTAATCCCAGTACTTGGGAGGCTGACACAGGAGAATTGTAGGTTTGCAGGCCATCTCAACAACTTAGTGAGGCCTTCTGAAACTTAATGCGAACCTGTCTCAAAAAGTGAAATAGGGCTGAGGGTGTAGCTCAGAGGTAGAATGTTCATGGGTTCAATCCCCAAAACCAAAACCAAGCAAACAAAACAAAACAAAAATATCTTGGTCAGAGACAAAGTACTTTATAACACACAGTAATAACAACGACAAGATTTCAGTGCTGGTTTCCTGAGCAGTAATTCCCACAGGGTAACACGGAAAGGGCCATGTAATACTTGTATGTAAATTATTGTGTTGTAGAAGTAGAATCTTGAATTTATCTAACTGAACCTTTAGTCATGGGCTATGAGATTACCCCCTACCCCTAGAGGAGGACATTATTTTTATTATACTACACAGAACATAAACTTCTCTTTTGTTCCAGAGGGAGATATTATCTCTAGCTTCTGAGACTATTGTCTATAAAAGCAACCTTTAAATGAGAGTCTAAACCAACATTCTCTTTGTTCAGTTTTTTTTTTTTTTTTCCCCATAAGGTAGACAAAAACTCATAAAAATCCATGGAAAGTTGTTTTCCAACAGGCACATTTATGTTTTAGTCAGCCTTTTTGTTGCCATTACCAAAATATCTAACAAGCACAACTTAGAGGAAGAAGGAAGAAGGGTTGACTGGCTCACTCCTGTAGAGGTTTCAGAAGTCAGTTCATGGTCAGCTGACTCAAGATGGCAGAAAAGCTTGGCAGCAGGGTTTTCAGGTGTGATGGCGGAGGAAAAGCAGTGCTCAGTTCAGAGAGAGAGAGAGAGAGAGAGGGAGAGAGAGAGAGAGAGAGAGAGAGAGAGAGAGAGAGAGAGAGGAGAGAGAGAGAGAGAGAAGAGGGGGCCAGGCACAGAAAATAGCCCCAAAGCTACACTTCAGGGATCTACCCCCTCCAGGCAGGTTCTGTCTCCAAACTTGGGGCCAGGCACAGAAAATAGCCCCAAAGCTACGCTTCAGGGATCTACCCCCTCCAGGCAGGTTCTGTCTCCAAACTTGGATACACTGCCCACACATAAGATTTGGGGAACATTTTAAACTCAAACCATAATACTTCACTTTATAAATCTCTTTACCATTTCACATATAGAACTATTTTTATAATAAAAACCCAAATATATCAGTACTCACAACTAATATCATTGCAGTCAACTCCCCAATTCTAAAAGCAACAATTGCCAGAATCAGTTTTTGAAATACAGCTACGGCTGGGCGCAGTGGGACATAACTATAATCCCAGTCTTTGGGAGGCTGAGAAAAGGCATCGCAGGTTCAAGGCCAGAGTCAGCAATTTAACAAGCTCCCTCAGCAACTTAGTAAGACCCTGTTTAAAAGTAAATTAAGAGCGGGGCATAGTGGCACATGCTTGTAATCCCCGCGCTTGGGAGGCTGAGACAGGAGGGTCGCAAGGGTTCGAAGCCAGCCTCAGCTACTTAGTGAGGCTCTCAGCAATTTAGTGAGACCCTGTTCCCAAATAAAACATAAAATAGGTCTTGGAGTATAGCCCAGAGGTAGAAAGCCTCTGGGTTTCATCCCCAGTCCCACACACAAGAAAAAAAAAAAAAGTAAATTAAAGGCTGGGGTGTAGTCAGAGGTGGAGCACCCCTGATTTCAATACCCAGTATCATACACACAAACTACAGCTATAGACATTGTAAATCATAACTTCAAAATAAGGAAACAGAAAAAACATTTGCAATAAAATTGGAGAACAATATATACCAGAAATGTTTTTATCAATACAAATCTGTATTTTTATTAGATATGATAAAATAAAGGTAAAAAAGCCTTCCTAGAAATCAGGAAAATGGCTTAGTTTAGCAATAAATTAATAAATAGATGTATGCTCCCAGAAGCAAACTTCAAATACATAAAGCAAATATTGATGGGTTAAGCAGAAATTAATAAATTTCTGGTCAGATGTTATTTAACACATCTATCGTGGTAACTAAGGGACCTGAAAAAGAAATCTGTCAGCCCTGTAAGATTTGAATATTATTATCTGCAAGTTGATACAGAGAACATTTATAGGACAGTACACTCAGGGAAAGAATAACCAGATACTAAAATATGTAGCTTGCTCATATATATAGTGAAGGATTTCACATCAGAAAAACATTATTTTCTGACTGCATTATCACTGTTAAAATAAAAATTAAAAGAAAAGAAAAAATTTTAAAAAGTAAGAAAAGTATTGGTTTTAAAACACAACTTTAAGATGGGCGTTGTGATGCATACTTGTAATCCGAGTACTTGGGAGGCTGAGAAAAGAAGATTGTAAGTTTGCAGCCAGCCTCAGCTACTTAGTAAGGCCCTCTGCAACTTAGTGAGACCCTATTTCAAAATAGAGTTAAAAATAGGTCTGGAGATGTAGCTCAGAGGTAGAATATCCCTGGGTTCAATCTAGAGCACTACAAAAAAAAAAAAAAAAAAAAAAAAAACCTCGACTTTAACTCATCAGATAGAAAGGAAAACTCATAATTGACATTAAATTTTATTTAGAAATGAGTCATGAAAATACTGCACATGAAGGCTCAGATGATGTAGGTAAATCAATGGTTGAAGCAGAAATTATTAGCTTAACTTACTACTTTTAGAAAAGTTTTTAAATATTAATGGCACCATGTTTCTCAGACCAGTAATCAAGGCATCATTCCTATTCCCTCTACTTCTTTCACCTTTCACATCAGCTCATCAGAACGTTTTTAGACAATTCCTGAAACTCATCCATACCTGCTAAATATATAACATTGCCTCTGAGCCTCTCCTTTCTCTTGCCTGGGTTGATTTCAATAGCAATGGTCTTCCTGCTGTCTTCTTCTTCCTGTCAATTCCAGTCTTTCTGTAATAGTCAAAGAGATCTTTAAGATCGTCCATCTGTGCCAGCTTCCTATGGTCAGGGTTCTGTCCTCAGAGTCTCACAATGCTACCATGAGGATGTTGCCTGGTCTGTGGTTTTATCTGAAGCATGGAGTTCTCTTCCACAATTATACATGTGGTTGGAAGAAGTTGATTTCATAAAGTAGGTTCCTACTCTCTTACAGACTGTGTCTAGAGGGCTCTCTTAGTGAATGAAAATTAAACTCTGGTTCTGCCTTACAACACTGCAGCCTATGTTTCCAAAGCCATCAGAAGACTCTCTCCAGGTAGCTAAGGTGGAGGCCTCAATAATATAATGTAATCAGGGATCAAGTGTCCCATCCTGTTCATAGGTCCTGTCACACTCAAAGCCTCAACATCACAGAGGCATGTGTCCCGGGGGTGGGAATCTAGAGGCATATTATAGTTCTTTTCTACTCAGATTCATTTTTAAATCCCTTTGTGTGTGTGTGTGTGTGTGTGTGTGTGTGTGTGTGTGTGTGTGGTGCTGGGAATTAAACCCAGGGGTGTTCTATCTCTGAGCTACACCCTCAGCCCTATTTTATATGCTGAAAAGGGTGTCATTAAGTAGCTGAGGGCCTTGCTAAGTTGTGGAGGTTGGCCTTGAACCTGTGATCTTTGTGCTCAATTTCCCAAGAACTGAGATTTTATGAGTCCACCGCCATGCCCACCTTTGAATTTTTAACTTAAAATAGCTCCCAGTCCAATGTCTTCTTCTTTTTTCTTTTTTTTTTTTTTTTTTTTTTTGTGGGTCTGGGGATGGAACCCAGGGACATTTGACCTCCGAGCTACACCCCCTGTCCTATTTTTTATTCTTTATTTTGAAACCAGGTCTCACTGAGTTGCAGAGGGCCTCACTAAGTATCTGAGGCTGTCCGCGAACCTCGATCCTCCATGTCTCAGCCTCCCGAATGCTGTGATTACAAGCGTGCGCCACCATTCCCGGCTCCAATATCTTCTTAAGATATAATGGTTCCATCTATTTATTCTTTGCTAGAGTAGGTTACTGGTGTGACTTTTCCACTGCTGTTTTCCATGTTTAGACCATAACCGGAAACATGGAAGATACTTTCATGCATTATTTATGTAGATATGTAATAAAATGATTTCTAAAAAACCCACCATATATTTGGGAGCAGAGGGACCATTTTATTTACATAACAACTAGCCACCAAAATAAAATGCAGCTGAAATATAAGGAGAATTATAGTGATATAAAGCGCAGTATACAAAGTGCACAATTGCTCATTTATGGGCACAAATATATTAAGACTTGTGAACTGCAGACATTTTTCTGAGAGTGATGCCAAAGTCAAGAGCCAGCATGCATAAAAGTGAAAGACTTGAGTAAACAGTAAAATGTCCATTCTCTGAAAAACTATTAAAATGTTTTTCATAAAAGGCAAACTAAGCCAGGCATGGTGATGGATTCTTGTAATCCCAGTACAACCTGAACAGTTGAGACAGGAGGATCCTAGGTTTGAGGCTAGCTTCAGCAACTCAGTGAGAACTTTGTTCCAAAATAAATATTAAAAGGGGTGGGGGTGTACCTCAGAGGTAGAATGTTAAAGATATATATATATATATGTATATATATATATATATATATATATATATACAAGTGTGAAAGAAAAAAGCAGACAACTCAGTTTTTTTAAAAATAGACTAAGTACATTAATAGAAAAATCTCAGAGGAAGAAATACAGTGAACTGTGGCTAATTAAATACTGTACTTTTCTATCACAATAGGAACCATTAAAACAGTGAGGATCTATTTTTTCTCACCATGCAATTTGTAAAACTAAAAACAATGATCACATTCTACATGATAAACATAAAGTTTTCACAGATTTTCAACAGGGAGGTAAATTAATGAAACATATCTGAAGAGAAGTTTGGCATTCAATATCAAAAATTTTGTTGATTTACAAACTCAACAGCTTGAAATTAACAATACCTAATTATTTTTCTAATAGAAAATTGAGAATAGTCAAACAATACTAAATTCATAAAATACAATATAATTTATTGAAATTCTTAGCTAAATTAAAATTTGATGCAAATTTATTTGTATATACAATGATAGGCATTTGAATTATCCATACATATCTATGAAAAATTATATAGATAGTTATATAAAGCAAGCTAAATATCTATCTTAAAGGTTAAAGTGGTTTTGAAATCTTTTTACTTAAAATATGACACCATAGCTGGGCATGGTGGCACAAGTCTGTAATCCTAGAATTTGGGAGGCTGAGACAGGAGGATCGCAGTTTGAGGGCAGCCTCAGCTACTTAGTGAGGCACGTTGCAACTCAGTGAGACCCTATTTCAAAATAAAGACTAAGGATGTGAGGGCAATCTGGCTGCGACATCTGTCACCCCATTGATCACCAGGGTTCATGTGGTGATCTGGCTGGCTAGGCAGGTGTCGCCTTCCTTCCTCACTGCTCCATGTGCATTCCCCTGGAAGCTGCATGCTCAGTCGAAGAGGACGACCTTCTCCCAATAAAGGAGGACCGACCGGTCTTTGGTCAAGGGTATACAAGTAACTGCGCTCCCCTGATAGAACCTCCAAACAAGCTCTCAAGTTCCATTTGTGGAAGAACATAGGGTAGTCAAGCTTCCAAGACTCCAGACACATCCGAATGAGGCACTAATGTGGCAGTCTGCCTTTCTTAAAAATAAATAAATAAATAAATAAATAAATAAATAAATAATAGGACTGGGGGTGTAGCTCGGAGATAGAATGCCCCTGGGTTCCATCCCCAATACCACACACACACACACACACACACACACACACACACACACACACACAAGATACTATATTTATAAAAGAGAGAGGGGAGGGGAAGACAGAGTGAAAAAGAGAAAGAAATAGAAAAAAATTGAATCCTTCACTAAAAGTTCAACTAATCTGTTCAATTTGTTGACACAGCTGATGGAAAAATATTTTTATTATGCATTAATCTTTTCTTTGCTTTTTATTATAAATTCATTTTTTTTGCAATACAAGGAATAAAAACATTTTAAAAAGTCAAAAATGGAAATGTCATCTAGGTATCTAGGATTGTCTTTGACACAATAGCTCCAAGGTCTAAGTAAACATAAACAGAGAGCTTACCTGACCAGAACACACTAGACTGAAATGTCATCCGGTTTCAATCCCAGTCTTCCCCAGGATGTTCTAGTGAGAATATCCGCAGGTCTTTGAGTTCTCAGAACTCTTTCCTTGCTTTCTGTGGATACTGCTGACTTGTGGAGGTGAATACGGGCTAATGTGTCTCAAAGAGTCTGAAAAACTAATGGTCAGGAGGACACACTATGCCTGCTATCATCCAGAGTCTCTAAAGGTCCGAGCTGTGTGTCACAAGAGATAAGGTATAGCTTATTTCCTGCACATATGAAAATATCCCTGATTTTTACCCCACTTCATTCTTAAACTTCAGAATGACATCATCAGAATCACCTGGTACTCATGTTTTAACATGCAGAATTCTGGGTTCCATTGCCTGAATTCTGGTTCAGAATTTGTGGACCTTTTTTTAAGTTCAGGACAGTACTTTTCAGACCACTGTTCTATTCACTTCTTACAGTTTACCACTTTCTTTTAGAGCTGTAGAAAGTAAATAAAAATGGATTACAGAGACATAGTTTACCTATATTTCTCCACTAAAATATAATCTCAAGTAAAAAAGTATTTATTGATTTCTAATTTTGTATATACTGGAGAAACCATAACAATATATATTATTTTCTGAATTCAGATAATATATAGATATTTATGTTATAACATATATATTTATGTGTGTGTGTATATATATATATATATATATATATATATATATATATATATACAGGCAATACACAGTAAAGCACATATGCCAAAGAAATAATTTAGCCATAAAAAGATACTTAAGAAGATGACACATGTTAGCATGATAGAAAATGCCCAAAGGCTCAAGGGCTGGTGTAACAATAATTCTTGGTCAAGAGTGACTTTTTAAGGGAATGGCAATAAAGTTTAAAATAGAAAAAGAAAAGAAAACTTTATTAAGAAAACTTTATTGACAGTGTGTGTGTGTGTGTGTGTGTGTGTTTTGGTGTGGGGCCAAAAGTTCCATGCAGAAGAAATATAATAGATTGAAATTGGAGTAGTCATAGGGAAGAAAGTAAAATGTGTGATATTATGCTTTGTAATAAAAATAGAAAACAAAGATTCTGTTATGTGTACCTCAGAATCTTAATGCCTATACTAATGTCTGGCACACAGATAGGGCTTGATATGTATTTGTTAAGAAATAAACCAGGTGTGGTGGAACATACCTGTAATACCACGACTTGGGAGTCTGAAATAGGATGATTGCAAGTTCAAAATCAGCCACAGCATTTTAACAAGACTCTCAGCAACCTAGCGAGAGCCTATTTCAAAACAAATAAAAAATTTGGATGGGAGTGTAACTCTCTCTAAAGGAGTGAGATCCTTCAATTTGATGCTTGGGTTCAAGCCCTAGTACAATGTGGAAGAAAAGAAAGAAATATATGAACTGTTAAAGGAGTAAATGAGTAAGTTGTTGAAAAGAAATCTAAATCCAGATTTCAATTTCAATGGATGATGACCTCCTCCTGAGAAATAGAGATGCCATATCTTATATTTTTCTTTAATATTACAAGTAACAGAATAAATTACTAAACATTATTCTTAAATTCTTGCCACAAGTATCTAGCAAATAACAAGTTACTACAATTCACACTGAAATATAAAAAATAAAAAGTAGCATAGCTTTATCTTTGAGCTCTACAGGGTATCTAAGAATATGGTAGAGATAATGACTTTTGCACAATATTGGCCGGCATGCATTGCCTTTGAATGCTTGTGAAAGCACTATAGAGACAAGATAAAAAAGTAGACATTGTAGAGTCTTCACATGAACAATATAGAAAAATGGTGTAAATGTTTTAGAAACGTGTATTTTCTTTTTATATTTTTATTATTTAATGATTTAATAGAGTGGTCAGTGTTTTTCTATTCACTAGATTTCAAAAGCAATTGTAGAATACTGAAAAAAAGTACTTTTTCATGTAGGTATTATCTGGCTGGAGAATGACCTATTATTTTTTCTTTTTTAATTTTAAAAATACAGCATGGCAAGATGCAAATATTTAAATATAAAAATAATACAAAAGAAAGTGTAAACAAACACTTCAAGTCCCTCCTACATTCTGCCTCATCATAACACTTTGGCAGAAATGTCCTTGACTTTCTTCTATTTTGTTTTACATTTTATATATATTAAATATGCATATATTATTAAGTATATATATTTGATTGTCCACACTTGAATAATCTGGTGAAAAAGTTATTAAAACTTAATTTCCAAGTCAGAGTGACTCTCATGTAGATATAGCAATGATAAAAGTGGTTATTTAACACATTTATGAGAAAACTGGTAAGATGTTAGTTATTTAGTCAAATAAAAATCTAAAGAAAATGTGTATTTATAGATAAGGAATAATGAAATGATGTGCAAATGAAAGCAAAAAGATCCTTCTACTAAAGTAAACTGATCCTTTAAAGGACCAAATGAACAAATTCAGCAATATTTTGCATTGGTGTAATTATAATTTAGAAGTCAAAAGTAGCTCAAGAGCCGGGCGTGGTGGCGCACGCTTGTAATCCCTGCGCTTGGGAGGCTGAGACAGGAGGATCGCACAGGTTTGAAGCCAGCCTCAGCTACTTAGTGAGGCTCTCAGCAACTTAGTGAGACCCTGTTTCCAATGAGTCTGGGAGTATAGCCCGGAAGTAGAAAGCCTCTGGGTTCCACCCCCAGTACTACCACCAAAAAAAAAAAAAAAAAAAAAAAGTAGCTCAAGGCTGGGCATGGTGGTACAAGCTTGTAATCCCAGCACTTGGAAGACTGAGACAGGAGGACTGCAGTGGTTGAAATGCAGCCTCAGCTACTTTATGAGGCTCTCAGTAACTTAGTGAGACCCTGACTCCAAATAGAATAGAAAATAGGTCTGGGAGTATAGCCTTAAGGTAGAAAGCCTCTGGATTCCATTCACAGCAACACACACACACACACACACACACACACACACACACACACACACACACACAAAATTATAAAGTAGCTCAAAAGCAACCTGATGTTAGTACTGAATAACCAAGATGAGTCTGCTTTATATGATTCATATTTTCCCACTGAAGGACACATTTTATTTGCACAAAACAAAACAAAAAAAATAACTGCACGTATCTTCCAAATTTTTTCAGCCAACTTCTAAGAGGTTGTCCAATGGTAACAATTTCATATATGCTTTTCTGTTACATAATTTTTTCTAAAATTTCACATATAAACATTCATATATATACACACATGTTCATAAATCTAATCTTTCTAGATGCAACATGTAGAACACTCCTTTGGCTTTTTAAAATTCATTAGAATATACATCATTTATTCAAACATTCTCATAGTGATGGACATTGATTCATTGCCTCTGTTATTATTTCTACAATAAATGTTACTGAATGGTAATCCCAGCACTTGAAAGACTGAGACAAATTTGAAGCCAGCCTCAGAAATTCAGCAAGACCCTGTTTCAAAATAAAAAGGAATAAAAATAAAAAAGTGCTGGCAGTATAGTTCAGAGATAGAGGGCCCCTGGCTTCAAACATAAGGAAGGATAGAAGGAAGGAAGGGAGGAAGGAAGGAAGGAAGGAGTGCAAGAGAGAAAGGAGAGAGGGAGGGAGGGAGTAATTATTGTAAATATTATTCTTCATAGCAGTGCTTTGAATTCTGTATGTCAGATCTCTCTAAAACTTCTGAAACAATAATTATGAAGGTTTTTTAGGAACTACTATCAAAGTACTTTTCCAAAACAAACTTATTGTATATATCTATGGCATGAAACTAAATCGGGATATCCAAATTTACTGGATATATCTTATGGTATAAGACCATACTATAACTAACACTGTTTATTTTCAACATTTTAATTTTTGCCAATCTAATTAGAATAGAGCTCTTATAATAATGTTGACCTTTTGAATTTGTATCCAGAATCAGGTTAGTGATTTTCTCCATTTGTTGATCTCAGTGTTGGTCTTCTTGTTTACAAAATATAAATTCTCAACACCACTCCAAACATGTATGTATATGTAACTGGAAGGCCATTAGGCTTAAATTGAAATTTAAGTTAATGCTCAGTGTAAATACTGAAACACAACTTAAGCATAACCAATGAGGAACCACCAATTAACCTCAAACTGGGGACTTTTTCTTAGATTGGACCCAAGTAAGGCAAAAGGCTCAGTGGTAGCTAATCAGGCTGCCATGCTATGGAGTAAGAACTTGCTGCCCCATTCTCATAGAAGCCAAATATGCCAATATTATGGCACCAGCTTCATCCAAAAATAAAAAAAAAAATCTTTATTTTATGATCAACATTCAAAAGGGCCAGGAGCTTAAAGAGAATCTGAATCGGCCTCCTAATCGGTTAAGTGGTCATTTAAAGAAAGATAGAGGTAAAGCTGCCTCTTGATTGGATAGTAAAAAGGGGGGCAGTTAGAGTTCCTTTGTGCAGAGATAGATGGTCATCAGCCTCTTCACAGGCCAAGTCTTTCTTTCCAGGAGGGGATTTGTCATGTTCTGTGTGGGGGATTTTGAGCTTGTGACAATCAAAAAGTAATTGACCAGATAAACTGAGAATTCTTCGCATGCTTCTTCTTAAAAAGCTAGTTTCAAACTGCTCTAAGTGGGCTTCCCAGGCTTTTTCTGAAGGATAATATAAGAATGTCGTTACTTAAGAAACTCATGTCTGGGTCTGTCCCGGTTATAGCTGATTTGGACCACAGTACTTTGCTTCTGCATCCAGTCTCTAACAGCCTGCTGTTCATACCCTGAATGTCTTCTGAGTTCTGCCTGATCCCTGAGTTCTTTAATGCTCAAATAAACTCTGTTAAATTTATCTTGTCTGAAGTTTTTCTTTGAACACTTCTTACTGTCCTTTGCAGATTTTCATGTGTGTATAAAAAGTAAAATGGACTAAAGAACACAAAAACGAGAAATGAATGAATATAACCACACGAAACATAGTTCACCTGTCTCAAATAATAGTATCTCTCCTAAATAAGAAAATTAACCTTCATGCAAATCTTATTTCTGCTTACTTGCTAGATCTACTGTCTAAATATAGCCCAGGCTGAGCCATTTTCCTGGAATCTGCAGGAGTTGCCTTCTGCCACATCTAACTTTGAAATGATAATCTTTTGACAACCCTTCTGTTAGTTATTTAGTCTTTACATTCTGATGCACACAAATTCGCATCCATCCAGGTGAAATGAAGATCTAAAAGAGATATATCACTTTGAAAAAAGATTCTTTTTCTTAAATCCCGCATACCTATTTACACCCCTAGGGGCAAAAGAATATATAAAATTGGCAAACAATAAATAAATCACTGAAATCAGCTTCTAAAGCAGGAAGAGTTTAAGTTCAAAGACAAAAGAAGTTCAAAAAAGAAACAACCTAATTAATTTCATTAGAATTTCAATAGTATTTGGACCTTGTTCTGAAGAGGGTGTGAAATTCCACCAAGTGTCATTAGAAATGAACACTCTGAAACTCTTGACAGCTAGAGAGGAAGGTAATAATTTTACTTAATTTGTTTTTTAGGTTCACTCATTTAAAAGAACTAACAGTTCCATTGCTCTTGGCAAAATACCACTGTGATTGCAGCTTTTCTATTCAGTGCACTGGAAGTATCAGAATATCTCCAACTGGGAGTGAAATATTGGCAGTATTTTCACATATTCTGTGGCAATATATATTTATATATTTTCCCTGAACAATTTTAAAAACTAAAAAAACTTAAATAATACAATCTTCTGAATAATGGTCTCAAAGAATATGGATACAAATGCATACAATAATGCAACAAGCCCAAAGTCTGATGATTTACACTGATCATACCAATGAATGCATAATAGTGTTAGCTCCAGAACCAGTGGGATTCAACCATGTATACATTTCCCAAGCTGCACAATTCTGAGGGAGGAGGTGTTTGACCATGAAAATAACAAATTATGCACATACTCCTGTGCTGTAGGGTTTTTCCCAAAAATATCTAAGCAATTCATCTCGGATAGTTTAATAATTAAAGAGTTGATTAAGCTTTTATAAGGAGTAATTTGAGAATTGAATTTTATTCACATTATGACATAAGCCCCAAAATACTCTAAATTTCATCTCTATAAGCTGTGTTTTAGTAATAGTAGATAGTATTTTAGAAAATATTTCTAAAATGTCTTTTATAATTTTTTTAAACATTTTAGACTTTTTAAATTAAAAAGTAAGTAAACACGTTTGATTGGCTAGAACTATTGCATATTTTTCTCTTGAAAGTTTGTGAAATAATTTTTAAAAATGAAAATGGAGTAGTTAAATAATGGTGAGGCAACAAGTACATATGTAAGAATAATATATATATTTTAATCCTGTCTCCCAACTCTTAGCCCCCTGGGGGGGGGGGTGAGGGAAGAATTGAATACAAGAGAAAAATCAGTAATAAAATAACATTAATGTAGATGATATACTATGCAACCTTTTATTTAAAGATTTATTTCACCTCTTTCCTCCCTTCCTTTCTTTCTTTCTTTCTTTCTTTCTTTCTTTCTTTCTTTCTTTCTTTCCTTCCTTCCTTCTTTCTTCTGTGTTACTGGGGATTGAACACAAAGGTTCAAGCTACACTGGCAGCCAGCCCTTTCTTTTCTTTTTTGGACTGTAGATTTAAACCAGGGCCATTCTGTTTTGTTTTTGTTTTTTTTTTTTTTTTTTTTTTAACAGGATCTCACTAAGTTGCTGAGGGTATTCTCAAACCTGCGATGATTTTCCTGTCTCAACCTCCCAAACACTAGCTTATTCTTTAATTTTGAAACAAACAGGGTCTTGCTAAATTGCTTAGGGCCTCCCTAAACTGCTGAGGGTGGCTTCTAACCTGAGATTCACCTGTCTCAGCCTCCCAAGTACTAAGATTAAAGGGGTACACCAACCCTGGAGGTTATAATTTATCTCATTTCTAAGTGCTGTGATTAGAAAACTTATATATTGTGTTGTAGAAATAATGTAAGACTATATATATATATATATATATATATATATATATATATATATATATTATATATGCATATATAAAACTGAAAATCAGCCAGGTATGAGGTACATGGATATAATCCCAGTACTTGGGAGACTGAGACAAGAGGATTATAGGTTCAAGAACACTTCAGCAATTTAGTGAGATTTTCAGTAACCTAGTGAGATCCTGTTTCAAAAGAATGAATAAAAATAGCACTAGCAGTATAGCTCAGAGGAAGAAAGCCTCTGAGATCAATCCCTAGTAACATACATACACACACACACACACACACACACACACACACACACACATACAAACAATACTAAACATGGAGAAGAATGACACAAATGACACATGGGAGAATATGAGTTATGACTTAATGATTTTAATTTTCTGTTTTCTGATGGAAATACTATTTCAGATCTGATGACTCTAATGAACTAAGTTCTCTGAAGAAGCTGCAATTATATTAAATATCCTGCAGACTTCAAACTTGGCTGGATAGAACATCATGGCTGTGGAGAGATGGATATTGTAGATAGAGAGCCAAAGTTATCCTGCACTAACTTGGGGCTTTTCATAGCCATTTGCCTCAACTGTTCTATGTGGCGTAACAGGCCAGTAGTAAATGGTTCTGAATGGTAACTCTGCAGTGTCCATGGTGTCTCGTGTGGAAACCCTCCCTGCAAACTTTGTGAGCGCACATTCATTGATATCTCAGTCTTTTCAGGTGTTGTTCTCAAGAAATACTCACGGACAGAGATAAATCACACACACAGAATTTAAGTAGAATTAAATATAGTGAAAATTGGAATTATATTGCATAATCATTTCTCTTTATACAGGAAAATAAAATGGATACATATATAGTAGGGAACAGCACAATAAAATGTCCCTGGAAATATGGGGCCATAGATAATTCTTCAGGAAATAACTTTCTGATAATCAAATTCTACATCTTCTTTTTTTTTTGTGTGGTATTGAAGATTGAACCCAGGATCATTCTACCTCCAAGCTATAACTGCAACCCTATTTTTTAGTCTTTATTTTTTATTTTTTGGTGGCAATGGGGTTCCTGGAAACCCTTCTACATTTGGGCTAAACTCCCAGACCTATTTTATATTTTTATTTGGAATCAGGGTCTCTTAAGCCAGCACAGCTGGCTTCGAACCTGCACAATCCTCCTGTCTCTGCCTCCCAAGCGCGGGGATTACAAGCCTGCGCCACCAAGCCTGGCTAGTCTTTGTTTTGAAACAGGGACTCAGTTAGTTGCAGAGGACCTTACTAAATAGCTGAGGCTGGCCAAGAACCTATAATTATCTTGCCTCAGTCTCCCAAGTACTGGAATTACAAGTGTGCGCCACCATGCCCTGGCTCTACATCTTTTCACTAAAATTGGTCAATGACACCTATTGTGAAACTCTTTTTCGTAACTGTGTTGTTACAGTCTGTTTTCTTCCACTTTACAAAGCAAAGCTATACCTGTCACTCTTCCTGGCTTATTGGCCCCAGCATTAAAAACCTCTGGGGGCACAAAAGGAAAGAAAAAATAAAATATTGGGGTCAAAGAGGCCTTTTATTAATCAAGACATCTGTTTACACTTAGAATTTCTTCTTATCAGGTCTCTCTCTTAAATACAAAGCATAGGGATGCATGCATATTATATATGCATATAATATGTGCATATAATAAAGTGACTTCTTTGCATCCACAACATTCAATTAAATGCTATTAAGGAAATCACATAAACATCCTATCTAGTCTTGCTGTGGAGTTGGGAGCATAGGCCTCCAGTGGGCAACAACAGGGCCAGGCTAGCCTTTCACACTCTTCCTTCCTTGCTTTGCTTTTTGCCTTTTCCCTCATTTAAGTGAGTAGTAATTCTTCACTATTATGTATAAGCACAATGCAGATAATTATAAACAGTAGAGCCTCTGGAATCCTAATGCTCTTAAATAGTCATTATTATCATTTTGAGCATCACGGTTGTACACATCTATTTATGTATTCACAGATACATACTTTTCTAGAAATGGAATCTTGATTTTTTTTGTTGTTGGTGGTGGTACTGGGGGTGGAACCCAGAGATTTCTACCTCTGGGCTATACTCCCAGCCCTATTTTATATTTTATTTGAAAACAGGGTCTCACTAAGTTGCTGAGAGCCTCACTAAGTAGCTGAAGCTGGCTTCGAACCTGCGTGATCCTCCTATTTCAGCTTCAAGCTCTGGGATTAAACGCGTGCGCCACCACACCCTGCTAGAATCTTGCTTTTGATTAAAGGTGACTTTCCTTCTTCATTTCAATATTTTAATTGTGGTACTGGAGATTGAACCCAGGGGCATTCTACTTCCAAATAACACCTCCTGCCCTTTTAATTAATTTATTTATTTTTGTTTTGAAACAAAGTCTTACTAGGTTGCCCAAACTATTTTGCCAATCTGAATAAAATCTAGAATTTACTTTAAAATACTCTAGGGAGGAAAACTAGTAGACTAGCTAAAACAAGAATAGTAGACTGTTGATAAATTGTTAAAGTTATATGATGAGTATACGGAGATTCTTACATTTTTCTTTCCTTTGCCTAATAAAGATCAATTGTAAAGGGAATAATGGATAGAGATAGAGAAGTCAGATCAAAATTTCTCTCTCTCTCTCTCTCTCTCTCTCTCTCTCTCTCTCTCTCTCTCTCCCTCTCCTCTCTCTTTTTACACACCCATCTGTATATGTGTATATATACATTCATGTATTTATCTATCTGTTCATATATCTATACATACATATACCTCTACCCATTCTAAATAGGCCATGGTTATTTTCACCTGTTTTAGAAGAGGTTATATGTCTATACATAATTGAAATTTTAATACATATCATGTTTAATCAGTCTTCTAAAGAAGAATTGTGTTCTTGGCATTTAAAGTTATACTCTCTCTTTTGTGTTCACTTTTAGAGAAATAATACTCTCCCCTTTATTTGACATTTTGATACTAAAATATTACATTATGAATAAAGAAATCCATTGGGAAAATTTGAGCTGTATTTTAGAAACAAGATTGTAAGCCCTCAGTAAGCTATTTTCTCAACAGCCTTAAGTTGAGGAAGATTTAAGGATTTACTCTGCCTTTCAGCATTAGTTTCATAAATGCTTGCCCGCTCTTTTTATGAGCAAAGAAAGGAGTCCTTTAAGTGGATAACTCAGCACCCGGAGTGCCCTAGATTCTGCAAAACATTTCGAAGAAAGGTAACAATTCTGTCCCTGAAGCTTCTTGGTTTAAGTTCAGACAATTCAAACAATTCACATCTAGTTTTCTTCAGTTAATAAAAAGGGTGACTTCTGGAAATCTTTTGATCTGTAACTACTAACTGTAAAGTTAAAAATAATAAATAAAACTTTTGAAAAGTATAGAGGGAGTGTCTGTGACAGGGAACATATATTTAACATAAGAGCTATAAATGATAAGCAAATAAAAACTGGGGCAGAATGAAAGCGATTCTATAGAAAAAGAATCGAGCAGCACTGCTTTGTGTCAAGGTTACTGGAGTACACAACTCCCACTGAGGAAAGAGGACAATAGACTGAGGTGAGGAGCCCTTGAGCTAAGACCATCATTGGTTCATTTTTGTATTATCCTTTAAGATGACTCAAATACTTGAGTCTTGATTGTTTGTGAAGTAATAAAAATAATGAACCTTTAAAAATAAAATTTGAGAAGTGCATTGTGTGTGTGTGTGTGTGTGTGTGTGCATGTGTGTCTCAATTAGCATGGATGACTTATGCTATCAATAAGTAAAAACTGAGCTTTAAACTAAATATTGATGATATATACTTTTTTTTGTACTGATGATTGTACACAGGGACATTCTACTTCTAATCTACATGCCAGCCCTATTTTACCCTTTACTTTGAGACCAGATCTCACCAAAGGCAAAGAAACCCTAATGAAGCAATGGAGGGGCCTGAGGAAGAGTCAGTGAAAGAAACATGTCAATGGACAAGATGTGCATACACAAAATCATGAATGTCAGATTATGGAACCAACCCAGGTGTCTATCAACAGATGAATGGATCACAAAATTATGGCATATGATGTGAGACTATAATACACCTATAAAAGTATAAAATTATCATCAATTCCAATCTCAATAATCTTTACAGGGAGAGTGAAAGAGCAGCGTGGTAGTTGGGGGTAGGATTGCCAAGTGCTGTGAGCACGTATGCCACTATCACTCTGAACCTTATCACAGTGTATGATTACAATGCATCAATTTAAATAGGATTTTGCCAAGTTATTGCACACTAGCAAGTTACTGGAACCACTGACTTTCCTGTCGCAACATTCCAAGTACTGAGGATAAAGGCAGGTGCAACCCCGCCTGACAATGTTAATTTTTATAGTAATTGATTTATGTAAACATCAAGTATACATTACAGAGTTGCCAAACTTTTGGTGAAATATTATTACTCCAACCTTGTCTAGAAGGCATAAATAGAACTATGAAGCTATTTTCAGGTAAATGGAAGATTTAGCAATCAGAAGATATTTAAGAGCAAATGGATACTTGCTATCATCTAAATAGAAAGTAATCAATTTTTATCAAAATATTTTTATTTACTGATACAGATTCATACAGTTATCAAATCATTATAAATTTTTATATAAATAATAATGAATGAGAGATAAAAAAGAATGAAGATTTCTAGATCAGAAAAAATACTTCTTTTAGGTCTCAGTAATCATACTTATGTGTTCTGAGATCCTCTGAGTAAAAAAAAAATATTAAAATATGTGAGTCTTGAAATTACAGAGGCTAATATACAATTCATTCAAAATAATTTAATGACAAAAATTTTTGACAAGAAATAAAGACAAGAAGAGAGAAAGAAAAATAAGAAGAAAAGGAAAAGAAAATCGTAGGCAGATCTTTGGTTCTATGGTTAATTAGACTGGATCTAATTTTTTTCTAATATACTCTAGTGATTTCTTGGTGAGGTATAACAAAAGACTCAAAATTCTCCAAATTATCAGTGCAGAATGCCAATCACACTTCATTTTTAATCCACCACACCAAGAAATATAACTCATCAGCATTGCATCTGAAGATAAATTGCTATTACTGTTTATTGAGCTAAATCTCTGACTTGAGATAATTAACAGTTTTAAATTGTGCATGGCTTTATTTGAATACTAAGCTATACTTGTCTTATTTAAATTTTTAACTTAGGTCCCTAAATTCTCTATAAAGCATCAACCTGAGTTATTAGTCACTATTTTCTGTTTCAACCTTCTTTCTGAAGTAGTATTAGTCTGAGGTTCATAATATAATCATGTAACTCTAATTGGTGTGGATAAATTATACATCAGTTAAGCAATTTCTCAGTATATGGAGCTCATTTGATGTAATTAGAATTCAATTATTTAATTGCTAATTGGAATTAAATCAAGTTATTCTGGTCTCAAGATAATATATAGTAAATACTTCATAGAATATAAAGTCATGCTTTTGATATTTATAATATGAAGGGTATATTATGTAAGAATCATGTGTAAGGATCAGAAAGAAAAAGAAGATATTGTAATTGATACTTTTAAGTGATTAGATGATACATTCAAGTGTGTGATGCCCCATTCATATCATTTGCATGGAAGCCATTGCACAGCTTCCAAAGAGTATTACATCATTCAAAACCACTTGATAATTGCCTACATACTTTACCAGGAAAAAAAAATAACTTCAGATTTACTTCTTTAGAGGGACTAAAAATAATATTAGAGGCTTAGTCAGGCACATTAAACATATATATATATATATATATATATATATATATATATATATATATATTAGGTTCTAATAGAAATTGATGCAAAAAGTGAGATCAGGTATGGCATTCTTTTCTCAGGTACTTAATTTGTCCTTGAGTATGACAAGTTGGATGTAAATTTTAAAGAATTTGTTGAAATTTCAGACATTAATTTATCACTTTAAAATTAAAAAACAGTATCCATTCCATAGTAGATGCTTGGGAATAAAAGCAAGTACTTATTGTGGACCAATGCATGGTGTGCCTTCTGATGCTTGAAACCAATGTGGTAAGTGTAGAAGACTTATTGGTTCTTGGTCATCCAAAGTTGTGATTATCTGGCTCTGTTTTTCTTGCATATGCACCTGGACTCACACACATACACACAACCCAGGAATCACTCTGTTATGTTTACTGAATATCATCAATGATATACTAAAAACATATAAGATGGCATCAATGATATTGGTAAAAATTGTTATCTAGTAATCTGAGTTTGCTTTAGAAAGAAGCTACTCAAAATACTAATTTGTTTCCCAATTTTCCTCTTAAGCTATCTTTCAAGGCTTATAATAACTTACTTAACTATATGCTATAGTTGTTATTATGGAATAACTTCTGCTTCTTGTAGATACTATTCCTGATTTAAATACAAATTTATCTTTTGGTAAAATATTTTGTGGGTGTATATTATAACTTTGATGGATTAAATATGGTTTGGTTTAATGTAATAGTTATTGCAATAAAGTGACAGTTTCTATACTTAAAAGTGTTAGAACTTGGTCCAAAGCAAAGAAGGTTTATATATTACCAAAAAACCTAAAGAAAAAGTAGATTATTATTAGCTCATAGTCCATTGTACAATATCACAAATGAGTGACTTTTGTTATCAAATATTTCACATATTGTAATATGTATATGTATTTTTGAAAGAACTATGACTTTATGAAATCAGAATTCCTTGTTAGTATTTACCCACAATTTTTGTGGCTAAAAGGATTATTTTGAAATTTTCAGAGACTTTTTCCTTAAAAAATTTAAAATCTTCTCTGATGAAAATAAAATAGTTTTTTTGTTCTCATAACTCATAGTACACAGGGTGTTAAAGAGTTTTCACCTTAAGTAAAATTACCCTAATGTTTTAGTTTATACAATGATGCCATACACTGTAAACCAACTACCTTCTTCTTCTTCTTCTTCTTCTTCTTCTTCTTCTTCTTCTTCTTCTTCTTCTTCTTCTTCTTCTTCTCCTCCTCTCTCCTTCTCCTTCTCCTCCTCCTCCTCCTCCTCCTCCCCCTCCTCCTTATTCTTATTCTTATTCTTATTCTTATTCTTATTCTTATTCTTATTCTTTTCTTTTCTTGGTGGTACTGGGGCTTAAACCCAGGGGAATTCTACCTTTGAACTACACTGTCCACCCTTTTCATGTTTTGTTTGAAACTGGTCTCGCTGGGTTGCTGAGAGTTTCCTTACATTGCTGAGGCAATCCTGTAAACCTGTTATCCTCCTGTCTCAGCCTCCCAAGTACTGGATTACAGACCTGTGCCACCACATTTAGCACTAAACCTTATTTCTTTAAAATGCAAAATATGCACATAACTTTCACTTCTAATTGCATACTTTATAATAATCATTCACTTAAAAGTTGCTCTAGAGCAGAAAGTGGGTGCCAGATAGGATACAAGTTACTGTCCTTTAAGAATTCCATTGTTAAATCAAACAGATGTCAACTTAAAGTGTGGTGGTCATTGTTCTCTGAATGCTGTGTAGGAGGGGCCAACATCATCTAGTTACTCATAACATTCCCCCAAGTACTTTGTGTCCCTCAATAAGTCTCCAGTTCCATATGTTACCTTCAAAGGCAGAGTTGCCATTATGCTAATACAGCTGAGCTTTGGATATTCTCATTTACTAAGTCTTTTCTAAGGCCTTGGAATAGGATATAGAAAAGTTGAGGAAAAGGCTTTATATAAATTCTGTTGGACAGTTAATAAAATATTATAGTCTTTTTCTAAAATTTGACAGAGTGGAATCTATCACTTTATGAAATAAATCGCTGTTTTGTTCCTCACTCTAAATAAATATTCAATTTTGCTTTTACGTTTTTCTCTTTTTTATTGGTGCATTGTAGTCATACATCTTAATGGGGTGCAAGATGGTAGAGGCACACATGCACAAATCACCCATTTAGCCCTTCCCTTTTGCATTAAAATTTTATATGTTTTTCATATGTTTTTATAAGCTCTGGAGATCATAAAATCTGATTACACCGTTTAAAAATTCACTTACTCAAACATTTTTACCTTGAGTCTAGACTGAGAAATTTCCCCTTCTGATTTGCCTTTTCTACAGTATTGTTCATCTCTGACCCAAACTTTTTATTGCAATTATAGTATTGGTTTTAAATTGGATATCTGATACCTTGATTTCTTTATTAAAATTATAACGTTTTTCCACTAACTGCAAGATTGTGTGTAAATACATAATATGTTTACATGCATGTGGTTACATATTGCTGCTTTAACCAATTAGTAAAACTCGAGGGCTTTAAAAAGACATATGTGTATTTTTTTTACAGTACTTGAAGGAAGAAGTCCTAACGTCAAGACGTGGACCTTCTGCGGGCTCTGGAGAATGCTCCCTAGCTTTTCCCGCTGCTGGAGGCTGCCTATGTTCCCTCACTCAAGGTGCTGCCCTCCGACTTTAAAACACTGTGGTATCTGGAAAACTTGCCCTGACTTCTGCTTCCCCTGACATCTCCTCTGATTCCGATTTTCTTGATTCCATCTTCCCTTTATATACTCCTGTAACCACAGTCAGCTTACCCCAAATGGCTGGCATCTCCCCAACTTAAGATCCTTAATTTAATCAAATCTGCTAAGTCCCTTTGTCATGTAAGTTAACATCCACAGTTTCTGAGATTAGATTGTAGATACCTCTGGGGCTATTACCTTGTTGACCATTTATTGCATACCTAAATATTTTGACTGGTACTTCGCTCACTATTTTTTTTTTTTTTTACGGTACCAGGGATGGAACCCAGGGGCATTCCACCTCTGAGCTATACCCTCAGCCCTATTTTTAAGTCTTTTTAAAATTTTTTTGAAACAGTGTCTCACTGAGTTGTAAAGGGCCTTGCTAAGTAGCTGAGGCTGTCTGTGAACCATGATCCTCTGATCCTATTGTCTCCATCTTCTGAATGCTGGAATTAAATCGTGGGCGCCACCATGCCCAGCTCACTTTTTCCTTTTTATAACTGAGGATTAAAATTTGGTGGCATTCTACCTCTGAACTACATACTGAGCCCTATTTTATTTTTTAATTTTGAAACAGAGTCTTGCTAATTTGCTGAGGGTCTCACTAAATTGCTCAAACTGGCTTCAAACCTGTGATCCTTTTTTCTCAGGTTCCCAAGTACTGGGATTACAGGTATGAACCATGATACCTGGCCTTCTCTAATTTTTGAACATATTTATCATTTCATAGCATCTCCTCACATAATTCAAGATTCTTCGTTTTGTTTTGTTTTTGTTTTTCTACCCTTAGAACGTACTCAAATTCAATGAGCTATATATTCACAGCCAGTTTTGTTACACTGCCAAAATGTATTTCTGACACCTTTGTAGATGAGGCATGTTCACAGATGTACAGCCAGACTCAGAACCCAGACTAAGACCTGTGGCTCCAGAGCACATCATTCACTGCTAAATACTTGCCCCATATTTTGCGGTTTCTCTAAGTATTTTTCCTAATGCACCAAGGTGTGTCACAGTTCCCTATAGTTCCACAGTTCTCTCAGCTTCTAACCCTCACTTAGCACTTAGCTCGATTATCACCTCTCTGAATCCACTTCCAAATCTGCTCACCTGTTCAGGACCTTCCTTTTCCTCCACAGTCTTATCTCTATTACCCATATCATTTCTGAGCATTATCTATCTTAATAGCTCTCTTTGTAAGATGTCAAACTCAAGGAGCAAAGAAGCCATGCATTCAACACTGCCTTTCCCAGGAACTCCCTGCTGTTGTTTGGATGTACAAGGGACTTAATTAATGTTTGTTGAATAAATTATCTGGCATGTAAGGTATAGATTGTGAGTGGGATGATGAACTTTACATAGAAAGGTCAGGTCATAAAACAGAGTTCATTTGAAAATCACCGGTATCCCAGCATAGCTGATGCATGGTAAAAAATGGGAGCGATTGTCAGGGAGTGAGGTGGAGTGACAGGGGTGAGACACATCACAGAGAGTGACATCAAATCACAGAGCTGAAACTCCACCCTGAAGGCTGTGGGAATACAATGTCAGAAATTCTAATCATAAAATGGACAATAAATTTGTATTCCAGTGGATTTTTCAAGTTTAATAACCATTTTCAAGACCACATGCAATTATATTTTTCTCCTCCAATTTCAGTGTGGCAGGATTAAAAGTCAGACAAATTACATCCTTAGTCATCAGTTCTATTATGAAATAGCTCAGTATCAGCACTTCTGTTCCATTAACTCCATGCTTCCCCAGATTTTTAAGCAAGATGTGAGATTGAGATTTTGGCATTCTACAGATCTTGCTTCCTTTGGTTGAACTTATACAGAGGAGAAAGGAGATGGCTTTTTTTTTTTTTTTTTTTTTTTTTACCCTTTACTAGCAACTTATGTTAAAGAATCTGTGTTTTGTTTTTTTTTTTTTTTTTTTAGAAATGTCCTAAATTGTACATGTTTGGGTAATGAGAAGAGCTCATAAATTAGTTACCAACTACTAGTGAATGTTATATAACACCTTATGACAAGGAAATCAGAGGGAGAATAATAGCTTGGATTATCATAATCAGTGATGAGCTTGAACAAAAGAAAATAAACAGCATTGGGCAATTTCACACAGTGTAGCATTATCTTCAAGAAATCAGTTGCTGCCTCCCACATAAAGAATTGGATGTCTGAGCTAAAATTAATTATTTAGCAAAAATGCAAATAGGTGTTATTTTTGTCCCTTTTTGCATATTAAGACACAAACACCTAAGTAAGATTTTTCTCAGGTCAAAATCTTTGTAAACAGTGCAGTCAACATCCTACCTAGATCGTGCTAAAACCCATAGTCCTTTTTCGTCACAATTCCTACCTTATCCAAGGGAAACCATTGGCATGCCAGCGTGTAGCCAGTCCAGTATCTTTCCCTTGGACACTTCTGATCCACATACCTAATTGATTATTCCCATTTCCTGTATATCATGCTACTTTATGTTACCAGGAAATAGGGAATAATACATTATTTTTGACTACCCTACATTGACTACCCTACATTCTACTACAAAGAGCCCTTGAGAGCTTGTTTGGTGGTTCTAGCAGGGGAGTGCAGCTACTTGTATACTTTTTACCAAAGACTGGTCCTCCTCCATTCGGGGAAGGTCACCTTCTTTGACCAAGTGCGCAGCTTCAGGAGGGACACACATGGAGCGCTGAGGGAGGAAGTGGACACCCGCCTAGCCAGCTACATCAGCTGCATCAACCTGGCGATCAATGGGGTGACTGATGTCGCAGCCAGATCACCCTTACATCCAAGCAATACAATTTAATGCTGATTCTTCAAAACAAATCATTTTTGTAAGCGATAGGCAGATGTGTGGCAGAAATACGGCTTTTGAATGAAGAAAATGGGGGAGAATGTTGGTAAGGACTCTAATTGGCTGTTAAGCTGGGTTGTCATTGCAGAGTTCAACAGATTTTAATTACTCAGAGAAACCCATATCCATTAATGCCTGTAATGTGTCAAGTACTGTGTTAGGCACTGGAGAGACCGTGGCACTCATAAACAATGACCTTGTACCCGAAGAAAATGAATAATTTAATAAAAAATACAGTAAAGTTGGTTAAGTGCTGTGAAAAGCATTTCAGGGGCTTTTAACCTACTTTGGAGTGGTCAGGGAAAGTTTCCAGGTAGAATAGAGGTTTAAGTTGACACAAAAAAGAAGGAATAAGAATTAATGAGATGGGAGGGAGCTGCCAACATGTAAATCACTGGCAGCTGGCCTCTGCATCATTAAAGGATACAACTTCTAGGATTGAAACAGTCACATGAAGGGAAAGTAATGATCAGTCAAATCAAAGGTCCTGTCTCATAGTTTGCTATTCAATGTCAAGAGATAAAAAGCACTAGAAGTGTGGTAACAGGTATGATATTTCACAGTTACAACAGTACATTTAGCAGAAGTATAAAGGATGGCGTTTTTTCATGACTAATTTTTGGGCCTCTGTCAACTGACTTACTGTATGTGCTCTCAGGTCAATTATATCCAGGAGCAAATTTTCAGACCACTTCACAAGACTGTTGACATTTTAGAGCCCTCCAGTAATGTGCAAAGGTTCACCTCTATATCACTGTTTCAACTTACAGATTCTTTTTCCTTTTCTCCTTCACACCCTACTTTTAAACTTACAGTGGGTTCCTGCATGCAAATCCCCAGTAACTATGTTCAGTACAGAGTATGCGGCAGTGCTAAAAGGAGCAGGTTCTGTCTTTGTGTAAATGTGCTGTTGTAATTAAAAGCCACAGACTAGGTCACTTAGAACCAACAGACATTTATTTCTCATTGTTCTGTAGCATAGAAAGTACAAGATGAAAAAGGTGTGGGCAGGACTGGTGGCTAAGAAGGATTAGTCTTTGTTTTCAAGAAGTGCTTTTTGGTGTAGCTGTGGGAAAGAACACTATATGCTTATATGACAACAGGTAGATTGGAAAGAGAATGCTCCCCTGAAATCAGTCTCTTCCTCTCTCTCTCTCTCTCTCTCTCTCTCTCTCTCTCTCTCTCTAGCTCTCTCTCTCTCTCTCTCTCTCTCTCTCTCTCTCTCTCTCTCTCCCTTTTATACTTTCATACTGGGGTCTGAACAAAGAAGTATTGTACCTCTAAGCTATACCCTTATCCCTTTTTATTTTAAAACAGGGTCTTGCTAAGTTGCTGAGGGGCTAAGTTGCTGAGACCTGTCTCCTCCTATCTCAGCTTCCCAAGTACTAGGATAACAGGGCTGTGCAACCATGTGAAGCTCATCTATAGCTCTTATAAAGGTGCTAAGCTTATTCATGAAAGTGGAGCACTCATGCCTTAATCCTGGTTGGCCCCTGTGCTGATGATCCTGTAACTGGGATGAACTGGGTGTTTGCCCTAGTAAACATTTAGCCTACCGGGCATGGTAGAACACACTTATAACCCAGTACTTGAGAGGCTGAGAAAGGAGGATCAGAAGAAGCCAGCCTCAGCTACTTAGTGAGGCTCTCAACAAGTCCGTGGGACATTGTTTCCAAATAAAATAGAAAACAGGTTTGGAAGTGTAGCCCAGAAGTAGAAAGCTCCTGGGTTCCATCCCAGTACCAAAAAATAAAAAATAAAAAATACTCAGCCCCCTCCTGTCCCCACATGGGCAGAGCATGCTCACTGATCTGGGAGGAGCCTCCCAAGGAAGAGCCTCCTTCCCCACACTGTTGCTTCTTGGCTCATTTTTGCAGCCATCTCCAGGGTTCACTGTGGGCCTATGGGAAGCATGCCTCTCCTCACACCACTGCTACACTTGTGGGAAGCTAAGCACACAGCATGTCTACATGCCTCCTCCTCTTCCTTCTTCTTTTTTTTTTCCCCCTTCCTTGAGCTAGAGCTGGAAAATAACAGCCAGGTCTCCTCTCCACTGAAGTTTGTTCTTATCTTGCAAGGAAGTCATTCATTTTTCTCTGGTCCTTCTCCTAATTTGCTTTATCTCTGTGTTCACTTTGTTTTTAGCTCAGGGTTTTCCTAACTTAGTGTAATTGATATTTGGAGCTTGAGCACAGTTGACTTCCTTTGTTGTGGGTTCTGTCCTCTGTATGTGCTGTGGTATACCTGGAGCATCTCGAGTCTCTACCCACTAGATGACAGTAGCAGCTCTCCAGCAGAAAGGATCAAAAATACCTCCAGATAGTTCCAGTGTCTTGTGGCAGGCAAAATTGCCACCCACCATGCCCACAACAAAGCAGCAATTTCAGATACTCTAGAGCACAGGAAATAAATACTTTTTATAAAATAAATCCATTTTAAGCTAGTTTTACTCTCACAATTGAAATTTAAGTTTTATTTTCCCTCTCTAATCTCAGAAAAACTATAAAGTTGGCATCATTTATTTATAGATCCTGGTTAATTCCTTGTCTCTTCCTCAGCCAGCAAAGAAGTTGGAACCTCAAGCTCCTCTGGCTGAGAAGCAAAGACCAGCAGAACAAGCATTGCCCCCTTTATCACTTCCTTGCCACATGTTAATATTTTACATATTTTATGACTCTGGTTTTGTCGGGCATCTGACAAAAAATATTCTTATCACAGAGTTGAGTAAAGAAAGTATTTTTAAGCGGGGCATGGTGGCTCACGCTTGTAATCCCAGCATTCAGGAGGCTGAGACCAGAGGATCGCAGTTCACGGACAGGCTCAGCTACTTGGTAAGGCCCTTTGCAACTCAGTGAGACCGGGTTCCAAAATAAAAAATAGGGCAAGAGGTGTAGATTAGAGGTCGAATGCCCCTGGGTTCCATCCCCAGACCCACACAAAAAAAGAAAGTATTTCTAATATTTTGACCAATATAATATGTGTGTAGGAACACACACACACACACACACACACACACACACACACACACACACACACACTGGGTATTGGAATGAGGCTGACCCCAAACCTTCAATCATCCTTTCTCAGCCTCACAAGTACTGGGATTACAAGTGTATGCCACTGCACCCAGATCAATGTAATTATTTACTTTAAAATCTGTTGCATTAATTTAGAGAGCCAAAAAATAAAGAACCAAACAATAGCTCTATAAATATTTCCACCAAATAAATCCTACTTCCCTTTGCTCCCACTTGAGATTCAGTGATTGGTCATCAGATCATTTACACTTAGAATTCAAGTTATCAGCCAGGTCTGGTGTTACACGCCTTGAATCACAGTAGTTGAGAGGCTGAGACAGGAGGATTGTAGGTTTGAGACCATCCTCAGCAAATTAGAGACACTTTCAAATAATAAATAATAAATAAATAATAAAATAAAATAGGCTGGGAATGTAGCTTGGAAGTAGAATGCTCCTGGATTCATGAACTCCATTATGATGTGAGACTATAATGAAGCAATAAAAGTATTAAAAAGAAAAGCAAAAAAGAAGAATGTCTCTGGATTCAGTTTCCAATACCAAAAAAAGAAGAAAAAAGAAAAAATCAAACCATGATTTTCAAAAATTATTTACAAAAAATCATGATTTTCAAAAAATCATTTTCAAAATTTTCAAAATTTTCAAAATTTTCAAAAACTTTTCAAAATTTTCAAAAAATTTTGAAAAACGATTTTCAAATAACCATGATTTTCAAAAAATCAAACCATGAAAATCAAACTCTGTGCTACTGATCTGTCACCTCTTATCTCTTCTACTTTCTACTCTCTGCTCTTCTGCAGCAGAGGCAGAATGATTGTGGAAAATGGCCACGTGCAACTCTTGGTCCGACCGAGTGTTTGTTTGAATATGATACTCAGTTGGATGGATGAATATCAAAGAACCACATGTATCATTTTGGTCTGTCTGAAAGCAGTAGTTTTCCATCTATTCCTTTGTGCTTATGAGTTATACAATTAATTTATGACATATTTTGGCATACAGGAAAAAGAAATTTGTAAGGGGAAATGAACTTTAAATATAAAGCAAACTAATCAGTCAGAATTATTAGTAAAATCAATCAGTATAAAGAGAGAAAGAGAGAAACTACAATTGTTATGACTATATATACTAGTCTAGTTTGTTTTCATGTTTCTACTATAAATGTATGGCTTCACCCATTATTATAAACAAGGATCTAAATCATGGCAGCCAGTTTTACTGTACAAACATAGCATTAATAGGAACAACAAAATTAGAAGCAATAATGCATTTTCAAACAAGGACATTTATCCTACTATGTTGTAAAATCCAAAACACATACTGACTTAATAGCATAGTTCTTAAAGTGTATATCAAAGATTAATTATTTTTAATAAAATATTATTGGGTTAGATTTTAGAGGATTACTTCTACTATAATATGAAGCTGATTAAAATAATCCTGAAAATAATTTGTCTTTGAGGACTGAAGCATTTTAGAAATTTTAATGCCTAATATAATTTTAGGTACATAGTAGGTACATAATGAATATACACATTGAAAGAAATTTATGAAAATTCTTATTTTAATAATGAATTTCTTGAAAAAAATTTTAATAATATAATATATTTGTATAGTATACAAAATATGTTTCAAATACAATAAATTCTTATTGAAAATAATTATTAAAATTATAAAGGAATTATTACAAATATAGCACAGTACATGTGCTGAATAGAACAATGAAAAAGGAAGACATTTGTTATACCTTTGAAGTGTGCCTGCATTAATCAAGTATTCAATAAAAGCTTGTGATCAAAACAGAAAATATTTTCATGGAGAAGTTGAAGAGAGAAACCGTGGACTGTTGACAAACAGCTCACTGTATGTGGTAGACTCCCAGTGAGTTCCACCTAGTGGTATTTTCTTTATTGTGTACCACATTCTGTGACGACTGGGCTGAATGATCCAATTCTAATGAACAGAATATGGCATGAAGGGCCTTCAAGTTATGAAAAAACATGTCTTTCCCCTTGCTCACAATCCCACTGGCTCTTCTCATTTCCTGGCTTGGAAGGTATTTTGTGGAGAGACCTGGGAGGCAGTGAATTGAGGGTTGCCTATGGCAAGCCAGTGGCAAACAGAGGCCTCTGTTCAGCAACCCACGCCAAATTCTGGCACCAAGCACCTGCCTGAACTTGAAAGTGTTGCCTTCCCCAGGGCATCCTTGAATAACTATACACCCAGCAAATACCTGGAATCCAGCTGGTGAGCAACCTGGTGTCAGAGGACCCAGGGAAGTTATGCCAGATCCTTCACCCTTAAAAACTGTGAGGTTGTAAATGCTACTTTCAGCTACTAATTCTTGGAATAGTCTATAAAAAAGTAATATATTTCAAAAAAATCCCAGGAAATAATTTGTGTTTTGTTCAAAAGACCATTATAGTTCTGAGGTTAGTAAACTAGCTAACTCGCTTGATCTGTAGGCTATATGTTTTTAAAAAATTCAAAGTTTGTTGTCATAGTCAAAAGCCCTAAATGGTGAGTTTTTCCCTAACACCTTGCAAGGAGATAGAACAGGCAGCAAAAATCTAAGATTTAAAAAAATAGATATGATTGGTGGTAATAAATAAAGTCAGTAGTTGGAAGGGGTTGAGGCAGTGGCTAATAAAGCAACAGAAAAAAAAAAGGTGATGCAATTGGCTGGCCTTTGCGGGATTTTGCTGGTTTAAGCCACTGCTGAGCACTTGCAGTATAGCACTCATAGTGTGATGCTCTGTGGGCACAAATGATGAAAAACAAATTCTCTTCGCTCTTAAGAACATTGTAGTTTAATCCTTTTCTATATGAAACAATATGATGAGTTCTATAGAAGATGCTGGTTTGGTATGTAATAGAAGAGAAGCATCAACTTCTCAAAGTCTTAGCCTCTGAGAGACATAGGATGTAAGAGTTTTATTAACATCTATGGTGGTAACAGAAGAAGCAGGGATGACAGGAAGAAGCTTCATACCAAGTAGAGCTGACACTGTCTCATACCCCAAGAGCTCCTGAGTAATGATTGCCCTTTGGAGGAATCTTGCTTGAGATAAAAGTCTAGACCCTGCAGATATGCCAGGCTCCACCACTGTCTGGGGCTAGAGCACAGCTTCAGCTCAAAAGCCAGGATGGATCCTCACAAGGATAACAGCTAGAGACTGCCACTTTTCAGCTGAGAATAAAGTTATTTCTTAAAAGGAAAATCTGACTCTTCTCAGTGGAAAATTAAGGAAGATTTTCTAAAATATTTGGCACTATTTTAGGTTTCCTAAAATAACTAGGCAAAGGAACAGAGAAATGCATGTCGAAAAACAGAGGCTTGGGGAGATACTTTGTGTGGCTTAGAAAGGATGAAGAAAAGAATGCTTGAGGGGAAACCACCGGACTTGAGTGCTGAGAAATGAAAAGGTGCCAGATATTAAAACTCCAGTATCATTTTGAGTAATTAAAATTTTATCTTAAAATTATAATGATACTGAAATATCAAGGATTTTGGTCAGGAACTTAAAATAACAGATTGATGCTGTTATAAGATTATGTTTTTTGAACCAATATGGAAAAATATTGGTTGTTTAATTTATACACATTTTTATAAAGCTCATAACGAACGCTTTGGTTTTGAAAATAAAGTATAATGATGAATAAAAATTTTATAGACCTTATTCAATCCACAGCTGATTATTGGACATACTGACATCTAACTGTAGATGACAATTTCTTGTGGAACCACTTTCAGTTTCCAGGATGGTAGAATATTTAGTAATTAAGCTAGTTTCTGTCACCTTGGTTGATTTGCTTAATGTCTAAGAATTATTAGACTGGAAAAGTATCGGGCTTCTAGATTTACATAGGCTTCTGTAATTAACTATGAGAAACTAGAGAGTGAACAGCAAAAGTAAGACCTCAAGGATGGAGAGCAGGACCTTTGGAGAAGGTTGGGATTAGGGCCAGTGAGGGGGGCAGATGGTATGCAAGGGGGCAGATGGTATCCAAAGCCCCAAATACTCAGAAATAACTGGTTATGTGAAGAGGGCAAGCAACCTGTATCAGAAGTTCCTTGACTCTCTGTGAGCACCTTCCTGCTCTTAGAAGGAGAAAGCTCTGCTAAACATAAATGTTTCTTTTTTTTTTTTTTGCTCATTAATTTTTTTTTATTGGTGCACTGTATTCATACATCATAGTGGGATACATACTTTTGTAGACATACATGCACACAATGCCCAGTCAGCCCCCACCCCATTCTCTCCCTATCCCTCCCTCCCATGCTTGGCTTAGTGGTTGACATCTAGTATTATAGCAATTCATCCAAAATTAAAAATGATAATCTCACATAACAGTTTCATTTGTCTGATACCAAGCTTTTGATGACTTAAAGATAACATTTCAATATTTCTTTTTGCTTTCTTTCTTACCAGAGAATATTTTTTTCTATTTTTTTAGGTGAAACTATCATATATTTATATATTTATTTTTCATAAAAAAATCTATCCTAATATGGAATATGGACTCTAGGTACCCAAAACGATCTTGAAAAAGAACAAAGCTAGAAGATATATATTTTCTGATTTCAAACCATATAAAGCTACAATAATTGAAACAGTGTAGTACTATTCTAAAGGCAGATATATAAACCATTGGAGTTAAATAAAAGCCTAGACCTAAATTCTTCCCTATATTGTCAAGTTATTTTTGACAAGGTTTCCACGAACATTTGGTGGTGGAAATAATAATCTTTTAACTAAATGTTGTTGAAAAATAATAATTACATGGAAAAGAATAAAATTGGACCCTTACCTAATCCCATATACAAATATTAACTCAAAATAGATAAAAGACCTAAATATAAATCTTAAGACTATAAACTTTTAGGAGAAAATCTGGGTCATAAAACCTCACAACATTGAAATTGGCAGTGATTTCTTAGTTATGATTTCAATGGCATAGGCAACAGAAGAGTATACAAACTCCCTAAAAAATAAAAAAAAATATATTGTATATCCAAAGACAATGTAAACAGAGTTAACAGTTGCTAAAAGAATGGGATAAAATATTTCCAAATGCTATATCTGAAGGTATATTAATATTCCAACTAGAAATCCTAAAAATTAACAACAATAAAGGCAAACAATACCCTTTAGAGATAGGTAACAGACTAACATAAATAATGAATCTCCACAGATAACCAATCTTAGTTGTCTGTTGGATGGAAAATCTTGTTTCTCTAGTTCTGATGTGTGTTACCTATTTCTTCTTTGTAGTTAATCTCTTTGAGTATTTTCTTTAGTGCTGGTTTTGAAGACATAAATTCCTTCAGTTTCTGTTTGCCTCTTCATCACAGACACTAATATCTGGATGGAAGACAGTAATCTTTTATTAAGTACTTGTAATTCTTTCTAGTTTTACAAAAAGCATAATTTATTTTTATGTTTATTATTTATACAAATTAAAATATATTTGGGCCCATATACTTAAACTTACAATTTAATGACTTAAATACAATAACATCTTAGTAGAAACTTTGCTATTTTCTATTTGCTTGTTTTGTGGTACTAGGAATTAAAGTCAGGGGCACTCTACTTCTCAGTCACCAGTACTTTTTACTTTTTTATTTTGAAGCAGTGTATCTATAAGTTGCTGAGGTTGACTTTGAACTTGTGATCCTTCTTTCTCAGGTTGCCAAATACTAGAATTGCAGATGTGTGCAAACATGTATGTTTACTCTGCTGGTTTTAATCTTGTTTTGGCAGATATGAAAATTAAGATAGATAAATGACTTTCCTGGAGCCACACAGGTTAGACATGTAAGTTACCAGTAGAATGGGGCATCATATGGAGTTTGAAATGTATAGAATAGTGGAACCAATTAACTGGAATTTTGAAAACCTGGTTCCAAATTCTGTACTTTCATCAAATACCATAATCCTCCAAATTCCAAACTATTTTTCCTCCCCTTTTTAAGTCAACTCCTATATTTGGCATTGTTCCTTTTTCCAAAACAGATGAGACTATACCTTACTCCTTTTTCATCCCCTCTACCGTTAACAATGCAATTACATTCCAAGTTATTTTTCTTTCTCTTTTTCTTCCTGAGGTAACTTTGAAAAATTTAATTTGGATAACATTTTCTTCCTGTTACTGAAAACATCAAACATCCTCAGACATTTTGAGTTCCACAGTTTACAAAGGAGCAGTGGGTTTCCCAGAGTCACATACTACCCAAATCACACACTATAGAAAACCCACACTCTTCAGTGTGACATAGAGGATGTGCCAGATACTTGTGTCTTCCAAATGCCCCCTCCTCATTTCTTGCCCCTCCTAGTTTTCACCTTATTATCTTATATCATCTGGAATTCTCACACATATTATATCCTTCAGTGCTCTGTATGCCATCCTCTTCCCCAGGAAAAGCTTCCCAAATTTCTAAACTTGGATAAATATCAGACATTCTTTAAGGTTTGGTTTAGATAGTACTTAGTACAGGTGTTTTTCTTAAATTCCACTGTTAGGAGCCTTTTCCCTACAGTATTACTTTCCCTTATCTTACTCACTCCATTATATTTGGAAGTCATTTTTTAGTCACATGTTGTCTTTCTGGTAAACTTTAGGTAGATATGTATCTTCTATTTTGACATATAATGTCAATTATAGAGATTGACACATAAAAGACACTAAAAAATATTTATAGAAGAGACCTAAGAGGTGATGAGTAGGAAGGAGGGAGAAAATAAATCTCTATTGATTTAGACCAAAGGCTATGATAGACATTTCTAACTTGGCATTTCATCCAGCACTTGCAAACATGTATCAAATATATGCTGTTTACAATTTTATTTTACAGATAAGAAAATGTTCATTGAAATTTAATAACTTGTCTAAACTCTGAATATAGTATAATTCAAATTCCACAGTTTGAAACACAGCCTACATATTACATATATTATCTCTGGATATTATATAGATAAACTAACTTTGCTGGAAAATGCTAGCATTTATAATATAATTATAGTATTCAATGATATTGTGCCATATACATTATTTTATTCATTTGTATTAATTTAAACAAATGTTTATTAAGCTCTGGCTATAACCACATAATACTGTAGCTACAGGTGATATAGCAGTAAAATAAAAAAGTAAATATTTACCCTCATGGAATATGTATTTCAGAAGAAAAAGTGAAGTTAATAAATTTGTAAAATATTTCACTCATTAACAAGTACTCTACAGAAACCACATGTGTGAAAGGAGAGAAGTGTGAATAGAAAAGCAAAACAATCCCATTCATACAGGGGGGTGAGGGAGGACTCACTGTAATAAATAAATAAATGAATAAATTATTAATAGTTTTTGTGGTTCTGTGGATTGAACCTAAAAGAGATACACCACTGAGCTACACTCTCAGCCCTGTCTTATAGTTTTATTTTGGAACAGGATCTGTCTCAGTCAGTATTCTCACTGCAATGATACAAGAGAACTTACCCCACAACTTAGAGGAAGGAAGATTTTTTGCTCTCAGTTTTCTTGGCAATTCTGGACCCAGTCAATATGAGGCTGTCATCTGGGCCTCAAGGCATGGGTGTCTGGAAACAGAGAGAGGGAAAGCAACAAGGCTTTGCTCTTCACATCACAGGGTCCAGAAGCAGAGAGGGAGAGTAGGGAGCAAAGGAAAGATATAATCCCCAGGGACTTCCTCCAAACAAACTCAGCTTCACCACATTGCTACCTTGTTTCTGTGAGGGATAGGGGAACATTCTAAATCCAATTGATTATACTCTGCTCCAGCCCTCAAGACCTCATAATGCAAAATGCATTTAGTCCATCTTCAAGTGTTTCCTGTCTTTAACAGTTCCAGCATCATCAAAAGTCTTAAAGACCAAAGGCTCCCATAAAACTCAAAGTGAACTCTTGGCTACAAGCCCTTGTAAAAGAAAACAAAAAGCAAAATAAGAAGTAAGTTGCATGCATGCAATGTGCAATGACAAAGATTAAACATTTGCATTCCAAAAGGGAGAAATGGGACCACAGAAAGTAGGAATGGGACCGAAGCAGTCTGAAAATTCAGCAGGGAAAGCATTTAATCCTGTGGCTTCATTTCTGACATCTGGGGCACATGGTGGCAAGATGTGATCTCCATAGGGCCTTGGCAGCCCCGCCCCAATTGCCTAGCTAATTGCAACAGGCAGTGTACTTGTTCTTCCAAGCCTCACTACATGACTGATAGCTTGCAGTCATTTCTTGTGGTCCTTGCACATATCTGGCATTTCTAAATCTGAGGATTTTTTCCATGCAACCTTAGCTTCACCCTCACATCTTCACAAATTGTCCCATTTGAGCCTCTTTGTAGGGATTACAACTCTGTCACACATTTACTGGCTTCCTAGGCTTTCCTTTGAAATCTGGGGGGAAACACTCCATGACCCCCTTTTCTTGCAGCAAAACCAGCATTACATGAGAGCTGAGATTTACTGCCCGCAGGAAAGGTAATCTTCCCTCTTTAATTATTGTTGCTAGGCCCACCTCCATCTTGACCATGGCTGAGCCAGGGGGTGCTGAGCCATGGGCTGCCATCAAGACCATAGGGAAGGAATCTGTGTCTCTCTTCTAAATCAACCGCCCTTGTTTCCATGGTTACAAACTGCTCTGACCTCATTCCTGCCTTTTTCATGTAAATCTTTAACTGCCCTGACTCTATTCCTTTATTTGTTTCTAATTAAGGCATAGGACTTTCCTGTAGCCATCTGACTTTCCTTCATATCACCATTTCTCTGCAAATTTCTGAAGTCTCTTTGCTTTGCTTTCTTCCCCTGAAATTTGGTGTATAATTCACTATATGTGAATATCAATATCCATAATGCAGTTTGGACATTTTGCTGTTTTGAGATTTCATCCATCCTTTATAAATTGGGCTTCACGCAAAGTGTCAGAAAAATGTTAAAATGCTGATAAGCTCTTTGCCAGAATGGAGCATGTGTGGCCTCGACTCCTATGGAGTCCTCTTTGCCCTCCAAAACTTCTTGAATACAGTTTTATCACATTTATAGCCACATTTTGGCCCTCTCAATTATCTCTCAAAACAGTTCCAAAGACTTACAAAACATATGGTCAGTCTTAGATATAGCAGAACACCACTTCTCTGCTACCAATTTTTGTCTCACTTAGCAATCTTACTGCTATACTCCAAGACAACTGACCCACAATTTAGAAGAAGACTGATTTATTTGTTCACAATTCCCTTGGACATTGTGGGTTCACTCCAGGTGAGACCAGCATCTGGATCTCAGGAGATGGTGTTGGGAAGTGGACAAGGAGATCACAAGGTTTTGCAGCTCACATCAGAAGCAGGAAGCAGAGAGGGAAAGCAGGGGAGAAGGGATGCAATATAATCCCCAAGGCCACACCCACAGGGATTCCTCCTTAGAAACCAAGCCCTGCTTCCAACAGTGCTACCCTGATTCTATGAGGGTTAGAAAGGATTTGAAATCCAAACTATTCCAGGGTCTCACTAAATTGCTTAGAGACTTGCTAAGTTGTTGAGGCTGGCCTCAAAGCTGCAATCCTTCTATCTCAGAATTATAGGTATGTAACATAATTTTTCTTTTTATTTTAAAACAGGGTCTCCCTATGTTACTGCATACTAGACTTGAATCTGTGATCTTCCTGTTTCAACTTCCTAAGCACTGGAATTACAGACATGCACCACCATGCCCAGCTCATCTTAGTAATATTTAAATTGGAACTATCCTGTGGTTCCTAGCGTCTGTACAGTCAGGAAATCAAGCTGGAGGAATAGAGAAAGCCAAGGGATGTAAGTAGGAAATGAGGTCAGAGAAGTTGGGCCTACAGTTAAAGGTGCATAGAGGGTGGGACCTGAAGCGTATTCCAAGAATTTTTAATTTCACTGTCTTGTTTGGGAAAGATTGTTCTGTTATCCAGAAAATGTACTATAAAGGGACAAGACCAAAAGTAGAGAGATAAATTGGAAGATATTTCAAATCCACATGAGAATGTGAGGCCGGTCACTAAAGAAAGATAGTGACAGAAAAAGAGAACACAGGTCAAATTGGTCATGATGTAGATGTAGAATGCAAGAATAAAAGCTAAACATAAAATTTTATTGTTCTCATTTCATAATGAAGGATGGATTAAACAAATAAAACCCAGCAACATGCAATGAATTATAAAACATTTAATGTGCTTTATCACTCCTTATTTATAATAAGATAATTCCAATGTCTTTAAGCATGGTTTTAATTATTTAAGTGATCAAAGTTGTTATTGTAAAGAAATTTCAAAAATATGCTATCTCAAAGCATTTAAAATGATTATTGCATTTTTCTGTCTCTATTTTATTTCTTACATTGGTACTGATTACAATTAATGAAAATGCAGCCTGAGCAAGGAAATTTGTGATCAGAAAAGGCATCTTCATCTTAATCCAGAGCCACTAAGACATCAATGGCTAGCTGTGTGAAGCAATCATAATGCCTCTGATGTCCTTCTTCAGAGACTAAAGCTATACTTGCAGCCTATGAAAGGCAGGACATGTCATGTTTATTGCCTGAGAAGACCTTGAGCTCTTCTTATCCACTGTGCATATATAAAATTAGAGTTTTAACTGAAGCTGTTGAGCAGTGATATAAAAAATAATCAAGGACTCTACCATTTTCGGAGATGTAAGTGCCTTTGTGTGGCTGTAAAAATGATATAATAAAGCAATCCAATGTGAAACCAGAAAAGAAAAGAGACTGGGAAGCATAGTGACTGCAGTTGGAGAAAAGTGTTGCTAAAAATCACAAAAGCAGAGGAAATAATTTTTTTTTCAGGTTGTAAACACCTGAAAGAGAACTTAAGTAGCCTCACAGTCAGTGGGGGCTCTTTTCTGGTTATGCTTATTAGGTGCCTAGTTTATATTCTGACTGAGCTTCAGGCATCACATGGGAGAAATGTCAGCAGAATATAATACTATTGATCTGACATTTACTCATGAAATTATCTTCCAACAATCTTCGCTGAGGCATCCTATTACTACCTTGATTTTCACCACAATGCACAGAAAATAAGTTTGGTTCATCTTTCGTATTAGAAATACTGTAGGAATATGCCAGTAACTCACATGGCTGCTTTAACTTTCTTATAAGCATTATGTTGGATACATCAACAGAAAAAATGATGACTATAAGTATAATTGATTAATTCTCAGTAGAGAAGAGACCAAGAATAAATAATAATAAATATGATTCTTTCAGCATCATAATCACCACCCAGCAATGTAAACATGGACTTGAGAGTTTAATGACAGTTGCCAGTACAGGATCTTTACTTGTTAATATAAAAGAATCAGTGCTTAAAATAATAAATATAAGATGAAAGAAACACAGTGAAACAAAGAAATCATTAATAGTCAAATGAAACCTGCCTTATAAAGCAGTAATCTTTGGAGAATGTATGCTAATAGAATTAGGATATTACTGATTTAAAAAAGCTTGAGAACTGCTTTTTTTAAAAAAAAAACTTGACTAGATTTTTTTTAACCTATGCATGAAAATGAGAAAGACAGAAAATGCAAACTCAAAGATTACCAGAGGAAATGGAGCAGATTAATGAAAGAAGATAAGGCCAATATCCTCAAGTAGGGTTTTGGGATAAAGGAGAAATTATCAGCATTTTTCTTTATCTCACTATTCACCGTTTTATTTTAGTCCAGTATTCCCCAGACTAGTAGACACAGGAATAACTGATTCTTGCTAAACTGACATGATTACTGAGTTCAAATTTGCAAAGGTATGGAGAGCAGATTAAAGTCAAAAGCCATATAAATGCTTTTAGCTTTTTCAGATTGGCAAAATTTCAATAAAACTCCCATCTGCTTAGCTCTACTATAATTATACTATGAATTACCCCTAAAGAATATTTCTCTTTCAAAAGAAGCCATATAAAAATAAAATGATTTTAAAACTAGATTATCACTAAAAGAATTTGAATAGAAGCAAACTTTCAGTGACTTCCGAATAATTATATTTCATTTTCTAATGAGGAAACTATCATTGCCCACTATCCCCTCTCTACAGAACTATCTTGAATCGACAAATAACTTTTAACTGTGTGGATTACTTTCTGGTATGTCTAATTATCAATATGATTCAGCACTCAAAGAAAGTCTCTTCAAAATCCTTCTTGGTTTCTATTTTATAAGCATATGGATTTTCTATTTAAACTTCTTAAACTATGGGGATAATAAAAGACAAAGAGCCAGATGAACAAACCTATTCAGCAAGGAAATATCTATAAGTATACTCCAGAGGTGAGTAGAATAGAGATAGTTGTTACACCTAGAATCACAAGCAGTTCAGAGCGGAGGAGGTGATGGCCCGAGGGTTATGGTACATGGTAATGCTCTGAGTAGGTGTTGATGTATTTTTAACCATGGGGTTGGAAGTTGGGCCGATTCACTTCATTTGAAACTAAAAACTAGCCCTGGCAGGTGTTTTACTGCATTAAACATATGGGCCTCAAAATGTCGATGACACCCCTACTGCTTTCATTTTTTAAGTCAGCCTATTAATAACACCTGACAGCTGGGTCAAAAGCATATGCTATTTAGCCTTATTGTGACATTTTGGCTCATCAGGACACCACTAGTGATTATTCAACCTTGAGAGCTGTGATTTTGTGTCTTTTTAAAATTATGACTGTTCAACAGAGTCAAACAACCCATAAATTGCAGCCAGAAAACTTTATAAGGTGTCTATGTACTGTAACTGGATTTACTGGTCCAAGTTGTAAGATCCTTTTATATGTGAAGCAAAATCAGTCTTTAGAATAGATGAAATCAACAGATCCAGAATATTCTTACTTAGAGGGAAGGGTTTTTAAATCAAATAGAGCAAGGAAAGACCCCAATTATGCTCTCCTATTAATACATAAATAGAAAAATCTTCACAACTGACTTGGCCAATGCACAAAAGTAGTTAAGATGGAGTTCGTGCTAAAACATGCACTCAAAAGAATGGTGAAATTACAGTAAGGATGATTGGTTCTAAGGACAAAGTCTACTAATTATATGAATATCTCTGTGTGAACTACTCTGTGCATTGCACATTCATAGATCCATTTGCTCTTCACAAACAGAGGATGCAAACTACTAAATAGTAAATACATAACACAGAACTGCTCAGAGCAGGGCTGGCATGACAACCAGACTCCTGGGCTATAGAACCCAGAAAAATATCCAGAGTCAACATTCATCTCTGAGGATTGACCCTGAAATGGAAAAGCTCAGAGAGAGACAAGAACTCTTTATGCGTGAACATGAATACATTCCTGGGCTGATGGACAAATAAAAGCTCAATTTGCAAGATTCCATAAAACCAGAATAAAATCAATGTCTCACTGAAAAGCCACAGAGGAAAATACATTCCTAGGTGCTATTTGTTTATTTTTTCTCAATCTCCTCTAAATTAATCTAGATTATTTTGTATTTAGTAATGAGCTATGAATGGGCAGGGGTAGGACTAGAGAGATTTGATGCTGTGGCTAACCTTCATTTTGATCCTGTTGTCAGAGCTGTCTCTCCTTCTGTAAATGGCCTACCTTCTCTCTTGTATTCATAGTTCTTGCTTTACCCCAAAATACGTCTCTCTCTTGAGAAAGCCCACATTTTCCCTTCAATTTGTATCTGCTTTCCTTAACAAATATGTGTCTTTGAAAAAAAAAAGGAAAAAAGTGATTGGTATAATTCTGCCAAACATACTTCAAACAACCCTTTCCTGATAGGATACACAGCATGCATACAGAAGTTTCCTATTGTAAAAATAAGAATGATAAACTGTAAATTTTATCACATTTTTAAATTTTATCAAAAATGATATTTTTATGCATCAGCCAGACGTCCTGCTAGGATATCTCCTGAAAGACTTTCAGAAATGAGTTTAAAGGACTGATTGCAAAACTTTGGAATAGCATGACCATTAAAAAATAGGCATAAACCAGCACTGAAATTACTAACGAAAAGCAACAACTGTCTCTTTTATTTATTTTTGGAAGCCATAGGCTGTCTCAGAGTCCACAGCAACTACAATTACAGCTGCCAATCAGGGTCAAATAGCAGCAAAGGCTCCTTTGAGAAAAGTGTCTGTTTCATTTGTTTGGCACAATGATAGGAATATTGACCATTTCTCAAGCAGTACTGCTCACTGAAGTATGAAGTCACTTTCATGTGCCTCTGGAGACTCTGTGTGTGTGTGTGTGTGTGTGTGTGTGTGTGTGTGTGTGTGTGTAGGAATGCATGCTGCATTTTTTTACTGAGTTGGGAAAAAATATGTGTGATGATATCAAGAATATAATCTCCCATAGTAATTAATAGTTCAGCATCAAACTAGTTAAAATATTTTGCTAAATGTCTGCTTATATGAGGAAGTAAATATTAAAATCTGCCATTCACTAACTGTAGCACACAAATTTAAAACTAGTTGAACTTGTAATTGGAACTTAGACTCATAAGTAAGTAAAAGAAAATGGTCTAACAGTCACTAAAAAGTAAAAATACTGCTATATGTCAAACATTTTCATGGTGATACTCAGAGGTATACATTGCAAATGCTTTTGTTTTTGCTTTTGAATACATAGTTATGTAATTTGTCAGTCAAGCAGCCTTTATACCACCAATGGAATGTGTTTTCCATGCAGTGAAACTGACTTACAGTGAATGTATCTCAGGTAGAAATGTGCTCCTGTTGATAGGTTTCGAGTACTCAGTAAAAAATAACGCTCTCCTAGAAGTAATCCCCGGAGAGGTAAAATTTGAAATACCATGAAACCTTAATAGCAGTCATACTTTTTCCCCCTCTGGCTATTGAAAAGAGAAAATGTGCCCCCATTCCTGAACCAAAGAAGTTTCACAGTAATTATTTCTTACTTCAGTCTGATTTGTATTTTACCTGACTGCATTTATTTTTCCAAGCTGAAAAATCTTGCATTTAAATGTCTGAGCCAAGGAAGTATTTGAAATGATTTTAATCACAAATTATTTCCTCTAACATTTAAACATCATAAATTTTTTCTTAAACCACATTGTAAAGCGACTGAAGTTGTGTAACCTCTCCTCATTGAAATATTTTAAAATGAAATGGTAGTATGAAAACACAAATGTTGGATATAACTACTCTTCAGTAAAGAAAAATACATAATAAGGAAAGGCCTGATCAACAGGAAAAATGCTTGCCAGCTTTTGGAAACACGGAGCATCCATGAAAATAAGGGATCACACACATAAAGAGAACTGTGAACGCTGACTGTGCTCCTCAGCATACTTCTGGAACCTTTGTCTTGTAAGCATATCATGGCTGGGTGTCAGGGTCTTCTATCTAGTAGAAGCCTGAAAGAGCTGAGCCAGGGACTAGTCATAGCAATTGTCAATGGGATCACCTTTAAAGATTTGAAAACAGCCGGGCGTGTGGCGGTGCAAGCTTGTAATCCCAGCATTAGGAGACTGAGACGGAGGATCATGATTTATGGACCGCCCCAGCTACTTAATGAGGCCCTTTGCAACTTCACTAAAACCCTGTTTCAAAATAGGGTAGCTTAGAGGTTCAATGCTCCTAGGATTCATCCCCAGTACTACAAAAATAAATAAATAAATAAATAAATAAATAAATAAATAAATAAATATTTGAAAATCCACATATACACCTTCTTTTCCTCCTATTCTCTTATAAACTTTTAGAAGAGGCAAATCCTTTCAGCTACCTCTTTTGCGAGGAATCTTGGTACTTAACACGGTTTACTGTGCCTCATTTTTTGTGTGTGTGATCACTAAACAGAAGGTTAAAATAAAAAAGACTTACTTTCCAAGACAAATTTAAAATACCTCCAGGCCCATTTCTGCACCGTAAGTCCATGAAGGCGGGACAGTGATAGGCAGCTGTGTGTTCACTGATGAGAACATGAAAGGGAGCATCTCAAGTCACTGTTAGGCACCTGTGCCATCTTCCACTCAGGATCTCCAAACCCCTGCCTCCAGGACTACATCATCTGAGAATCAGCTATTTTAGAAAACGAGACTTATCCTGGGGGGAAATGGCTAGAACATGAGATGTTGCAGTATCTCTTCACTGTATTGAAATCCACAGAATCCGGGGTGTTCAAACAAGCATTTGAAAATGTATTGAAATGCTGTGTGCTGTGTTTCTGACCACCAGCCATCTCCCGCTGCCAAGATGAGGACTGAGCCTGTACTCTGTTGATGTGTCCCAAGTAGCTCGTATTTTCTCTCTCCACTTTTGCCTTTTATGGAAGGTAGGACACAAGGATTGGGCAGAAAATCTCCTCTCACATATAAATTGGAAAAATCTTATTCAAACAGAAGCTCATTTCCTGGAGCCGTAAACAAAACAAGTGCATTGTGGTCTGATCTCCCAGTGCAGGCTGCCACCGGAGTAAGGATTATAAAAACAGAGGCTATAATTTCTAATTCAGGCTTTACCGGTCCATATAAAAAACCATAGCCAAATCTCTTAAATTTTCGTCAATAATATTTTATTATGTTTAAATGTGAAAAGTAATTACAATTCCTCAGAGATTTTTGTTATGTTAAATGAAAATAAAATGTAAAATCATTTAGCATAAAGCCTCATGCAAAGTAAATGCACAGTAATTCTTGTCATCTTGACATCACGAATACATACTCTGCCCTCCCATGAAACAGCCATGCTCTTCCTTCCTTTACTCTTCTGTTCAAACACCTGTATATGCTTCTACCCTATCACATTCTTTCTTTTCTGATCCCAGTGTGTTTGTATTTCATCTTTGTTTTTGTTTTGTTTTGTATTTGGTATTGGAGATTGACCCCAAAGAAAGACATTCTCTCTCTGAACTACGCTCACAGCCCTTTTTACTTTTTATTTTGAAACAAGGTCTGACGCTGCCCTTCAACCTGTATTCCGTCCCTTTCAGCCTCCCAAGTACTGGGATTACAGGCATTTGTCACCATGTTCAGTCTTTTATTCCAGTTTTAATCCAGTTAAGTCCTGTTTTCAGATGTTGGCTCAGTTATTATTTTTGTTTATATGTTTACCTGTTTGTTTCGATTATTTGAAGACTAGATCAAAATTCTTAGTTTTTTTTTTTTTTTTTTTTTCAGTACTGGAGATAGAACCCAGAGACATTCTACCTCCAAGCTACACCCCCAGCCCAATTTTGTATTCTTTATTTTGAAACAGGGTCTCACTGAGTTGCAAAGGGCCTCATTAAGTAGCTGAGGCTAGCCAGAAACCATGATCCTCCTGTCTCAGCCTCCAAAAGCATGAGCCACCATGCCTGTCTCGAATTATTTGTTTTTAAAGGATGATTTTGCTTTTCTCCAAAGTCGGTCTGTTTTTTTACCCTGCCTGTTTTACTCATATGGCATTAAATTTCATGAAAGAGATAACTATGGATTTCCTTGCTCATCCTTCTCTTCTTGATGTCTGGAGAGCTATTCGACTCAAAGCAAGTTCCAAAACTACATTTGGAATATAAATGAATAATAAACGCTGTCATTTTCAGCCTAATTTTTAACCATTTTTCAAGAGATTCTACTTATGAGAAGTATACTGACCACTTAGGCTGTTTTTTGTATCATCTTAACATATTTATAAATATCTTTATGATAATGTGAGTTTTTCACAATGCCAATATCTGACTCAGATAGCTATCTTTCTTTTTTATACTTTCCATTATCCATAGTGCTGTACAGTTTCCCATCGGAAACCTTGATTGTTAATACATTCACTCCTTTTAGTTAAAATGTGTCAGAAATATCCACAATGAGATGTAGCTTCAACCCAGTTAAAATGTCTATTATTAAGGGGACAAAAGATAACAAATTCTGGCGAGGATGTAGAGAAAAGAGAACCCTTTAAAACTTTTTGGTGGGTATAGAAATTAGTACAGCTATTGTGGAAAACAGTGTGGAGGTTCTTCACAAAATTAAAAATAGAACTATCATATGATTCAGCAATGTCTCTACTGGGTTGATAGGAAATTAAACAAGCAGGTCAAAACCACGTCTGCATGCCCATGTTGATTATACTACTATTCACAATAGCCAAGGAACAGAAACTACTGAAGTGTGCACCAAGTGGTGAACAGATAAGAAAATGTGAACTTATGTTTAATGCCATATTATTCATGTGTAAAAAGATGAGCTGGGCATGATAGTATATGCCTGTAATTCCAGTACTTGGAAGGTAGAGGCAGAAGAATTGCTGGTTCAATGCCAGCTTCAGCAACTGCATGAGATTCTCAACAACTTAGTAAGATCTTGTTTCCAAATAAATAAACAGGGCTGGAGGTGTAGCTTGGAGGTAGAATGCTCCCCCCACATACACATGTACACCCACATCCACACACACAAATTATAAGGACAAGATAATTAAATAAGTACCTTATTTTCCATTACTTGACCTCCTATCCTTGAACAAAATATGGTGGTGCTTTTAAATACCGGTGAACCTGAATGGTGAAGAAATACCCATCTTTTAGAGTACCTACAGCCTCTCTAGCTGCTGCTGGCTTAGCTTCCAGGGACCCAATGGCTATACATGGTACTAGAATTCCCTAAAGTTTCATACAGGTTTTCATATATTTATTTTAATTGATGAAGGAAAAAATGGCACTTCCCTTGTTATAGTTCTGTGTTCATTTATGCTTCATTACTACATTGACTTTCTATGTTCCTTGAACTGTGTTTGTTCAATTATTTACTTGAATTCTAAACATTGGTTTTCCTAAAACTCTAATTCTACTAGTTGATACAGTTAAAATTCCTATGCTAATTCCATCTATAAACTCAATAGGGAACATATCCTCTTGTTCTATAATGAGTGTTTTCTGTATTCTAAATTGGTTGTATTTATTAACTCTTATTAGAAACTGAGAAGGTGAATCCTGTGTTATTAGCAGCATGCTACCTAGAAACTCAGAGTCACTGGGATTTATTTAATGATGGTGTGCAAACGTGCCCTTCCTGCAAATTAAAAACACCTACCCTTAGTTCTTAGCTCCAAACTGCACTGAAAATTTTATCAAATCTTCCCTGTTTCATATGCATTTTTCAGAACTGAACATTTACAAAGGGCAGGAATGGATCTCTTTGTTAAGTATTTCTAAAGTTCTAGACCTCATGCCATGCCTCTTAGCACTGAATAAATATTGATTTATGAAACCCATAAATTGGTACATAATGATCTCCATTAATCAATGGGGAAATGATGGGAAAATTATAACTGCAGTTCAGGGAAAGTGATTCATTGAATATTATATTTTGATCAATTCAGTATCATCAACAGATCAAGTTTATGTGTATGTGTATGTGATGTGATGTGTGTGTGTGTGTGTGTGTGTGTGTGTGTGTGTGTGCATGTCCACATGCATGTGACAAAATAATGGGGAGGAAGATTTTTGCTTAGTTTTCAATGTCACAATATTTGCTGTTAGGAAAATTCAATAATTTACTCTTCTTTAGCTCTTTTTAATTTACTTCTCCTGTAACCCTTTGTGATCATATACAGCAGCCATTAACACTGCATTTTTCTTTATTGGAAGTATTTTAAACTTTTACTTGACTACAGGAAGTGTGTGATGTCCAGATTTAAAAATTAAATGACAGTCCTAAGTTTGGACTCTTTGTAAAAGTTCACATATATAGCTTCTTACTCTCATTGAGGAAAAGATAGAGTCTGATATTTATCAGTTCTTCACTTTAAAATGGGTGTTATAAACCCAGGATCTTCTCTTTTAATTCTTTAGCCCCATACAGATTTTCTTTAAAATGTTTTGCATTACCAAATATGTTTTTAATTGATCACAGAGTTTTACTCTCTACACACACAATTTTTCTTCATAAAGTTGTAAAATATGCTATAAGAGAAAGTTTTCTCATTGTTAAACTAATATTGTCCCATATTATTTGAATGTATAAAACTGTTTTCTAACATGTAAAATAATGTAAAATACAATAGCGTCCTTTTGGGAAAGCTTTTAAGTCTTTTTTTATTTTACTTTTAGGGAAAAGGAAAGTGTGTTTTCTGAATGAAAAATAATAATGAGAAAATTAGAACATGGCTGCACTGCAGTGTTATTTATCTCTAATTCAACTTGATTTCTCAGCAGAGAAAGAAGTTGTTTTCTTACAAATAATAATTCCTTGATCATTTCCAACATCAGGATATAAATTAAGTATGAAACACACCACATATATATAAAGGTAAAAAAAAATCAATATTCCTCTCCTTATCATGTTCCAAGACTGCAAATTTAAAACCATAAGGGGAAAAAAAAATAAAATTTTAGAAGTTAAAATATGAACCTTAAAACCATTTCAGTTATTGCTAATATTTTTATTTTTTGGCATCTTGATACCGGCCTACTCTTCAATACCAAAAGATAACATAAATAAAAAAACAAGTGAAAATGAGAACCTAGATTATGGAGGAATCTTCTCAGAGGCACAACTCTGAGTGTTGTGAACAGATCAGCAGAAGCAATGATGACCGATTGCTGGGAAGATGGCAAAAGTGGGGATATTAGATACATATAAGAAAGGCTCTGAAAAAAAAGAAAAGGCAGCCGGGCATGGTGGCGCACGCTTGTAATCCCCGCGCTTGGGAGGCAGAGACAAGAGGATCGTGCAGGTTCGAAGCCAGCCGTGCGCGCTGGCTTAGGAGACCCTGTTTCCAAATAAAAATGTAAAAATAGGTCTGGGAGTGTAGCACAGAGGTAGAAGGGCTTCCAGGAACCCCAGTACCACAAAAAAAAAAAAGAAGAAAAAAAGAAAGAAAGAAAGAAAGAAAGAAAGAAAGAAAGAAAGAAAGAAAGAAAGGAAGGAAGGAAGGAAGGAAGAAAGAAAGAAAGAAAGAAAGAAAGAAAGAAAGAAAGAAAGAGAAAAGGCAGAGTGGTTGGAAATAGTTGTGTGGGCTGAAGAAAAATGACTTGTATCCATTGTTTGTACTCAAGGAATTTAAAGAAATCCCTCACTATTAAGGCTGTCACTGAGTATACATCCATTTTCAAATTTCTTCCCTCCCTCCTCCTTACTACCGTTCCTTTTTCATTTTCTTTCTTTTCCCCTCTCTCTTTTCTTTCTTTCTTTCTTTCTTTCTTTCTTTCTTTCTTTCTTTCTTTCTTTCTTTTCTTTCCTTCTTTCTTTCTTTCTTTCTCTCTTTCTTTCTTTCTTTCTTTCTTTCTTCATTTTATTTATTCATTTATTTATTTTGGTGGTACTGGGGTTCCTGGAAGCCCTTCTACGTCTGGACTACACTCCCAGACCTATTTTATATTTTATTTGGAAACAGAATCTCTTAAGCCAGGGAGGCTGGCTCTGAACCAGCGCGATCCTCCTGTCTCCGCCTCCCAAGCACAGGATTACAAGCATGCGCCACCACGCCCGGCTCTTTTCTTTTCTTTTCTTTTCTTTTTTTTTTTTTTTTTGATAAGGCAAAAACAAATATCATGGTAAACAAATTATGGTATATGCACATAATAAAATACTATGTAGCCATAAAATGGATGCTACATCCTCCATGTATCTCCAAAACATGCTAAGTGAAGCACATCAAACATGCTAAGTGAAAGCATAAAGCATCATTTAACATATCATTCTATTTATATGGGATATCCAGCACAGGTCATTTCATAGAAACAGAACACATGTTGATATTGTCCAGAAAGTGTAGGAAAGAACTGTTTAATGAGTACAGGCTTCATTGAGATATAAAAATATGTTGGAACAACATAAACTAGGTCATTGCATAACAGAAACTCAGTACAAAATGTCACCAAATTATTTACTTTAAAATGGTTAATTTCATGTTCTGTGAATATCAACTCAATTTTTTTCAAACTTAATTTAAGCATCTGGTTTTTTAGAGTTTCTCTCCAAATGTAGCTCAACTTTAAGCTGCAAATATCCCCATTCTTCTTTTGTATTGCTTGATGTTAAAATAGCATACTTTTCTTGGCAGCTTTCTTTCTTTTTCCTGTGTTCTAATCAATATGTCCAACTTATCCAGTTCTACTTTGTGTTGAGAAAAATCTACAATGTATATTATTTAAGATATTTGTAAAATGAAGCTGAAGTCTAAACCCAATGTATGCAAAATCCCATCCCATTTCTCTCTTACATGATGTAATCCTAAAATAAAACGTGTAGCTAGGAAGAGCACAGAAAGGATGTACAGGTTAGAAGCATATTCTTGCTCAGGATCTTAAAAATATTAGTGAAGAGGGTAGGAAGTTAGACATATGGGTTACAAGGCAGATTCTTAAAACTGTGGGAAAGAAGAAATGGACTGTGAGGAAGCATGGAAATATTCTACCTGACAAGAGCTCTCTATTGATAGAGTAGAAACTGATTCCTTAGAAATAATACACTTTAACTTTCAAAGTTTTATATACACTCATTTTGAATGATAAGATGTTTTTGTTTTGGCTTAGGTTTTCAAATTTATTATTATAAATATGTAGAGAGGCTCCTTCTGAATTTTTATTAAGAAATATTTTAATTATACAGAAAAAATAATGAATACTAATGTGTTCACCATCCTTTTTATCCTGTTTTCCAATATTAAATTTTTGCTGTTTGTTGCAGGCTGTTAAAAAGAAACAGGAAAAATTCCCGTGATACTTTTCCTGTGGTCATCTCTGGTGCCAGCTCCTTCTCTGCCTTGAAGGTAACTATTATTCTCAGATTAGTATTAACATTCTCACACATTTTTCATCATTTTTTTCTCCATCATATGTATACCTTTATCATAAACCACAATTGTCATATCTGACCTTCAAATATGGGTCATAGCCTCATCATCATCATAATTATCATCATCTGTGCAAGTAATATGCTTACCATCCATGTTTATAGCCGAGGGTTTTTTTTGTGTGTGTGGTAATAGGGGTGTAGGGGTGGATCCCAGGGGCATTCTACCTTCAAGCTGTACCCCCAGCCCTGTTTTTTATTCTTTATTTTGAAACAAGGTGTCACTGAGTTGCAAAGGACCTCACTAAGTAACTGAGGCTGTCCACAAACCATGATCCTCCAGTCTCAGCCTCCATGTAATGCTGTGATTACAAGTGTGCACCACCATGCCTGGCTTATAGCTAAAATATTTTTTTTTTATCCATGACTTAGATAGCTCACTTAACTCTCTCGAACCCCCAGTAACTACCCAATCTGAAGGCTTTATTAAATGTCTTTTATGCTTGCAGAGCACAATCTTTTTTGATAATGTGCATGAAAGAGACCATTTCTTAGTTCCTTTGTTCCATTTACTAAACCTTCTCCTTTATAAATTTGTTTCCAATATAACCTCCGAAAAGCTTTCTACAAAAACATTGGAGGATAGGGGAAGGAAATCCAGGTTTAGGGACAAAAGACTCATATGAAATATAACATTTGGGGGAAATTTGTTATTGGCATATATAATACCAAACAGCTTATAAAACACCTTTTTTATATTATGGTAGTTTGAATAAAACTTCAATTACATAATTAGGGAATTCATATGTTAGAGAGCAGCACTCCTACGGTCCTATTGGGAAACTGATTTCTCCAGTGCTGGGCAGCTCTACTGTAGGGCTCTCCTGAAGACATGGATATACTGGAAAATTCAGTGAAATTCATGTGTATAATTACAAGGTTTACAGAGAGAATATGCTTTCCAAGTTATTCATAACTTTGCTTTTTAGGATTCAGTATACCTTTCCCTAGGAGAAAGTGTTTAATAACTAAATATATCCCTGGGCCAATACACAGAAATAGTTAAAGCCTTAGATAACTGAGAATAATAGTATGGCCAACCTCATTTAGGACTATAGCAAAGAATGTTTGATAAAACTTTTTTCTTTCCATATTTTTCTTTACTTTTTACTGCAGATTGAAACAGAATGCCTCAGAGCTACACCCCTAGCCCTTTTTAATTTTATTTTGAAACATGATTTTGCTAAGTTGCTCAGGCTAGCTTTGAACCTGTGATCTCTGTCTCGGCCTCCCAAGTGTGGGGAATATCAGAGTGTACCACTGTGCCAAGCTGAAATGCTTAGCTATTATTTTGTGGTTAGGTGGATTGCTTTCCTCCCTTTTCTTCTTGCTGTCTTCCTTTTTAGCTGTGGCCTGGTTCTTGGGGAGAAAACATGATATTTGCTAGGTTTGCGTGGCAAAGAGACCAGAGAGACCAGGGAGCACAGTGCCAGATTTATTGCTATCCTCTTGGGGATGGGGGCTGGACAGCTCCTAAAGACCTGTGGGCCCATCTGAGGTTAGAGGAAAAATGTCTCTTTTTAAGGTATACATCTTGGGGGTGGGACTACGCGTGGGAACACTGCTTCTCTCGTGATATCCCCTGCTTTGTGATATTGCCTGCCTGCCTAGCAGAGTCTCCTCCTCCTTCTCCAGGGATCCGCCTCCTGCGGAGAAGGGGGGGAGGGACCCGACTTGTCAATTTTGAAATTAATTCTACAGCCTCACCTTCTGCAGTCATTTTTCTTTCTTTAGCAACAGTACCCTATGCCAGTGGGAATGTTCCTCACTCCAAGTCTTGCTATGTCTATTCTACAATGAATGCCATGTTTGTGCAGCAACCATGTTCTAACAGTTTCTATTAGAAAAATAATTTCTGTAATGCCAAATCATAGTCTACTCTTTAAATTTCTATGGATGAGAGTTTTGGTTTATGGCATAGTTTCAAATTGTCTACATTCCATATCTAATGACTTGGGAAGTGATGTCTATTCTACCTTAAATGACATTCCAAATCCTGCCACTGTCCTCTTCTCCATTTTCTGTGCACATTTTTGCCCTTCAACAGCTCATTTCTGCACACAACAGCCAACACACCCCCTACAAAATCCCAGTGGTCTCTCATCACTACCCCCCTTAACATCTTCCCAAGTCTAAAACCCAGACTTCTGTGAGCTGGCCCATGTCTTCTCTCCGACCTCAGATTCAGATCCCCACTGTCTGCATGTTCTGACCTTAGTCAGCCCTTAGGGTCTTGCATCTCCTGTTCCCTTCCCAGAATATTCTCCCTCTTAATGTTCCTATGGCTCTATCCTCCACTTAATTTATACCTCTGATCACATTTTGTTTTCTTCCATAGGCCTTTCCCTACCAACCCTATCAACAGATAACCCCTTCCTCCTTCCTTACTCTTTACTATGATCTTACCTTGCTTACATAGAAAAGGACAAAGAGGAGTTGAGCATGTCTGAAAACCTAGGGCTTGGGAGCCTAAAACAGGAGGATCACAGGTTCAAGGCCAGCTTCAAAAACTTGGTTAGTTCCTCAACAACCTTGTTTGAAAGTAAAAAGTAAAAAAAATTAAAATAAAAAATAAAAAAAAGAGCTGAAGAAGCTCAGAGGTAGAATGTCTCTGAGCTATAATCCCCAGTATCCCCTGCTACACCCACAAAAAGAGACAAAGAACTTTCTGTTTACTGAGCTAACAATAGCACCTAGAACCTGGCGTGGTGGCGAACACTTGTAATCCCCGAGCTTGGGAGGCAGAGACAGGGGGATCGATCGCACAGGTTCGAAGCCAGCCGCACTGGCTTAAGAGACTGTTTCCAAATAAAAATATAAAAAATAGGTCTGGGAGTGTACACTGGAGGTAGAAGGGCTTCCAGAAACCCCAGTACCACCAAAAAAATAATAAGTAAAAAAAAAAAAAAAAAACAATAGCACCTAGAGCAAGGCTTGCAATATAGAAGGCAACAGTGAATGTCCATTGAAGAAATGAATAAGATGATTTGGATATAATTATCTTATTAGCATTCACTGTGAACAATATGTTCCACCAGGATATCCTGGGAATTTAAAGAAACTTACTATTTAAGATAGAAACAGCAACTGTAAAAATAAAACATAGCAGCTGAAGGTTAAAAGAGTGAAAATTGTCAAATAGAAAATTTAAAAAATATTTTATAAAGTCAGTAAAATGGAGCAGAATTAACTAGACCTTAAAGTTAGAAATGTATATGGAATTACTTAAATGTTAATGATAAAGTAAGTTAATGATGAGTACCCTTGAATTTCAGTAATCATTAAGTTTTTAATGCTAACAGGATAATGTTTTCACAAAGCATATCCAGAAATAATGAGAAGTTACAATTCATAAGGATATTTTGTCCTTAGAAACCAAAGATATTTTCATCTCAAGTCTGAATACTGCTCATTCTCTCTGTTTTGATTACTATCATAGCCTTTTCTAAAATGAATTAAGACTTACCCCAAAGATTTCTGTTTTATTACTGTTTCCAATCCTTTTGCAATGATATCATGAGGAAGGAACTTGGATGCTTTTTATAAATCCTCTCATCTCAGATTTGTCTGAGGTATGGAATACTTTTCTCTTACTAATAATACAAAATATTTTAAAATGTTATAAAAAAAAGAATATGTACTTAATTGTTGCAATATGTTAGCAGCAAAAAGATATCTGTATGGCAAACTTTTAGGGCTTAATAAACAATAACAATAATTCAAATAAAATTCAAGGGCAAATAGTGAGAGGAATGTGGACTCTATTGTGTAATTATAAGTATGAAACTATCAAATATATACAGCTAGTATTTTCTCTCATATTAGAGACTGAATATATATATATACAATTTATATGTTTCATATGTATTTATTTGAATTCATAGGAGTCATTGCAAGGCATTGTGGGAAACACAAATATCTAACATAGAATCCTCACACATGAGAAATAAAGTCTTATAAGCTATCTTGCATAGTTATAAGTGATATTGCTTGTCACAAATATAAGTAGTATATGTCTGTTTAGCAAGGAGATGTTTAAATAAATGCTGCCTTCAAATTTTTATCATATGGAGAAGGCAGCAGGATATCATTTTAATCAGGCTGTTTGGGTTCAGTCATTGCTCTGGCATTTGGGCTGTTGTCCCTGGTTTCTAAGTTCCAGTGTCCTCTTCTATAAAAACATTGTTGAATATATTAATTTTATATAAATTACCTAAAATCTCTTGGCATGTAAGTCCTGTTTCATAAGTATTGGTGTCCTCTAACATAAGCTTCATATATAATTGTTATTTCAATTGCTTTTTCAGTAGAAATTTGAACTTGGCTTATTCATATTGGAAAATACTATTTTCCTGGCTAGTTCAGGGTTTCTACAAGTGGTATATTAAAAATTCAGCTCTTCTCATGCCAGGCTAATTTTTTTTTCATATTCTGTCCTGGTGAACTAAAGAAGAACAATATAATTAAAGGAAATATTCAATGTGAAAACCATGTTACAACCTGTCATTAGGCATAACTTCCCAGGTTTTACTGATTCATGTACACATTGCTCAGACTATCTATTTTAACTTTATACTATCATTATCCTCTAATAATAGAACTTATAAGACAGTTTAAGTGGCCAATAAAAAGCAAGTTCCTAAGAGAGAATTCATGAATTTCCTTTTTTAAAAACTTCATTAGCTATGAGAAACCTACCATTGGCCATGATGTTAATGGTGACTGTTCTGCTCATCAACATGTTTATAATTCATGTAGCAACTAATGATTATAAAGCATATGATGATGACAAGCAATTATAATAATTATGGACTTTCTTTTATGTGCAGAACAGAATTCGGAGTATGTAAGAATAAAATAAAGCTGTAATTTAAAGTAATATTTTGCATTTCATGCAGTTGAGAATTGTAATTGTAATTTGATAAAGTACAGAAGATTCACTTCTATTGAATTGGTTTTAAATATGCCTGCTTTATCACATATGTTCTGTTCAGTGTTCATTTCAAGGGTAAAAATCAGACTCTGTTAACATCAAGACCAGGATATGTTTGCACCTATAACCTTTCTAGAGATACCAATATTCAAGCTAGAATATCCAATATTTAGGTTTGAAATCCTGAAAGATATATGAAAAGAGGTGTTCACATAGACACTAGGAAGTATTTTCTAGATCATATAAAGGCATTTCTATATTACCTAATTGAATTGTTATTTCCTAGAGGTTTACAAGTTAAGAAATTTGTAAAAACAATCTGCAGAGAAAATTTTATGCATACTTAGTAAAACTATAGCATCTGAGGTCATGTAAAGATTATGAAAGCAGCTTTTGGTTATTTGCTTATGTTTTTTTTTTATTTTTAACCACAAATTCTTTCAACACAGTTTTTAATAATACCCTTCTAGATAAGAGGCTAACCTCTGCCCTATAGAAACACTTTCTTAATGTCTTCTTATAAGTCATTTCCTTTGCTTCTGACTTGAGATGGCCTACTTTCATTCCAAGGATAGTTTTCTCATTACAAAAGTCTGCCTCTTTTAATGCCCAGGGCCTAGAATAAAAGAGCTTTCCACCTTCAACAGGAGTCCTCTATAATAGGATATGTTACCTTGAAGAAAGCTTGTTAATCCCAGACGTCCTTCTTTGATAGTGAGTGTCCATGCTGACCTCTCATTTCTTTTTTCTGATCCAACAAAATAAATACTATCACTTGGTGGAAATAAATTGTATCATATATAGCATTGTGCTTTAATTACTTTAAGTAGAGAAGTTTCACATGGAAAGATTTCCAAAGACTTTAGGTGGCAGCCAACTAAGAAGCTATTTTGGCATGAGCAGAAGAGGTAGAGAAGTTGGCTAGGCAAATGCTAAGGAGACAATGATGCCATTGCTCACACCTTCACTGGCGAACTTTATAACCTTTGGAAAAATATCTACAATCTTGGCAGAATTTATGCCCATGAAATCAGCAGGTTAATATATAAGAAACTCTTCTTTATGTAAGGTTGGCATTTAGCACATCCCCCATCATGGGGAAGGCATCATCTTTTTGATAAAAATAAAAGTCTTTTTTTTTTTCCTATGAGACATTTAATTAGAGGAGCCATTTCTTTCTGAACTCTGAGCCTGGCATTTCCTTGTATGAGACTAGGCCAGGCCATGAGAATTGATTTTAGATAACTTATGCAGTTTTATAATAACCCCAAAGTTTGATATATTTCTGTTAATCTGAGAAAAACACAGCATATATTTGGGGAGCAAATCCATGTATATATATATTTTTTTTTTCTTTGTTCTGTTCAACCAAGATTTCTACCTACTCACATTTAGAGTTTGTATGCTACGCTATGTTAAGGTAGACTAAAAGTTATGTTAAAATAGAAAACGGTAAAATGTCTACTGTTTAATGGGCTGGATACATTTAATTTCATCTGAATTGTAGTTGCCTAACCTCTCTCAGTTCTTGAAGGTTAATGCCTACTAAAAATACAAACACAAATATTTGCTCTTTTGTTTCTTTGGATGAAGGAGACAATCTCAAAAGGGCATTTCAAATGTACTTTATATTCAAGAATAATGTTGATGTGACCTTAAGAAGTGCCTCAATCCAGTGGCTTTCCTTGTTTATTTATTCTCGTTTACTGCTCAGCCTGTTGCTGGCTTTGCTGGTTCAAATATATCCAACGAGGATCATTCAGAAAAATGTTTATGCTATTTATCTATCTGTCTCTATATTTAAATATATATGCATATATATTTATAATATATATTGCATTATTTACATGCATGCTATATACATTACACATATGTAGTACAGATATAGAATCATATCAATAGACTTGTATTCAAATATAAAAATTATTGCAATGTATAATCCTAAATATTTTTTGGTATTGGAGATTGAACCCCAAGTCATTCTACTGCTTGGCTATACCTCTAGTCCTAGTTTATTTATATTTATTTATTTATTTATTTATTTATTTATTTATTTATTTATTTTGGTGGTACTGGGGTTCCTGGAAGCCCTTCTACCTCTGGGCTATGCTCCAAGACCTATTTTTATACTTTTTTATTTTGGAAACAGGATCTCTTAAGCCAGCGCGGCTAGCTTCGAACCTGCGCTATCCTCCTGTCTCCGACTCCCAAGTGCGGGGATTACAAGCGTGTGCCACCACGCCCGGCTATCTTCTTATTTTTAAATAGGGCCTGACTAAGTTGCTGAGGCTTTTGCTGAGTTGCTGAGGCTGGGCTTGGACATGCAGTCCTCCTGTCTCAGCCTCCCAAGTACTGAGATTACAAATGTGTGCCACCATGTTTGGCTTAATCTTAAAGAATAAAATATTTAAGAATACTAATAATATTTCCAAGAATATTTCTAAACTATTATTTCTATCAAACTTGTTTTTTGTGTTTGTAGTATACCATTTGTCAGCTTCAACAGTCCATAGGGCTCACAGTATCTACATGATCTGGCCATGGGCCATCTCTCTTTCTATTCCAGCCTCTTTGGCCATCTGTGCTCCCCGTGGGAACGAGTGCACCCGACCCACCTGCTTTTGTACTCCCTGCCATTCAGCCTTGGTCATCCACTAGCCTCTCCTCCAACATCTGTCCCATTTCTCATAGTCTTACTGAATTCAGATCTCTTTTCAAATGCCATTTCTTCTTAGAGGTCTTTTCTAGCCACCTTATCTAATAGAACACGCTCCTCCTTCTCCATAGATTCTTAATCTGCTTTGCTTTTCTTCCAAATTTATCACTTTCTTCTTCACTAGAATGACAGGAGATCACAGAAGAGAGAAGTAAGTTTTGTTTGGTGCTATCCTCGTAACAACAACATAGTCCTGCCATGAGTACTATGGGTATTATACGTACTCTATAAAGAATAGAAAATAGAACAGTGGTTCTGGGTGCTAAGATGCTCCCAATGTTAGCTCACTTAAGGCTCACAAGGACCCCAGTGGTTGCTAAGACCCATTAGATAGAAACAGGGAACAGCAGAGTGCCTGCTCTGAGCCCAGATAAATGTGTAACCATTAGCTGTCTCATTATTTTGTAGAAATTTTCTTTCTGGGACTACAGAAGTACACAGACGAGACAGTGACAGATGGAGGATTATTGACCACATGAGGTTCACCACTAGCATCACAGGAATAGGAAGAGCCAGCTCAAAAATAATTCAGTTCACCAGATTTTATACAAAAGACAAAAATCACCTTTCCTGCTATTAGAATGTATAGCCCCTCTCAAGATTAGGGAAATGTTCCCAGATGGCTTGTATAAGTGCCAACATTTGGCTTCAGGGATATTTCTTGAGTCCTCCATATCCAGCATTTAAATATCAGCCAAATAACATATTTACATACACCTCATGTGTTTTCCGGAAAAAGGTGGAGGCAAAATGTTCCACAACAAAAAAACAGTGCAACATAATAACAGAAGGCAGTGTCTATAAACAAAGAATTTGAAGAGTTGCAACAGTACTTAATCCTGGAAAACAGGGGAATAAACTCTTGCCAAAACCCTTATCCCTCAAGTGGGGGAAAAAAGGCCGTTCCATACTAATAGCTTACTCTCATTTTTAAAACCTCCACAACTGTTTCCAGCAGTGCAGAGGCAATGTATGAAAAAGTGTCTTGGTGAAAAGGATTAAAAAATTGCACAATCCTTCTATTGTAGTACCCCTACAAGTTAAGTTTCTTTTTAGTGTGCTTTCAAAATATATTAGCAGATGGCAGAGGGATATTAAAAATCCCATGGCGAGCCGGGCGTGGTGGCGTACGCTTGTAATACCTGTGCTTGGGAGGCGGAGACAGGAGGATCGCGCAGGTTTGAAGCCAGCGCTTAAGAGACCCTGTTTCCAAATTTAAAAAAAGAAAAAAAAAAAAAAATATATATATATATATATATATATATATATATATATATATATATATATATATATATAATAGGTCTGGGAGTGCAGCCCGGAAGTAGAAGGGTTTCCAGGAAGCTCAGTACCACCACCACCACCAACAAAAAATCCCATGGAGGCCACTACCACTCCACAGAAACCCTCAAATGAATTTTGATCATTTAATACACAGTCTCCTCCTTGTGTTCCCTCCCCATTCAGTCACCAACATTTTTCTGCATACTCAAGGGAGTGAGTTCCTTAAGGCTTTTTATCAAATAAGAGGAAGTTTCATGGGAATGTTTAACCTCTTGCCTATAAATGATTATAAACAGCAGTAGAAATTATTTGAAGTTAATGTGTACAAAAAGAAATGAGAGGATAAAAATCAAATCACAAATGGTGTGGAGAGACTATAACTACTATCAGGTCATGCTACAGGTAGAGTCTGCACTTTGAACATTGCTTTGCTGTTTTACCCAAAAGAACAGCCCCTGACTCTACCTCCAGGATTAAACGCCAATGTGATTCTTCGTTACTGCATCACTCCCCAGGAAAAGTACGAAGTGCAATCACCTAACTGGGACCACTTCTTCTATACTTTTATTTCAAGAAATAAGAAAGAGAAAGTATTTCAGAAGATTTGCTTCATTATTAGAAGGGTAGACACACCCTCTCATCAAAACACACACACACACAGAAGAAGGAGTTCAGATGCTTAGTTGGTAGTCTGAAAATGATACGAAATTCTACAGATATCTTTGAGAATAATGTGCTCCTCTGAGATGGGGGCTCCTGCAGAATTTGGGTGGCAGCATGGAGGTGTAACTTCCTTCTGTGCCCATGGACGGCCTGCAGCCCTGTCAATGGCTGCAGAGCTTGGACTATGAAGAAGTGTCAGCATTTGGAGTTACCTAGAGATGAAGCATCACCAGGTCACGGCAGGGATTCCATCAACCTTAACAGGATATGTAAGAAATTACTGGTAATTATGGAAAATAAATGGACTCAGAACATTTATCAAGACAATTATGAAGGGGAAAGAGAGAGAGAAAAGAGAGAAAATAAATGAAAAATCTCTAACAGTTCATCCTAAAACAAAGAAAAATTGGAACTGAAACCAAAGTATTAGTATTTTGTGATGCATTCATATGACAGCTGGTATAGGACGCATCCAAATCTACTGTATCATTATTGAGTAAACTCAGAAAATATCCATGAGACTCAAACCAATGTAGTGGCTGAAGTCCCCGATTTCCTATCTCTAATTACAAACCAGCAAAGGAATACGGCATCCCATATGCCACTCAAAATGCTTCCTGAATTCATTTATACCTTGAGGTATTTTATGACTCTGAGAAGATAGAATGAGAGAATTTTCAAACTCATTTTCATAGTTTTGTGTTTTTAATCTCCAATGCAGATGAACTTTTTTTTTTCAGAAGATTTGCTTCATTATTAGTAGGGTAGACACACCCTCTCATCAAAACACACACATAGAGAATAAGTTCATCTCCAATGCAGATGAACTTTTTTTTTTTTTTTTTTTTTTTTTTTGGGTTTGGGAATGGAACCCAGGGGCATTTGACCTCTGAGCTACACCACCTGCCCTGGTTTTTATTTTTATTTTGAAACCCTGTCTCACTGAGTTGCAGAGGGCCTCACTAAGTAGCTGAGGCTGTCTGAGAACCGCGATCCTCCGGTCTCAGCCTCCGAATGCTGGGATTACAAGCGTGTGCAACCATGCCTGGCTGCTACTGAACTTTTAATGCAGATTCTATCTGTTTATTTCATTTATTGTGAGAGGTTATTAAGCTTTTTAGCTGATGTATTTATTTATGTTTAGTAAATAGAAATATAGAGCTGGGCATGGTGGCACACGCTTGTAATCCCCGTGCTTGGGAGGCAGAGACAGGAGGATCATGTAGGTTCGAAGCCAGCCTTGCTGGCTTAAGAGACCCTGTTTCCAAATAAAAATATTTTTAAAAATAGGTCTGGGAGTGTAGCCTGGAGGTAGAAGGATTTCCAGGAACCCCAGTAACACACACACACACACACACACACACACACACACTATATATATATATATATATATGTTTGATAGAATCTCTATAATTTTAAGCATATAGCTCAATCATATGCTTAGAATAATGTTGCCATTAACTCTTAAATTGAAAATAGACTATTGTATATGCAAAATATGTTCATTACAAATTACAAATTTAATCTGAATAAAGCAATATATTTAGGTTAGCAATGTTATAAAAATTAGTATAAGTTCTATGCACTAATTAATGCCAAGTTGAGTTTAACAACTACTTCTATTGAGTTGGTAGCTAAATATAAGTAACCAGTCTTTAAATTGAGAAAAAAATATTGTTTATTTTGAGAAAATGTGCCATTTTTTATTGTTAATCTCTGTGGAATAACACAGAGGTCTTTGGGGATTAATTAAACATGCATAAATTGGTCACAAGTAAAATGAAAAGTGTGATCCACTGTAGAACTTATTAAAAACTAAAGAAGTCTGTGATAAAGGGGACTATCACAGAATATCCATTAGTTAGTTGTAGCTTGCACTATTTATCCTTCAAATGTTTCTGAAGTTTCACAAATTCTCCCTCTTTCTCTGGCTATGGCCCATCTCTTGGCCACTGTCCTAAACTCTATTTGCTTATGACTTTGACCATTACTGAGTATTGTCAAAACATGAAAGATGGAGTGAGTTTCACATACACAGAAATGAAAACACTGTCAATACAGTTCTGCTGTTGCTGCGGCTGCTGCTTTAATGCAAGGGAGCCATGAGAGTGGACTAAGCACATAGAATAGCTTCACACCAGATAAGTATTTGTTACCACCTATGCATCTAGAATAAATTTTTTTTTAAAATTCAAAACTTTCAATAAAAATAGTCTCCAAATGTAATTCTTCCATTACTAAACTTCACCAATACTGCATAGGGTTTTCTCTTGAAGTATAGAACCTGGAACCTGGGTGGAGTGTGTGTTGTGTGGGGGTTCCAGATGTTCTCCATATAGAATTTAACTGTCAAATTTTCTTCACTATACTTTGAGGAGCTCTTTGAATATGACATAGAATATAATATCACTTATCTTGGTCTATGCAATTTATAATTTAATTTTTCATAATTCTTAAGCTTTTCTAATTTATGGCTTCATTATACTCAAAATTATTCAACTTAATCATTTATTTTTGTAGTTTCACAATGAGAAGTTTTAAGAGGCTAACTATAGCATACACTATGCACCTTACCACTGATAAAAGCATGTTGTAGGTTTTTTTTTGTTTTTTTTTGTGGGGTTTTTTTGGTAGTACTGGGGATAGAGCCCAGGGGTATTCTACATGAGTAATATATCCTGGCTCTATTTTTTATTATTTATTTTGAAACAGGGTCTCACTGAATTGCAAAGGGCCTCATTAATTAGCTGAGGTTATCTGCAAACCCTGATCCTCCGCCTCCCAAATGCTGGGATTTGACACATGTAGCTAACGTAATCCTGATAGTGGAGACCCAAACTGTGATATAGTCATAGTTTAAAGTCAATTTTGAACTGAGGATATAAACCTTGAAAATCTCTTCATAAACCAATGAGGAATTATGAAGAGAAGTAGAAGATAAAAAGGAACAGAAGGAGTATTTGTCAAAAGGACAATGATAGAAACAAACCCCCTATCATTATGCAAACAAAATCTTCCAATGTACTTGTACAATTAACTTCCCTTTTGTGCCATAAGAACTATATATTCCAGATCAATCCAAGGAGCAGATTGCCGTGTTACATCTGGAAGCAGTCAAAATTCAGTCAAACTAATGTTTATTAATGACAAGTAAATATCCATTATTTTATGCCTCTATGTTTTCTAAGGCTCATTGTTATGCAGAAATAGAAGATAAGCTGGCTGATACAACTGGTAGATCTGCCCCTTCTCCTAGCTTATAGAAAACTTTCATCTTACCCTCCATGTTCAAAGCATGGTGACTCTCCTTTGTGTCTGCAGACATACAAAATTATTTTTGCTTCATGACCCATGGGCAAGCTATTTATTCACCCTGGACCAATGGATTACCTTAAAGTTGCTCTCATTCCCCAGAGTTCAAGTTCACTATTATCTACTCTATGATACATTCTCTAACTACAGTGCTCAGATAAAGACCCCCTTTTCTCTGTGTCAAGAATATTTATGCCTTTCATTGTTCAGCATAATGCATAATTATGTTTGTATTGTTTGTTGTCTTCAAAAATATTTCTTCAACTTTAGAGCACTTGTATTTTTCCTCTATAACTACTGTGAGGCTCAAAGTCTTTGTTGGTAAACAATCAAATAAATGACTTAGCTCTGAGAAGTAGTTTCACATCCCATTTACAGTACCCAAACCCACAAGGGAAACCATGTAAACTTCACACATATTTAACTAACCCACTGATAATAGCATGTATCCTCTTTGATAGAAGCCTCTTTCTTCTTTTCCCACTTTGAACATTCTAGTATTTTATTTTTGTAAGTACAACATATTCAGTAAACTCTCTGAAATGTTGGCAATTCCAAGTCAGAGTTCTGAAGGAGGTTCAAATTTTTTCCTCTACTACATTTTGCTGGGAACCTATCATTTTTGTGTTTTCTAGATCACTGATTAAGAAAACAGATTTAATAGTAGGAAAATATTCACATTCATCAAGTTCTGTTACAACTGGTGCATTTAAATATCATTTTTATTTTTTTCCAGCTTGACACTCTACTCTATAGTTTTCTTGTGTAACTAGATAGCATACATCATCCTGTGATTTATTTCTTCCAAACCATTTGGCTTTAATAGCACATTCAGAAAGTACAGTAACTGACTGAGATTTTTTAAAAATTTTGTCCCATTTTCTTTTAGTCAATATATAACTATTTTTAAAATTACTACATGTAAGTGTAAATTCTCACAAACTATAAACACATATAAGTACATATATCTACAATATCTACAATAATTTTCAAGCATAGCAATTATGCTACTTAAATATCAGCTGGTTTCTATGTATTTATTATTACCTCACCTCTATCTTAAATACTGATTATACATTTTGTATTTGACATTTTTTTCAGGAGTTATTTTCTTTTTTGGATCAGCTTTTATAAGAAAGAAAAGTTAATAAGCTCCAAGATTCAAATTATAAGATGACACAAACTACCCAGTAACAAGTGTGCATTAGTTATTCTATAATTTATATTCAGAATTGAAGAGATAATTTGCAAACACCTCATAATAAATCCTGATCTAAAAGAAACACTTGTCAAATTTTTCTCTTATTTTTCTTTCTGTGGTATGCAGATGTTCAGTTTTAATTTGTCACACTTTCAGACTTCTTTCTATACTGCTATCTTTGATTTCTTTCCAAAAAATAAAATAAAAAACAAGCAACTTAAAATCCATAGCTACAAAATAGATTTAGCAAATAAATTCCTCTTTTTTCTATCTTTCTCAAACTTCTGTTTACCAATCAATAAAACTTTAAAGAAGTTTAGTCTAACTTGAAGTGACTAATCATTAGGAATATTAATATTACAAATAATCTCCAATTTATCATCTCCTAAGATTAAATAACATATTCCTGCTACTATCTAACATTCTTTTCAGACCTGAGAATTTATCATATCCCCCACTTTAACTAATAATTATCCAACAAACAATTCTTCATCTCAATTTTGTATTTCTTTTATAAACCAATGCACCAGGAGTTTATATTTTTATAGTCATTAAATCTCTACAGCCAATCACTTAGTGAGTGCTTCTCTTCATCATATGTTTTGCTATTACTCTAGCACATTAACTGTTAATTGGATCATTTCAATAGCTCATTCTGTCTCCAGTCCCTAAAATGTATTCTATGTCTACCACATGATTCAGCATTATAAAGATAAACTCCACTCATATCCTTTGCCCATTTGAAACTTTTAAGAGCTCCCTGTTTTGTATGATGTCACATGCAACTTTATTCTGTAACTTGAGGGATTCCATTTCCAGACACCTAATCTATTTTTTGTTTTCCAAACAGTCTGTTTCATGAAATCATACCTTCTCCTTCTGCTATATTTTAAATATGCTAGTAGTTTTAAATAATTCTTCCTCTCTGAAATATGTTTCTCTGGTTCTCTTCCCTTTGAAGAAATTATGTTCATGTATTAATATTTGGATTTAGAATGTCCCCCAGACCTTGTGTTATAGGCAATGCAGGCATTTGAAGGTATGGCTTGGTCTGGCCTCCATTATTTGAGAGCAGAGCCCCTCTACTTGTTCTCTGTCTGTCTCCTACCACCATGTTCTGAGCTGACCAACTTCACTTAGCCTGACATGAAGGGAAACCTCTGAAACCATCTGAACTGTGAGAAAATAAATCCTCCTACCTCTAAGTTGTAGTTGTCATGTATTTGGAGTCACAGCAGTGAGAAAGCTGACTGAAACATTCTGTCTTCAGGACATACACACATTCTTTCTGTTTCTATGAAGTCTTCACTGATCACTTCAAGTCACGAACTCTCATGATGTGATCTCCACATGATTCTTGCTAATATAATTTTGATAGATTTCAGATTTCACTATGCAGGGCCAATGTATGAGAATATATTAATTGAGAGTATAGAAAACATGTTATGCTACTGATATAATGGGCAGATAAAGAAAAGAAGCACATTTTCTGTGTTCCATCATCTCCAAACACTGGTGTCAAGCATAATAGCTGTGGACAAGGTATTTCTCTTTGAATCAGTGTGGCTAGGGAACACTGTACAGTTAGTGTCATTCTTTAGATTATTCTGGATATCAGTGAACTTTCCCTGCATAACAAGCCATTTAGCACCATTGTGTAATAACTACTTGTTTAGACTGAGATCAGCTAGATAATTCTTTTGGTCTAAACATTTAAAAGTGTGGCAGGGTGATTGCTTATCTAGAGAGCCTCTGATAGTGAAGCTGGTGTTTATACACATGTTTTCTCATCTCTTGTCAAGTTAACTCGGGTCCTCTCATGACAATAAAGCAGAATTACAAGAAAGTAAGCAGTAATGCTCAGTGTCTGTTGATATGTAACCTTTGAAAAGGCAAACCTCTGGTTCTACCTCACTGGATATTTGTTGTTGTTGATTTTTTGTTTGTTGCTTTTAATATACTTTTATTGGTGCACTGTAATTGTACATCATAATGAAATTCAGAGTAATAGAAACAAACATGCACACAGAGCTTGGAGTGTCCTCTGGAACTCCACTCTGGTCCCTTCTCCTCTCAGTAGATGTTATTGAGATTGGTATTGATAATGTCATATATGCATATATCATTATTAGAACTGTGTTCTTCATCAACTCTCCTCCCTTTTCCATCTCTTTCCCTTAATCCCCTTCCATTATTTTTCTGGAGTCTCTCCTTCTTTATCTGAAGTCACTGTTGTCTTTCAATTTCTCTATAGCTTTCATATATGAGAGAAAACTAACCCTTCACTTTCTAAAACTGCCTAATCTCACTTAGCATAATATCCTTCATTTTCTTCAATTTTTCTGCAAATGAAATAATTTTATTCTTCTTTAAGGCTGAGTAAAATTCTATTGTGTGTATATACCACAATCTCATAATCTATTCATCTATCGACAGACACCTGGCAATTTCCATAATTTGGCTATTGTAAATTGTGGTCCTATAAACAAACATAGATATACATTTATCTGAATTCATTTCCTTTAGGAAAATACTCAGGAGTGGGATATCTGGGTCACATGGTGTTTTCATTTCAATTATTCTAAAGAACCTACCCACTCTTCCTTATAGCAGGTCTACCAACTGTGTATAAGAGTTTATATTTCCCCACATTCTCACCATCATTTATTACTGTTAGTATTCTTGATGATTACCATTTTACCTGGAGTTAGATAGAATCTCAGTATAATTTTTATTTACATTTGCCTGATTGCTAATGATGTTGAAATTTTCAAGTAATAAAGTCACACTGCAAAGAGGTGTGGGCTACATATAAGATCCTTAAGTTAAAATGTTTTCACAGCTTCAAACAAACAAGAGATGCACATTCAATTCCCATATCTTGGGCTTGGGCCTGTCACAAAGCTTTCCTGACTTGGTGTAGACCATAAGAACAGGGGCCTAGTTTCCTTGATGTATTTCCTTCAGGGTATTCATCTTAGTAGTGTGGAGGGGTTTATTTTAATTGATTTGTCTACTTCCCAGTCTTCTTGAGGGACATGGAAACTTACATAACTAGAATATTTAGAAAGTGAAGCCTTTATCTGCAGTTATTGAAAAAAAATTAAAGCCAAATAGTTTGGGAGAAAAAAATCTTAGAAAAAGTCTACTATCCAGTTAAATAATAAAAAATCTGCACTTTTTCTTATTTATAGGGGAAAATTTTTTTTATTGTTGTTATTATTTTTATTCAAAATACCAGAGGACAAAACAATAGATGATTAGTTAAAATTTACCTTTATTTAATTGTGTTGACCACTTAATAAAAGATAATTTGATGGTTTTTCCCTGACGACATATAATCCTAGCCGTCTATATTTTCCCCCAAATTAAATAATCCTAGCAATATATAACATTCAAAAATTACCATACTGAAAAGTCTGGATATTCACAATTGTAGAGGCTGAAATGAGAAAAAGAATAGAGAAAACACCAGGTACATAAGATAAGGGTATGTTCTGCATTCTGAAAGTGGTTTTGCTAAGAGTAGTCATTAGGTGAATAGGTATGGAAAAGGCAGGGGACTCTTCAAAATTAGAAGCCAAGCTAGATTCAGTGGTGAATGCCCATAGTCTCAATACATGAGGACTGAGACAGGAAGATTGCAACATAGGAATAACTTGTTTTAAAATAAAAAAATAAAGAGCCGGGTGTGGTGGCAGACACTTGTAATCCCCGCTTGGGAGGCGGAGACAGGAGGATTGTGCAGGTTCGAAGCCAGCCGTGCTGGCTTAAGAGATCCTGTTTCCAAAAATAAAAAAAGTATAAAATTGGCCTGGGAGTGTAGCCCAGAGATAGAAGGGCTTCCAAGAACCCCAGTACCATCAAAAAAATATAAAAAAAAAAAAAAAATGAAAAAATAAAAAGAGATGGAGTGTAGCTCAGAGGCAGAATGCTCTTCATTTCATTCCCCATTACCAAAAATAAAGCGAGCAAAACTAAATATAACAAAAAATCATGAGCCCATAAGTGGTATAATCATTGAAGAGTGTATATAAAAATTCACAGGAAAATAAACAATGGTATAAAATGAGGTTCTGCTTCTTAATGGAAAATAGAAGATGACGTGAGAAAATCGGGACTAGCAAGGCTACTTACAAATATTTTGGGTTTAGCTGGAATATTGTAGTAATAGCTGAGAAAGAACATGGAAGTACAACTTTTGTGATTCAGGAATAAAGAGAACATGAAATATAAAATGTAGTGCTAATCAACTGACTACACCCTGATGGTTCTGGTTGAAAGTAATGGCTACAGATGGAGACCCTCAATGGAAAACAGAAATGAAGTCAGACTAAATATAGTAGAGATAACTTCAGGTGTGTGTGCATGTTTTTTAAATTATTATTTTTTGTGGTAGTGGGGATTGAATTCAGCAGCATTCTATTTCCAAGATATACTCAGGTCTTTTTATATTTATATTTTTTGTAAATCTGTTGTATTTAATTATCTCTTTTTCTTTATTTTTTATTGGTGTATTGTAGTCATACATCTTAATGGAATGCAAGACTTGTGTAGACATACATGCACATATCACCCAATTCGCGCTTACCCAATCACCACCCCATCCCTCCTTCCAATGCTTGGCTTAGTGATTGACTTTGATATGTTTTTTTTTTTAAGTACATCATGTACTTTAGAGAGTTTCCTTCTTCCCCCCTCTCATCCCCTCAGTTAGGTTACCTTATTTGCTCCTCTATAGGATCTCCTTCTTCATCTAGAGTTCCTCCTGTTACCCCTTAGCTTTCACATATTAGAGAAAGCATCTGATTTCTTCCTCTTTTTATGTGGAACATATTGAAAATGTCATACATTCAAACTATGCTTAGTACTCTCCCCCCCTTTTCCTTCCCCCCTCCCAACAATGAGTGTCCAAATTAACCATGCTATATTTATATTTTTACACAAATTTGGATGTAGCTCCTTCATTAATCAACCTCAGCCTTCTTCCTCTCCTATCCTTCTATTCTAGCTTTGATGAGATTTCTCCTCCATTGTCTGGAGTCCCTCTGGTATCCCTAGTACTCCATAGTTTGGGTATATTAGAGAAAACATAAGTCCCTTCTCTTTCTGTGCTTGGCTGATCTCACTTAACCTAATGTTCTCCAGGTCTTTCCATCTTCTTGCAAATGGCATGATTTTTTTTTATAGCTGAGCAGAATTCCATTGTGTATATTTCCCATAATTTTGCAATCCATTCATCTGTTGATGGAGACCTAGGCTGGTTCCATATTTTGGCTATTACAAATTGTGCTGCTATGAACTTTGGCATGCATATGTTATTGTAGTTCTCTGATTTCAAGCTCTTTGGAAAGATACCCAGGAGTGGTAAACCCAGATCATATGGTGGATCCATTTCCAGTTTTCTAAGGAATCTCCACACTGATCTCCATAGCAGCTGAACTAGTTGGCACTCCCACCAACATTGTAAAAGTGTTTCTCTTTCCCCTCATCCTTGCCAGCATTTGTTATTTGACTTCTTTATGCTTGCCACTCTGATTGGTGTTAGATGTAATCTCATTGTAGTTTTGATTTGCATCTCTCTGATGGTTAGTTGATGGGGTGTGTCCATACAGCGCCTAAGGAGATGCAGCCTTCCTTGGCCTGAGCTGCCTACAGCCTAAGGCAAAACTTTAAGTAAAGTGATTCAGCAGAAATGGGCTAAAGATGGCCCCTGGAGGAAGCTATGAAGGCGTGGTTTCCCCCATTCATTATGGGTGGGGAGACTGAGCAGTTTTTCCCTTTCTACCTTTAAAGGAGCTTTCTGCACACATGAATGGCTCATGTACTGGGCTGGGATTGGCTGTAAACTACGTGCTAGTGATCTTTATCCCAGATAGGCTAGGCTATTTCTCATGGAAATTCCCCTCCTGGCTTGGTGCTATATATAGGACTGCTTGGAGATAAATAAATGAGATATTGCTTGACTTGACTCCTGGCTTGTGGGTTTGTGTTCGAGTAGTTGGTACTCATCATCACCAAGCCCCGCCAGCTGTTGGGCTGGATTCCTGACAGTTAGTGATGTTGAACATCTTTTCATGTATCTATTGGCCATTTGTGTCTCTTCTTTTGCGAAGTGTTTATTCAGTTCAGTAGTCCATATCTTGATTGGACTAATTGTTTTGCTAGTGTAGAGTCCTTTGAGCTCTTTCTATATTCTGGATATTAGCCCTTTATCTGAGTTGTGGCTGGTGAAGATCTTCTCCCATTCTGTAGGCTTTCTCTTTAGGTTCTTAATGATTTCCTTTGATGAGAAGAAACTTTTCAGTTGATGCCATCCCACTTGTAAATTATTGCTTTAATATTCTGCGCTTTGGAGGTTTTGTTGAGAAAGTTATTGCCTGTGCCTAAATTTTGGAGTGGTGATCCTATGCATTTCTCTAATAACTTCACAGTCTGTGGTCTAATTTCTGTCTTTGATCCAACTCAAGTTGATTCTGTTACACGGTGAGAGGTAAGGATTTAGTTCCATCTTCCTACAAATGGATAGCAAGTTCTCTCAGCACCATTTGTTGAAAAGGCTGTTTTTTCTCCAGTGTACAAATTTGGCCCATTTGTCAAAGATCAATTGACTATAGGTGTGTGGATTTGTTTCTGTATCTTCTATTCTACTCCACTGGTCAGTCGGCCTGTTGTTGTGCCAATATCATGCTGTTTTTACTACTATCTCTATATAGTATAATTTGAAGTCTGGGGTTGTGATGTCTCCTGCTTGATTCTTATTGCTGAGGATTGGTTTGGGTATTCTGGATCTTTGCTTTCTCCATATAAATTTCATGACTAATTTTTCTAGGTCTATGAAGAAAGTTGTTGGTTTTTTAATAGGAATTGCAATTAACCTATACATTACTTTTGGCAGAATGGTCATTTTGATGATGTTTATTCTGCCTATCCATGAACAAAGGAGATCTTTCTATCTTCCAATGTCTTCTTCAATTTCTTTCTTTAATATTTTACAGTTTTTGTTTTAGAGGTCTTTTTCATCTTTGGTTAGGTTTATTCCTAGGTATTTTATTGGTTTTGAGGTTATAGTGAATGGGATTGTTTTATTTATTTCTTTAATTGTGGATTCATTGTTGGCATAAAGAAAAGTAATTGATTTCTTTTCTTTTTTTTCTTTTAACAATTTTTTTATTGAACATAAATAGTATACATTTACACTATATTTGGTGCCCTCTCCCCCCCACCCCAGTTTTCCCTTCCCACCTCCCACCAATGGTTGTCCAGCTTAACCATGTCTTATTCATAATTTTACACATGTTCAGGTGTAGACCCTCATTAATCAAGATCAGCCTTCCTCCTCTCCTATCTTTCCATTCAAACTTAGCTAGTATTTCCCCTCTAATATCTGGAGTCCCACTGGTATCCTTTGTGTTTCCTAGTTTGGGCATATTAGAGGAAACATATGTATCTTCTCCTTCTGTGCTTGGCTGATCTCACTTAACATAATGTTCTCCAGGGCTTTCCATCCTCTTGCAAATGATATAATGTTGTTCTTCTTTATGGCTGAATAGAATTCTATTGTGTGTATTTCCCACAGTTTTGCTATCCATTCATCTGTTGATGGTGATCTGGGTTGGTTCCATCTTTTGGCTATTACAAATTGTGCTGCTATGAACATAGGTATGCATATGTTGCTGTATTTCTCTGAATTCAACCCCTTTGGAAAGATACCTAGGAGTGGTATAGCTGGATCATATGGTGGATCTATTCCCACCTTTCTTAGGAATCTCCACACAAATCTCCATAGTGGTTGAACTAGTTTGCATTCCCACCAACAGTGTAAAAGAGTTCCTCTTTCCCCACATCCTCGCCAGCATTTGTTGTTGTTTGATTTCTTTATGCTTGCAACTCTGACTGGGGTTAGATGGAATCTCAGTGTAGTTTTGATTTGCATCTCCCTGATGGCCAGTGATGAAGAACATCTTTTCATGTATCTATTGGCCCTTTGTATCTCTTCTTTTGTGAAGTGCTATTTAGTTCATTTGCCAATTTCTTGATTGGGTTGTTTGTTTTGCTAGTGTAGTCTTTTGAGCTCTTTGTATATTCTGTATATTAGCCCCCGATCAGAATGGCGGCTGGTAAAGATCCTTTCCCATTCTGAAGGCTTCCTCTTTAGGTTATTGATAGTTTCCTTTGATGAGAAGAAACTTTTTAGTTTGATGTTATCCCATTTGTTTATTCTTGCTTTAATTTCCTGAGCTTTGGAGGTTTTGTTGAGAAAGTTTTGCCTGTGCCAATATGTTGTAGTGTTAAACCTATGCTCTCCTCTACTAACTTCACAGTATCAGGTCTAATTTCTAAGTCTTTGATCCATCTTGAGTTGATTCCTGTGTTAGGTGAGATATAGGGGTTTAGATTCATCTTTTTACAAATGGTTAGCCAGTTCTCCCAGCACCACTTGTTGAAAAGGCTGTCTTTTCTCCAGCGTATGTGTTTGGCCCCTTTGTCAAAGATTAATTGACTAAAGATGTGTGGGTTTGTTTCTGTATCTTCTATTCTAATCCACTGGTCAGTATATCTGTTTTTGTGCCAGTACCATGCTGTTTTTACTACTATTGCTCTATAGTATAGTTTGAAGGCTGGGATTGTAATGCCTCCTGCATGTTTCTTATTACTGAGAATTGCTTTGGCTATTCTAGGTCTTTTCTTTCTCCATATGAAGTTCATGATTGATTTTTCTAGGTCTCTGAGGAATGTCACTGGTATTTTAATGGGAATTGCATTAAACCTATAGATCAGTTTTGGCAGAATGGCCATTTTGATGATATTTATTCTGCCTATCCATGAGCACGGGAGATCTATCCATCTTCCAAAGTCTTCTTCAATTTCTTTCTTTAATGTTTTATAGTTTTTGTTGTAGAGGTCTTTTACATCTTGGGTTAGGTTTATTCCTAGGTATTTTATTGGTTTTGAGGTTATAGTGAATGGAATTGTTTTCTTTGTTTCTTTCATTGTGGATTCGTTGTTGGCATACAGAAAAGCCACTGATTTCTTTAGGTTGATTTTGTAACCTGCGACTTTGCTGAATTTGTCAATCAGCTTCAGAAGTCTTTTGGTTGAGTTCTTTGGGTCTTCCAGATAAAGTATCATGTCATGTGCGAATAATTCCTCTCTTCCTATGTGGATTTCTTTGATTTCCTTCTCTTGTCTGATTGCTGCAGCAAGAGTCTCAAGGACTATATTGAAAAGGAGTGGTGATAGTGGGCATCTATTGCTATGATGATGTGGTTTTTGTTCTTGGTTCTATTTATGTAGTGAATAACATGTATTGATTTGCGTATGTTGAACCAGCCTTGTTTTTCTGGGATGAAGCCGACTTGGTCATGATGGATTATTCTCTTGATATAGTTTTGAATGCGTATACCTAATATTTTGTTTAGAATTTTTGCATCTATGTTCATTAAGGATATTGGTCTGTAGTTTTCCTTTCTTGAGGTGTCTTTATTTGGTTTGGGGATTAATGTGATACTGGCTTCATAGAAGGAATTCGGGAGAGTTCCATCTCTTTCAATTTCCCGGAACATGTTGTGAAGTATTGGCATTAGTTGTTCACTGAAGGTTTTGTAGAATTCAGCTGGGAACCCATCTGGGCCTGGGCTTTTCTTTGGTGGAAGAATTTTTATTGCCGTTTCTATTTCTTTGGTTGTTATTGGTTGGTTTAGGCTTGATACATCCTCTTGGCTGAGTGTAGGAAGGTTAACTGTGCTTAGAAATCTATCAATTTCTTCCAGGTTGTCAAGTCTATTGGAGTATAAATTTTTAAAGTAGTTTCTGATAATCTTTTGAATTTCTTCACTATCTGTGGTGATATCTCCTTTTTCATTTCTAATTTTGATAATTTGAGTTGATTCTCTTTTGCTTTTGGTTAGGTTGGCCAGGGGTTTATCAATTCTCTTAATCTTTTCAAAGAACCAACTTTTTGTTTTATTGATTCTTTGAATTGTTTTTTTGTTCTCTATTTCATTTATTTCTGCTCTAATTTTGATGATTTCTTGCCTTCTGCTGGGTTTGGGAATAGACTGTTGCAGAATTTCTAGATCCTTAAGTTGTTTCATTAGGTTCTTTACTTGGTGGTTCTCCGTCCTTTTTATGTGGGCACTCAATGCAATAAACTTTCCTCTTAGTACGGCTTTCATAGTGTCCCATAGATTTTGGTAGGTTGTGTCTCTGTTTTCATTTGTTTCCATACATTTCTTTATTTTTTCCCTAATTTCTGCTCTTACCCATTCGTCATTCAATAGTGTATCATTCATTCTCCATGAATTTGAATACTTTCTTTCAAGTTTCCTGTTGTTGATTTCTACTCTTATTCCGTTATGGTCTGAAAAGATGCAAGGAATTATATTACATTTTTTTGAATTTGCTGGTATTTTCTTTGTGTCCCAGGATGTGATCTATTTTGGAGAAGGTTCCATGGGCTGCTGAGAAGAAAGTGTATTCTGTAGTTCCTGGTTGAAATAATCTGAAAATGTCTATTAGGTCCATTTGGTTTATGGTTTCCTTTAGTTCTAGAGCATCTTTACTTATCTTTTGCCTTGAAGATTGATCCAGTGGTGTGAGAGGCATATTAAAGTCTCCCAGAATTTTTGTATTTGGGTCTACTTGGGATCTTATGTCCAGAAGGGTTTGTTTTACAAATGTGGTTGCACCCACATTTGGGGCATAAATATTTACTATCATTATATCTTCTTGGTGTATTGTTCCTTTTAATAAAAGGAAGTGCCCTGATTTGTCTCTTTTGATGTGTTTTAGTTTAAAGTCTGTTTTGTTGGATATCAGGGTTGCTACCCCTGCTCTTTTTTGGTCACTGGTGGCATGGTATATCTTTTTCCATCCTTTCACGTTCAGCCTGTGAATGTCTTTGGCTGTGAGGTGAATTTCTTGCAGACAGCATATATTTGGATTATGTTTCCTAATCCACATTGCCAGTCTATGTCTTTTGATTGGTGAGTTAAGTCCTTTGACATTAAGAGATATTATTGAAATATGATTTTTGTTTTCTGCCATTTTGTGTTCTGTCTACTCTTGGGTGGTGTGATCTTTCTTCTTTACTTAAATGACCCACTTATTAACTTCCTCTCTTCTCTGATTCTGAAGTCTGCTTCTTTTTTCTTCCTTATGATTTATTTCTTTAAGAATTTTCTCTAGTGTTGGCTTTGAATTCATGAATTTTTTGAGATTCTGTTTATCCTGAAAGAATTTGGTTTCACCATTGATCTTGAATAGTAGTTTTGCTGGATAGATTAGTTTGGGCTGGAAGTTATGTTCTTCCAGGGTCTGAATCACGTCATACCAGTCTCTCCTAGCATTCCTGACCTGGGTTTTATAGTCTGGGGTGATTCTTATTGTTTTGCCCTTATATGTCACCCGTCCTTTTGTTCTCACTGCTTTTAAGATTCCTTCCTTAGCCTCTATGTTGGTCATTTTGGTTATTATGTGACGTGGAGTGGTTTTTCTTTGGTCCTGTCTCAGTGGAGTTCTGTATGCCTCCTGGACTTGAAGGTCCAAGTCTCTTTCCATGTTTGGGAAATTCTCTGAGATTATTTCCTTGAAGATATTACAGATGCCCTTGGTCTGTACCTCTATCCCTTCCTCAATGCCTATTATCCATAAATTAGGACACTTCATATTATCCCATAATTGCTGGATGATTAGGTTTTGTTGCTGTAAAGATTTCTGTATATCGCTGACTGTGTTTTCGGTTTGGGATGTACTGTCTTCTAATATTGATATTCTGTTTTCCATTTCACCTAATCTTCCAGAATTTCTTTCTATTGCTGTCTTCATTTTACTTATTGCCTCTTTCATTTCATTCCAGACTTCTTTCTGATTCTTTTTTAGTGTTTCTAATTCACCTTTAACCTCCTCTATACTTGTTTTAAATCCGTTCATCATATTGAACATCAAGATTCTGAACTCCCCTTCTTGCATTTCTAGTAGGTCAGTATTCATGATTTCTGCTGTCTCTTCATAATTCCTGGTTCTCATATTTATAGCGTTCTCTGTCCTGTTTTTCTGATTTCTACCCATCGTTCGTGAGTATTATGCTTAGTCTAATCTTAATATTAGGAGATTAGGGGTATCGGCAAGTCAGCAGAGCCTTTCCAGTGTTGAGGGTGGGTGATGTGGGAGGAGCTGGGGTGATTGGTAAAGGAGTCGGATTAGGTAGAGGATATGTTTAGGTTGAGAAAGACTTTAAGTATGAAACGGTAATATCTTGCTAGGAATGAGAGAGAGTTAACTAGTAGGACTCTTGTCGTTAGTAGAGTACTTATGGATATAAGAAATACTTTGAGTATTAAACCAGGAGGTATATTATGGGGAAAAGTTTTGGGGGAAAAAAGTATGTAGGTTAGTGTGGGAAGGTTTGTAAATAGGGGTGATGGAAGGAGCAGACAAATTAAAAAAAAAAATCCACACAAGATACTAAGACTATTGTGTAATCCAAGAAAAAGAGAGGAGGCCGGGCGTGGTGGTGCACGCTTGTAATCCCCGCGCTTGGGGAGGCAGAGAAAGGAGGATCGCGCAGGTTCGAAGCCAACCATGCACGCTGGCTTAGGAGACCCTGTTTCCAAATAAAAATGTAAAAATAGGTCTGGGAGTGTAGGTCTTCCAGGAAACCCAGTGCCACCAAAAAAAAAAAAAAAAAGAAAAAAGAAAAAGAAAGGAAAAACGGAAAAACCAATCAAAGGAGGAGAATGAAAAAAGGAGGGAAAGAGGAAGAAAGAGGACAAAAGAACAAGAATAAAATAAAAGGAACTAGCCACTGGGTGAAATCAGAAAATAAGGTAAACTATCCAATATATACAACAAGTTAAAGTAAGAGAAGTGTGGGTTAAGAAAAAAAAAATAAAACAGCAATATCCATACCAAAACAAAAGCACTGTAAAAGCAAAATAAAACAAAACATCCACATTAAAAGTAAAACAAACAGTCCTACTTATTTACGCATATGGAGTCAGGTCCATATAATATGTGCGTATCTGATTGCTTTGGTAGCTTTCAGAATATAATCCAATGTCTCTTAGTTTTCTTTGTACTCTATTTTTATCTTCTTAGGTCACTCTGGGTGTTTGGACACCTTTCTCTCCTTTAACTGCTTTAGGTTTATGTGTCCAGATGTCTGGTTTCACTGTTATTTGATTCTGTACAATTCACAGGGTCTGCGAAATTCCAACCTATAGTCAGCCCCTCTGCACTCACCACCCTAGACTCCTGCCTGTGCTTCCCTACAGAAGGGTGGAGGATGACCAAAGTATAATTGGAACCTCCCCCTGAGGTCCTGTGCAGATATTGTGGCCCAATGGATTTTCCTGTGTCTCTGGAAATTCCAATTGGGCTAGCCGGTGTGGTCCCAAGATGTACCCTGGGCAAATGGATGCCGGTTTCTGGATGCCCACACTTACTGCCAGAGCTCTGCCTATTCCGAGAGTGCAGGCTGGGTGCGCTGCTATTACTGGACCCAGGTGTGAGTGGATGCAGCTGCCTATTGCTGCTGGTATGCTCTTCCAAGGTGTATTAAGCTGTGTTCTCGCTTAGAACTAAGCATCTGGCTACCGGGCGGGTGGGAACACCCAGTGGTGGGCCAAGGTTGCAGGATAGGTGCTCACGGTTCCAGGTGTACAGGCAGTGCGCGGTGTCCAGCAATGTTCTCTGCCTCCCGCAGAATGTAGAAGCTGGGGGTGCCTCAAGGAGATTGCCGGGGCACACAGGGCTTTCGCAGCCTGGAAGGCAGGCTCTGGCAAGGTGGCGGGGGCTTGACACACAGGCAGGCTCCGATTTAGGGGTGGCAGTGGCGCAGGCACTGACTGCTAGCAGGGGACTGGGGTGCAGACAAGGTGCGCTAGGAGAGTGCTGTGTTCTGAGGCTTGGGCCAGTGCTGAGGTTGGGGCTGGGGTGGGGACGCACGCTAGGACCCGCACTTTCCCAAGACGCACTCAGGTACCTGGTTTCCTTAGTTCAGGTTTCCGTGGGAGACTCTGTGTTGTTGTGATCCAGTCGCTGGTGTGCACACAGAATTCTGACGTGGGTGCTGCTCGCTGCTTAAGATGAGGTCCTAGGTGCATTTTCAGTCCCGAATTATCTTGCTGCGGTACTATCAGGCAGGCAGCCGCGCAGGCAGTTGCGCAAGCAGCCCGCCACCAGGCGTTCCGATAGTATCTGCAGCAGGTCCGGTGTCCGATCTTTGTTCTTCTTCTTCTTTAAGTTCAGGGTTCTGCTGAGGTACCTGGATCTGTTTTGGTTCTTGGTATGTATTTATTTTGTTGATTAAGACACTGCTTTCTAAGTATTTAAACTTTATTTGCTTCAGCTACTGAGAAGTGCTGTGTCCCTCAGTGGCCATTTTGAAAAAAAAAAGTAATTGATTTCTTTAGATTGATTTTGTATCCTGTTACTTTGCTGAATTGGTTAAGCATCTTCAGTATTCTTTTGGTTGAGTTCGTTGGGTTTTCTAGATAAAGGATCATGTCATTTGCAAATAAGGATAGATTTATTTCCTCTCTTCCTGTTTGAATTCCTTTTATTTTTTTTTCCTCTTGTCTTATTGCTGTGGCAAGAGTCTCAAGGACTATATTGAAATGGAGTTGTGATGGTAGGCATCCTTGTCTTGTTACTGATTTTAGAGGAAATTCTTGCAGTTTTTACCCATTCAATATGCTGTTGGCTTTCGGTTTATTGTATATGGGCTTAAGGATGTTGAAATATGTTCCTTCTATTCGAATTTTGTGTGTGTGGTACTGGGGTTCCTGGGAGCCCTTCTACCTCAGAGATACACTCCCAGACCTATATTTTATATTTTTATTTGGAAACAGGTTCTCTTAAGCCAGCGCAGCTGGCTTCGAACCTGTGTGATCCTCCTGTCTCTGCCTCCTAAGCGCGGGGATTACAAACGTGCGGCACCACGCCTGGCCTTCTATTCCAGTTTTATGCAGTGTTTTTAACAGAAATGGCTGTTGGATTTTGTCAAATGATCTTTCAGCATCTATTTATATGATAATGTGGTTTTTGTTTTCAGTTCTGTTTATGTGGTGAATAACATGTATTAATTTGCTTATGTTGAACCAGCATTGGTTATCTAGGATGAACTGACTTGGTCATAGTGTGCAATTATCTTAATATGATTTTGAATGTGTATAGCTAGTATTTTTTTCTTTTTTATTTTGGTGGCACTGAAGATGCTGGAAGCCCTTCTACCTCCGGGATACACTCCCAGACCTATTTTATATTTTTATTTGGAAACAGGGTCTCTTAAGCCAGCACAGCTGGCTTCAAACCTGCACAATCCTCCTGTTTCTGCCTCCCTAGTGTGGGGATTACAAGCTTGAGCCACCATGCCAGGCTATAGCTAGTATTTTGTTTAGAGTTTTTGCATATATGTTCATTAAGGATATTGGTCTGTGATTTTCCTTTCTTGAGGTATTTTTATTTGGTTTGGGGATTAATATGATACTGGCTTCATAGAAGGAATTTGGAAGACTTCCATTTCTTCCAATTCCCCAGAACAATTTGTGAAATATTTGGATTAGTTCTTCACTGAAGATTTTGTAGAATTTGGCTGAAAATTCTGGGCCTGGGGTTTTCTTTGATGGTAAAATTTTTATTGCTGTTTCAATTTCTTTGCTTGCTATTGGTTGGATTAGGTTTGCTCTGTCCTCTTGATTCAGTTTAGGTAGGCTATATGTGCTTAGTAATCTGTCACTTTCTTCCATGTTTTCCAGTCTAATGGAATATAAATTTTCAAAATAGTTTCTGATAATCTTTTAATTTTCTCACTGTCTGTGTTTATATCTCCTTTTTCATTTCTGATTTTAATAATTTGAGTTGATTCTCTTTCTTTTGGTTAGGTTAGCCAGAGGTTTGTCAATCTTTTTAATCTTTTCAAAGAACCAGCTTTTTGTTTTGTTGATTCTTTAAATTGTTTTTCTGTGTTCTATTTCATTTATTTCTGCTCTGATTTTAGTAATTTCCTGCCTTCTGCTGGATTCAGGATGACACTGTTGCAGTCTTTCTAGGTCCTTGAGATGTGTCATTATTTTGTTTACTTGGTGACTCTCTGTTCTTATTTGGGCAATCAATGCTATAAACTTTCCTCTTAGCACTGCTTTAAAGTTTCCCATAAATTTTGGTAAGTTGTTTCTCTATTTTCATTTAGTTCTAGAAATTTAATTATTTCTCCCCTAATTTCTGATCTTACTCACTCATTGTCTCATTATTCTATCATTCAATCTCCATGCATTTAAACAGTTTCTTTTGGGTTTCCTGTTTTTGATTTCTACTTTCATTCCATTATGGTCTAAGAAGATGCATGGAATTATATTACATCTTTTGAATTTGCTGGTGCTTGCTTTGTGGCCAGGATGTGATCTCTTTTGGAGAAGGTTCCGCAGGCTCCTGAGAAGAATGTGTATTCCATTGTTTTTGGTTGAAATATTCTGTATATGTCTATTAGGTCCATTTGGTTTATAGTTTTCTTTCATTCTGAAGAGTCTTTCCTCATCTTTTGTCTTGAAGATTGGTATAGTGGTGTTAGAGGTGTGTTGAATTCTCCCAATATTATTGTATTTGGGTCTATTTGAGATCTGATATCCAGGAGGGTTTGTTTTGCAAATTTGGGTGCACCCACATTTGGGGCATAAACATTTACTATCATTATATCTTCTTGGTGGATTGGTCCTTTTAACAAAAATAAATGTCCTGCTTTATCTCTTCTGATATGTTTTAGCTTAAAGTCTGTTTTGTTGGATATCAGCATTGCTTCCCCTGCCTGTTTTTGGTCTCCATTAGCTTGGCATGTATTTTTTTTTTTTATCCTTTCACTTTCAGTCTGCGAATCTCTTTGGCTCTAAGGTGAGTTTCTTGCAAACAGCATATATTTGGATTATGGTTTTTAATCCATATTGCCAGTCTATGTGTTTTGATTGGTGAGTTAAATCCTTTGACATTCAGAGTTATTATTGAAATATAATTTTTGTTCTTGTCATTTTGTGTTCTGTCTTTTGATTGGTATCCTGTTGTTTTCTTTTCTACTTAGAAGTCCTGCTGATCACCTTCCTTTCTTCTCTGGTTCTGAAGTCTTCTTATTTTTTCTTCTTTATGGTTTATTTCTTTAAGTATTTTCTCTAGTGTTGGCTTTGATTTCATGAATTTTTTTTGGTTTTTCTTATATTGAAAAAACTTTTTGTTTTTCCATCAATTTTGAATAATAGTTTTGCTGGATATAACAATTTTGGTTGGAATTTGTTTTCTTCCTGAGTACGGATCACATATTACCAGTCTCTCCTGGCATTCATGACTTGGATTGTATAGTCTGGGGTGATTTTTATTTTTTTGCTTCTATATGTCACCCATCCTTTTGTTCTTACTGCTTTTAAGATTCTTTCTTTGGCCTCTATGTTGGTCATTTTGATTATTATATTGTGTGTGGAGGGTCTTCTTTGATCTTGTCTTAATGGTGTTCTGTATGTCTTCTAGATGTAAAGATCCAAGTCTCTTTACATATTTGAAAAATTCTCTGAAATTATTTCTCTGAAGAGATTTTGAATTCCCTTGGTCTGTACCTCTATCCCTTCTTCAATGCTTTTTATCTGTAAGTTAGGACACTTCATATTGTCCCATAGTTGTTGGATGTTTAGGTTTTGTTGCTATAATGACTTCTGTAAGCTGTTGACTGATTTTTCAGTATTGAATGACCTGTCTTCTAACAGTGATATTCCCCTTTCCATTTCATCTAATCTTCCAGAATTTCTTTCTACTGCTGTCATTTCTTTATTGACTCTTTCATTTCATTCCAGATCTCTTTCTGATTCTTTCTTAGTGTTTCTTTTTATCTTTCATTTCCTGTAGACTTATTTTAAAGCCTTTAATTATATTGTAGATCAAGATTCTGAACTCCCCTTCTTGCATTTCTTGTAGATCAGTATTCATGATTTCTGCTGTCTCTTCACTATTCCTAGTTCTCATATTTTCAAGGTTCTCAGGCCTGTTTTTCTGATGTCTTCCCATTGTTTGTAGGTCTTATGTTTAATCCAATCTTAAGTTTCAGCAGGTAAGCAGCGCTTTTTTCAATGGTGAGGGTTGGGTATTGGGGAAGGAGCTAGGGTGACGGGTATAGGATTTGGGTAAGGCAGAGGATATGATTACATTGAGTATGAATATAAGTATAATAAGGTAGTATCTGGATGAGAATGAGAGGTTAGATAGTAGGACTCTTTTAGTTAGGAAAGTATTTAAGTATGGAGATATGAAAGTATGGAGATATGAAGAGAGTAGATAGGCTAGTGTGAGGAAGCTTGTAAGAAATGGGGGGGAAGGAGAAAACAAACATGAAAAAAGTAACAAAAGAAGATACAAAATCTAACAATTATACTTTGAGAAAAAAAAACAAAATAAGAAAAGGAATAAGATAGGGAAGAGAGAAGGAAAAAAGAAAAGAAAGGACAAAAGTGAAGTAACTAAGAACTAGCAACCATGTTGGAGCACAAAGCAAAACAAACAACCAAACCAGCAAATAAAAGAAAGAGAACAAAAAAACAAACAAACAAACAAACAAACCCAAAACAGAGCAAAAAAACAAAAAACGAGCAAACAAAAAAAATGGTTTTACTAATTTAAAAATATGGGACTGGGTCCATATAATATTTGTATGTCTGATTACTGGTAGATTCTGGAGTATATTCCAATATCTCTTTTTTGTTCGGTACCCTACTGTCAGCTTTTGACCCAGTCTTTGCATGATCTTTTCTCTATCCTCTGACTGCTTTGTGCAGAGGGGAAGTAATAGAGTCTTAGTATTCCCCCTGTGACTTTGTGCAGGCACAATGCCTTGAGCACATTTCCTGTGTCACTGTAGGTTCTAACTGAACTAGCCTCCTGGAACCCTTTTCTGGTTGCACTCATGTAGGTGTGGTTTGGGCTACTGGAAGGCTCACTGTGATGCTGTACACAGAGGCTTTCCTGTGCACACAGGGTTTCTCCCCCAGGTCTCTAAAGGGCTCTACCACTGCAGGTGCTGCCTTTGGTGAGCACAGAGAATTTTGGCTTGAGTGCCACTCACCACTTAAGATGTTGGAGGTCTGTGGCTACTTTCAATAACTTGAATTACTTATCTGGATTTCTTGTGGCTGCCACACCAAGGTTTGCAGTTTGGGTCCACAGCCCACGGCTGTGATGGCACCAGCTGCTGGTCTGTAGCAGGTCAGTCATGTGCTCAGGCTTTATGCAGTTGATCCTGCAGTTCAGAGTTATTGGATTCCTTCAGCTGTGGTTTCTGTTTCTGTTTTGGTTTGTGAGCTGTATTTATTTTACTCATATAGACGTTGCCTTTTTGGTAGTTGAACTTTTTTTGTTTCAGATACCAATATATGCTGTGTCTCCCGGTCGTGTTTTGAATCTCTACCTAATTATATGCCTTTTTATTTTTTGCTAGTATATGTTTTATTAAAACAAATAATTGAATTTTTAGGTATAATGTATTTGTTGTTAACAATTTTGTTTCATTCACAAAGTCTGAGCAAATTTTTTGAGTATAAATTTCCCAGTAAATAAGAATAACTGTTGTTTTGTCAGAAACAGAAATATGTAACCCATACATATATCATTTCAAGAAAGGGTTCACTGTCCATGTGTAAGGAATATGGTTAGATATAACCCCTGAATTTTGTTCTGCCTCAGCCTCTGAGCCAAGGTCAAACTTCTCTGTGATAATCAGGCAATGAGTAAAGCAGTCCCCATTGTAAAGTCCTGCCATTTCTGACAAGTAGAACTCTCTGTTGAGCTAGTAGTCTTTGACATGCAGTTATCTTTGCTTGATGATATTTTTCAGTCAATCCTTCATCTCTACTTTTCCACATTATTTTCCCCAATAAACTTCCCCACTCTTAATGCTGTCTCAAATTGTGCTACCAGAGAATACAACTTATATAGATTCATATGTAGTTTGTTATGCCCAAATGCCATGGACCTACATTTCTGGGTCCTTAAAAAATGACAAGTAGCCTCATGAACCATCATGTAACTAATGGTTTCGATTGCTTATATAGTTAACTAGCATGTTATGACAGAGAATATTTGTTCTAGCCAAGAGGTTCTCTCATGTCTTAATGATGTAGGAGAATGGAAGTACAGCATAAAGACTATGCGTGTGCTGGCAAAACTGCAAATGTTTGTTAATTTTATACACTCTTAAGTCTTACAAGAAAACTATAACTACTAAGACCACTATGGAGATCACTATATAGCTTCTTCAAAAACTAGGAATGCTGGGTTGGGATGTAGCTCAGTGGCAAAGCACTTGCCTGGCGAGTACACTGCCCTGGGTTTGATTCCCAGTCCAAAAAGACAAAAAAAAAAAAAAAAAAGACAAAAATTAGGAATGCAACCATCAAATAACCCAGCATACCAATCCTCAATATATTTCCAAAAGAATTAAAGTCAGAATGCTATAGAGATGCATGCATAGCCATGTGTTTTAGTAGCACAAGTCACAATAGCCAAAGTATGGAACCATTCTAGGTGTTCAAAGAATGAATGCATAACAAAAAGGATGTATGTACATACAAAGGAGATTTACTCAGCACTAAAGAACAAATTATGCCTTTTGCTAGAGAATGGATAAAACTAGAGAATATTATGCTAAGTGATAAACGTAAGATCCTCCAGTTGTGGAAAGTCAAGGGTCCTACATTTTCTCTCATGCCTGCAATCTAGAGAGAAAATAGGAAACAAGAGACTTTAGGTAAATTTGGAGAGAAACCAGTAGAGATGTGGAAGAGGGTTGGGGGGAGGGATGTGAGTTTGTTCAAAAAGAGGAGGAAAACAGTTCGATGTTATGTCTATCTATGAAAGTATCACTACCAATTTCTGAAATAAGTTCAGGAAGAGAGAAGAAGAAGGGGGAGTAAGATGTAGATGGAAATACAGCAAGTACTGTGTGAATGGATATTGATATCATACTAAATTTTGCTATTATATATAATAAATGTATTAAAAAATAAGCAGGGCATGGTGGCTCACTCTTGTAATCTCAGCATCTGGGAGGCTGAGACATGAGGATCGTGGATCTTGGCCAGCCTCAGCTACTTAGTGAGGCCCTTTGCAACTCATGAGACCCTGTTTTAAAATAAGGAATTTATATATTTATTTATGGGAGGTGTATCTTGGAGTAAAATTCCCCTGGGTTCCATTCCCAGTACCACAAAATAAAATAAAATAAAATAAAATAAAACAAAACAAAATAAAATAAAATAAAAATACCCATGTTCATAGTAGCACAATTCATAATAGTCAAAATATGGAACCAACCAAGGTCTCCATCAACAGATGAATGGATTGCAAAATTATGGAAAATACACACAATGCAATTCTACTTAGCTATAAAGAAGAACAAAATCATGTCATTCTCAAGAAGATGGAAAGACCTGGAGAACATTATGTTAAGTGAGATCAGCCAGGCACAGAAAGAGAAAGGACATATGTTTTCTCTAATATGCCCAAACTAGGGAGTATTAGGAATACCAGAGGGACTCCAGATAATGGAGGGGAAACCTCAGCAAAGCTAGAATAAAAGGATAGGAGAGGAAGAAGGCTGAGGTTGATTAATGAAGGAGCTACATCCAAATACGTGTAAAAGTATGAGTATAGCATGGTTAATCTGGACATTCATTGTTGGGTGGAAAGGGGAAGTGGAATGGGGGAGGGCACCAAGTTCAGTCTGAATGTATGACATTTTTAATATGTTCCACATAAAATAAAAAATGTAAAAATATATAATATATATTAAATAAGATATTGATTATAAAAATAAAATAAGATAAAATAAATAAAATAAAACCCAAGTCAGCATTGAGGTGCACAGCTATAATTCCAGTACCAGAAGCTGGGCCTGGTGGCACACACTTGTAATTCCAGTACTTGGGAGGCTGAGACAGCAGGATTGTGGGTTTACATCCAGCCTCAGCTACTTAGTGAGGATTTGTTTCCAAATAAAAAACAAAAAGTAGGGCTGGGTGTGGAGCTCAGAGTTAGAATGCTCCTGGGTTCCATCCCCAGTCCTGAAAAGAAAGATCTGGGAGTGTATCTCTAAAGTAAAATGTCACTGGATTCATTAATTAGCACAAAATTAATTAACTAGTTAATTAACAGCACCTGGAGATAATTTAGTTTTTCATTCTATTTCTGAAATCCATCTTCACATTCAGGTCATGCTTTTCTAAGCATGAATTGAAATTGCTCCTTGTTTTCATTTTTTTTTTCTTTTCTTTAAATTTTCTTTAGGACATGATCATTTTGCTATTCTCATCAAATAAATGGAGAAAAATATAACAAGGTGATCATATGAATGAGTGCTAAATAACTACAAGATACTGGTATACTAACCAAAAAGTACTGATTAAGTTCCTGAATGGAACAGAGAGGATGTGAATGTTTTGTTTTATTTTTTGTTTTGCTTTGCTGCAGCAAAGATGTCTGCATGCAGAGTGGAATACAAAGCACAGGGAGAGGGAGCGAGTCCTGAGAAGTGGCATTGAGGTTTAAATTCCTAAGAGATGATTACAATTATGATGAGATTTCTTCATTGTTGTTGTTCATAAAATGTGATTCTCATGAGAAATGATGTTCTTAGTGTATGTACAGGTGTCATCTTTCTGTTTTATAGACACTGACATTTTTTAACCTTGTTATCCTCCTATACCTACATACATTTCTTTTCAGGGCAGGAATAAAATTTTCACTGTGGTTTATTATAAATGTCTTATAGTTTGGCTGCCACAATAGGTTTCATAGACTGAATGGCTTATAAACAACATAAACTTGCTTTTCACAGTTCTAGGTAACAGACATATGGGGTCGGGGTGCCAGTGTGGTCCGGCACTGGGAGGGCTCTCTTCTGAGTTGCAGACTACTGTCTTCTAACATTCTTACCTGGTGGAAAGAGGACAAAAGAGCTCTCTGAGGTTCTTTTTATGAGCACTTATCCCAATCACAAGGCTTCCATTTCCCTCATCTAATAATTCCCCAAAGATCTCACCTCCTAATACCATTATATTAGGAGTTACAATCTCAACATATGAATTTTAGGGAGTGATACAACCATCCAACCCATTGTAACATGATTAAAATATACTTTAGATAATTTAAACATAGCATTCATGAATGGCTAAATCTTTTCTTGTTCATGCTGTGTCTCTACAAAGACCACTTACTAATCCATCCATTCATTTATGCCTCCAATTATGTTTGCCCAAATTTTACATTATAATTATGTCCTAGTATATCATTGTTTCTATGTGTGTGTGTGTATATGTATGTATATGTATATATATATATATATATATATATATATATATATATATCCTTAATGTAACATGTAGGAAATCAGATCTTTCTAAAAATACTATTAAATTTTAATTTGCCTAACAGAACTGGAGATATATTTATGATATTAATGGCTACATAGAACAATTCTAGGATTTACAATGTTTCTTGAAAAGCAAAACATACTGTGTTCCCTTTTGGATATTTGGAAATATGGAAATAGAACTTAAATCAGTGGACATTTTATAAATGTTTACAGAAATATATTGTATAAAAACTCAGAGAAATCCAATAATAAATACAGAACTTTTTTATTCAGACCTTATTTGAAAAGAGAAAGTGAAGGATGTCTTATCACACACAATATTCCTGATAAAATTGTTTGGAATTAAATTTCTGTTTTGGTACCAATAATAAGTAAGTCTTAGCTAAAATTGAACTAGATGAATTAATTATACTGAAAATATTTTATAAAGTTTTTGGGATGCCGTATATAGAATATTCTTAAATACATGAAAATACTATATTCTTGAAATTGTCCATGAGCATTTGAGAATACCCATACCACCAAACACTTAACACATGTTTACTTGTAGTTGATATGTGTGTTACTTCAAATATTGAGAATAACACCATGAAATGAGCAATCCTGAAATTTTTTATAGACTAAAAAGATGTGTTACAAAAGGAGTTTAAATTGATGTTAGATGTTTGAGCACATCTCTAACCCAATGGAATATAGAAATGGTAAGCTTCGATACCAACTTCAGAGACAGTATTCCTAGTGATCATTGTATTGATCCATAATTTTACATACATGATTTTATCCCAAAAATTCAACTGAAAGGAAACTCAAATTTTATGTTCACTTGTTATTTATATTATAAAACACTTAGTGTTAATGCAGAATACAAAACAGATAATGACAGATATAAGATTTATTTCAAATAGAAGCATTTTAAAATTAATATTATTTTAATGACAAAATTCTATTAACTAGGTTAATTTAACCAAATGGTCTAGCTTAAATTTTATAAAAACACATTCATATTATGAAAAAATGCATTCTGGCTCACAAAAATAATAATTGAAATAAAAATAAGGTAATTATTTTAATAGACTATTGAAAGAGAATTTAGTCAAAAAAGAAGGATAAAATTTGGGTGCTTTATGAATCATTCTTTCTCAGAATTCTTTGAGTTCTAAGCTGTTCATTTGGATTAACTCAATTAGAAGTGTGCACAGTTATAATAAATCTCTTCATTTTAAGTGCATCATTAATTTTATGACAAAATTAACCTAATGCCTTTAGAGCAACAGGCAAATCTTGATAAACTTTTTTAGACTCTTCTACTTGATATTTGATGGGATCTACAAACAATCTTAAGAATTCACTTAGATTTAACCTTGAACATTCTAGGATAATCTGATCATATCCTGGGATCAGTGGTGACATTCTACAGCTAATGCCCTTTGAGTGCAGTCAATTAAGAACCCCACTGGCTATGATACATGAAATTTTCCTTACTGCACAGGACCATCCTTGAGTTATTCACTGTAATAGGGGAAGATTACTTTTAGCTTTTGTTTGCAGTGTTCTGATAACCTTGCATATTTAATCATAACTGAGAGTCAAGTGACTTCAACAGGGCATGCATTTTAATTAGCTATCAAATGAATGGGGAGGCGGTTTGTAGAGATATTCTTTCTTTGTACTAATTAACTGAATGTCAAGGATCAGGATCCTGTCTTGCAAAGTCCATTGAAGACATTCATTTCAAGTATTTATATACATCCATTTACAAGTATAAGATTCAGAGTTCATTTTATACTTTAATATAGGCCAAAAAGAAACAATTATGTGCATGTATTGACAATGTACTAATAAATAATATTGATGGCAAAATAGGTATTCAAAGAGATTAATGTCTTATGTTTCATTCTTTAAGGTGAATAAATGCTTATCATTAAAAACCACTAAGTAGGAGTGTTGGATGACTCGGCTGGGAGCCGCTGCAGGTGGTTCTGGGAAGTTTGATAATTGCATTGGAATAAATACCAAAAAAAGACTGGTATAGTATTCTTGGGGTGGATCCATCTGAAAATGCTTCATACCTAAAACTGAAGTACCAAAAACTCATATTAATGAAAGTGAAGGAAAGAGAAGGAGGTCCAAGATGGCAGCCAGTGAAAAGCCCTGGACACCAGATTTTGGTTTAGTATCTGACTGGGACTACTTAAGGAGACATTTCCAGCCATGACTTCCTATCTAGAATACAGGAGAGGGAGTGGATAATGGTGGAATTAGAAGAAAGATGGCAAGGAGGCACACACCACACAAGAAAAGTAGCTTTTGGAAGAACATCCCAGAAAAGATTAGAGAAAAGTCCACTTCAGCCATGCATGCTGGGGATTCTTAGCAACATACCTTGTAAGAAAAATGATCCGGGTGTGATGGAGGGAGCCCAGCAGCACTGGGCAGGAAGCTGAACTGTGCATCTCTGGGAGCTCAGCACGCCTGGCTGCCTTGCTCCTCTGTGCTGTGCTGGGGGCCGTGATGTACTCAGAACAACAGATCCTGCTCGACGTGGTGAGGCTGTGGGGCTCTACTCTTGGAGGGGAGATAAAATTCATTGATGCTGAGCGCTCAATCCCACAACCTCTTCAAAACATATGTACTGTCTTCTCTTTTTGAAAAAAAAAGTATTGGAGAGGAGCCAAGGATTGGCAGCAGCCAGGATTCAGGAAATGCAGACAAATCCTATCCAATTCACCTGGAACTTTTGGAAAAAAATTCCATGAAGGGAGACTGCTCCTGCTGCACATGTTTAAGAATTATGGACATCATATCATCTAAGGAAGGAGCTCAGCAGAGAACCAGGAGGAAGGCGGTGGAAGTGGCGGCGGCAGTGGTAGTGGTGGAAGCTAGTATTTGGGAGAAGCAGAGATCTGATCCAACCCACCCTGATCTTCTGAGAAATTGTCCCGCAGGTAGAATACTACTGCTGTGCATGCTCAAGAATTCTGGACAACATGCAGTGTGGGAAAAGTATTTGTGAGAGAATTGAGATGGTGGAGGCAGCGGCAATGGTAGTGCATAGTATTCAGGAGAGGCAGAGATCTGATTCAATCCACCTTGATCTTTGGAAGAAATCGCTCAAGGTAGAATGCTACCACTGCACATGCTTGGGAATTTGGGACAATATGCTGTGTGAATAAGGTGCTCGGAAGAGAACCAAGATGGCTGTGGCAGTAGCAGTAGTGGTCAGTATTTGGTAGAGGCAGAGATTCAATCCAATCCACCTCATAATTTTTAAGAAATATCCTCAAGGTATACTGCTACTGCTGCACATGCTCGGGAATTCTTGAAAACAAACTGTGTGGAAAAGGTGTTCAGGAGAGAACCAAGATGGTAGTGGCAGCAGCGGCAGTGGTGGTGACCAGAATTTGGAGGGGCAGACAGGTCCAGTCCAGTCTGTTATGGATTTGGAGAATATGGCTTAAGGAAACTGTTCCCCGGGAACCCCTGCGAGGGTTCCGGACACACTTTTCCCCAACCCATAACAAAATCCAAAGCAACTAAAAACAGAAAATTACCACGGGTTCTTGTCCTAAGCTAAGAATAAATATGCATAGCTTGGTCAGTTGCTGAAGATTTTTAAAAGTTTATTAAAAAATAGAAATACAGAAAGTAGAAATACAGCCCCATGCCAAAATGGCATGAGGGGGTGACTCAAAATTAATACACCAAAGGGATTACACATGGACTCAGCCTTTTATACTCATGACCTCCATCTTGTTCACGTAATCCTGAGGTAGTGAACGTTCCTGTAAGGTACCTCCCCCAACAAGGTGTGACAGGGTGATGGGGTGTGTCTATACAGCGCCTAAGGAGATTCGGCCTGAGCGGCCTACAGGCTAAGGCAAAACTTTAAGTAAAGTGATTCAGAAAAAAGGGGCAAAGATGGCGCCTGGAGGAAGCTAGGAAGGCGTGGTTTCCCCATTCATTATGGGTGGGGAAACTGAGCGGTTTTTCCCTTTCTACTTTTAAAGGAGCTTTCCGCACACATGAATGGCTCATGTACTGGCCTGGGATTGGCTGTAAACTACGTGCTAGTGATCTTTATCCCGGATAGGCTAAGCTATTTCTCCTCGAAATTCCGCTTGTGGCTTGGTGCTATATAATATGAGTGCTTGGAGAGAAATAAATGAGATCTCGCTTGACTTGACTCCCGGCTTGTGGGTTTGTGTTCGAGTCGTCGGTACTCATCATCTCGCCAAGCCCCGTCAGCTGTCGGGCTGGATTCCCGACAGCAGGGTGTCTCCTTTCATGAAGGTCAACCCCTCCTACCATCTTAACTAGCTTATCCAATCAGGTAGATCTGTCTTTAGATAAAGGCCTAGTTCTCCTCAACTAAGATCTGTCTTTAGATAGAGACAGGCCTAGTTTTCTTCTCCTATTGACTGGTTAATTGCTTTTAGCTAGGCTAGTTTACATTGGAATAGTTGCCTGCTTTTAGGCAGAAACCAAGTTTTTGCACAGATTTGCCTCTCACCAATTTTTAAAATATATTAATAATCATAGTTTTCTCAAATTTTCCTAGGCCATTCCCAATACTGGTACATTTCCCCCTTTGTCTAGTAACTTCCTGACACCTGTCAGGCCAAAGGTAGATACAGAAAATACATTTTGACATTTACAATTTTACAAACATTTAACACAAGCCAATTTTATATCAATGTCATCCTATTATTATTACATACATACATGTACCCATAGGAAAGGAATCAGGTCGATGACTCATCGACCTGATTTGAAGCTGAACAGGGGCAACATAAGGGGGCCCCGGCTTAGGGTACATATGTATGTAATTGGCATGGGGAGATCAGATGGGTTTGTGTCGTGTGCGTCTATGACGATCCAAAGGCCTTGATTGATATCTGCCAGATTCTGTCTGTCAGAGAGCTTTGACCCTATGAGACAATACTCACAATACAGGTTCACCATGAAAACCTAAACATAGCACTTAAATGAAAAATTAAAACTGTTTTGTTGACTTAGGCTGAAACACACAAAAGTGGAATGTATTAAATTTATTTTGCACCACGTGAATCCAGAAATTAGTGCTGTGGAGACCTCAAATAGGCTTTGGAATAAAGATTTTAGATGATTTGATGAGTACCAGGTACCTGGACAAAACAGAATTTATCCTTTACCTCTGGCACTGTTTGAAGTTTACTGAAAAACTTGCTGATACACTGGGTAACATTGTTATCTAGGACTGTGTCCCACTCAAAAAAGATCTAAAAGTTTCTCCTGGCATATGATTGAAACCAAGCTGCCAATCTTCACCTGGACATGTCATATACCAGGAGTTAAAGAAACCCATTTAAAAGATTTAAATGTTAAATCTTATGAAGTTAAGAGCATTTTAAAGCATTGCGTTTGGCATTTTCTTAACTTAATAAGTGAACTATAAATTACATGGAAAATTAAGACATTAGATAAATACCACTAACACCTTAAAACCTTAATTTTGTAAAAGGAATCCTATTTGAACACACACCTTAAAAAACGTATCACAGAAATCCATGACATCATAAAAGCATCCCAAGTGTCTTAAAACACTGATTTTGTCAAAGAAGAAAATAACTTTATTTAACCACATCTCACAGGAGTATAATTGGACAATTTTTCTGAAGTTACCAGGTTAACTAAGGCTGATTGAGATAAAAAAAAAATGTATCTTTGAGCAATAACTTTAGTGTAGGCAGCGATAGAAAAAAAAAAAAACTTTTATTTTCTTACATTATATCTCTTTGCTGGCAGAGGAGCTGAGGTCTCTGGTATGGCTAGGAATGGGAAAACGGGAAGGTCACCTTAGACGCAGCAGGCTGAATCTTGATTAAAGAGATGGTTTAGGGCTGGCCTATTAAGCCCCCCCACACACACACACACCCTGGCTAGGGTTTTGGATCTTGGGCCGGGAAAAAGCAATGCCTTAGAACTGGCCTCTGAGATATCACTGCGTGATCACCTAAGGCTCTTTTAGTCAACTCAGGTGGTGGTAGTTTACTGGAAACCTAGGTCTGGGGACCCCAGTTCCCTTCAGAACTGGGGGCACTCAGCCATTTAATGGTCCCCCTTTGCACTGTGAACCAGGCCTTGGAGGGCCTATTTGGCATCCTGGTTGAGAGCACTTCTCCAGAGATGCCCTTGCTCTCTACCCTGAAACAGACCTGAGCCTAGGCTAGTGTGCTCAGACAGATTTCTTAAATGGCTTTTGCCTGCCTGTCTTTCCCTTTTCAAGTCCCCGTTAAACCAAATTGGTAGCCTGCAGTTTTAGTCTTTGTCTGAGGATGGCATTTCCTTCTACTAGGTGAAGATTTAAGAATGTCAACACCTATTGTTTGAGTTGGTGATATTGCTCTAAACTCAGCCCATAAAATGGAGAAAAACTGCAGAGGGACAGACTGAATTTTAAACTCTCCCTCCCCACACTACCTTAGCCAAAATGTTATAGTTTGAGGAGGGTATGGTGTGGGGAAACTGTTCCCCAGGAACCCCTGTGAGGGTCCCGGACACACTTTCCCCCAACCCATAACAAAATTCAAAGCGACTAAAACCAGAAAATTACCGTGGGTTCTTGTTCTAAGCTAAGAATAAATATGCATAGCTTGGATAGTTGCTGAAGATTTTTACAAGTTTATTAAAAGATAGAAATACAGAAAGTATAAATACAGCCCTGTGCCAAAATGGCATGGGGGGTTTGACTTGAAATGAATACACCAAAGGGATTACACGTGGACTCGGCTTTTTATACCCATGACCTCCATCTTGTTCACGTAATCCTGAGGTAGTGAACGTCCCTGTAAGATACTTCCCCCAACAAGGTGTGGCAGGGTGTCTCCTTTTATGAAGGTCAACCTCTCCTACCATCTTAGCTAGCTTATCCAATCAAGTAGATCTGTCTTTAGATAAAGGCCTAGTTCTCCTCAACTAAGATCTGTCTTTAGATAGAGACAGGCCTAGTTCTCCTCTCCTACTGACTGGTTAATTGCTTTTAGCTAAGTTAATTTACATTGGAATAGTTGCCTGCTTTTAGGTAGAAAACAAGTCCTTGCACAGATTTGCCTCTCACCCAATTTTTAAAACATATTAATAATCATAGCTTTCTCAAATTTTCCTGGGCCATTCCCAATACTGGTACACAGTCCACCTTGAACTTTTGAGGAAATCTCCCAAGTAGACTGCTCCTGCCACACATGCTCGGGAATTCTGGACAACATGCTAGTAAAAGGGTTTGGGGGGGTTCAGAGGGAGCCCTGCATACCTAGGATGGGCTGACACACTGCGTGTTCTGGGAATCATCAGCCCTCATGGCCACCATGCTCCTCTGCACAGAGTGGGAGGCCAGAGTACACGTGGAGCAGCAGAGCCTCCTCTCTGAAGTGAAGCTGTGGACCTCTGCCTTTGGAGGGAAGACAAAATTCATTGCCACTAGGTACTTGGAGTCCCAGCTTTAGCAAAAGACATGTACTACTCTCCCATATTAAAAAACAAAATCGAAGAATGCCAGGCGTGGTGGTGCATGCTTATAATCCCCATGCTTGGGAGGCAGAAACAGGAGGATCACACAGGTTCGAGGCCAGCCTTGCTGGCTTAAGAGATCCTGTTTCCAAGCAAAAATTTATACATAAAAAAATAGGTCTCCAGGAGTAGAGCTCGGAGGTAGAAGGTTTTTCAGGAACCCCAGTGCTACCAAAAAAAAAAAAAAAAAGGAAGAAAACAGGGAACATCTGTAGACTACCTGCTCATAGTGACAGAGACCAGAGCCTGATGCACAACAAGACAGCAAGGCTGGTGCTGGGGCCTCTGAGGCCATCATAGGAGCCTGCCAGGCAGCTAAGCCGGTGCTAGGGCCAGCAAGGCCAGGATCGGAGCTGGCCATGTGGGAAGGCCGGTGCTGGGGCCATCGAGGCCAGTATCGGATTCCACCAAGGGGTGAGGCCAGGCCAATGTTGGTGCTAGAAAGGCTAGGATCAGAGCCTGCCATGAGGCAAGGCCAGTGCTGGGGCTTCCCAAGCCAGGATCGGAGCCTGCAGAGGGGTGAAGCCGGTGTCGGGGCCAGCGTGGTCAGGATTGGAGCCTGTCATGAGGCAAGGCCAGTGCTTGGGCCTCCGAGGCCAAGATTGGAGCTTGCCAAGGGGTGAGGCTGGTTTCCGGGGCTAGTGAGGCTGGGATCGGAGCCTGCCATGAGGCAAGGCCAGGATCAGAGTCTGCCAGATGGCCAGGCCGGTACGAGGACCTTCAAGAGTGGGATTGGAACTTGCAATGCGGCATACACAGAGAAATATAACAGAAAATAAAATATCAGATGCTTTCCCTAATATGCAAAAATTGGGAAGAAATGGGTAATAGGAGGAAATCTAGTGGAAAGAAGGGCCCTATGGAGGAGCAATTAAGGTGACCAATCAGAGGGGATGGGATGGGGGAAGATGGAATCTCTTTAAAACACATGATTTATGTAAACGAATATATTAAAGTTAATCGCTAAATCAAGCATGGGATTGAGGGAGGGGGAGGAAGTGGGATGGGGATTAGATAAAGGCTAATTGGATGATGTGTACTTGAATATCCTCACAAATCTTGTATTCCATTGTAATATTTGACTACAATGCACCAATAAAAATATATTTAAAAAATGAAAACCATTAAGCAAACAGAAATCTGTAGGTCCTGATTACATAATATATCAACACACAAAGAAAGAGAGAGAAAGTGTATATGGGTATGTGTTTTCTGTGTGTTACTGGGATTGAAACAAGGGGCATTCTATATCTGAATTATACCCAGAACTATTTTACTTATTTATTTTTATTTTTAAACAAGGTTTCACTAAGTTTAATGAGCATCACTAAGTTGCTGAAGCTGACGCCATCCTGTGATCTTCCTGTATCAGACATCCAAGTACTAGGATTCCTGGTATGTGTCACCAAGCCTGATTATATATTAATTAAATTTGAACAAAACCTAAATAAAAAATAAAGATTAAATAATTTAAGATTTGAGAATTAAAACTCCATAAAAAGTTAATATTTGATTGTAGAATTGAGGCACTATTCTAGATACATTGAATACCTTAGTGTCTAAGTACATAAAAAATTTAGGCAAAAATTATTTTTAATTGGTGCATTGTAGTCATATGTCTTAATGGAATACAAAATAGTAGAGAAATGCATGTACAGGTCACTCATTTAGTGATTCCACATTTTCAATCCCATTCCCTTCCCCCTCCCTCCTTCACATGTTTGGCTTAGTGACTGACTTTGTTTATGAATGTACATCATCTACATTAGGGAATTTTTCTCTTCCTCTTCACATTTTCCTCAGTTAGGCCACCTTATTTGCTTATTTATGGTTTCTCCTTTTCCTTGCTTTCTGTAGTTCTTCCTATGATCTTTTTTTTCCTCTAGCTTCTACACAGTAGGTAGAACATCCTATTTTTAAGTTTTTATAAATGACTAATCTTATTTAGCATAATGTTCTCCAGTCCCATACATTTCCCTACAAATTTTATAATTTTGTCCTTATTTATTTATTTATTTATTTATTTATTTATTTATTTATTTTCGGGTTTGGGAATGGAACGCAGGGGCATTCAACCTCCGAGCTACACCCCCTGTCCTACTTTTTATTCTTTATTTTGAAACCGGGTCTCACTGAGTTGCAGAGGGCCTCACTAAGTAGCTGAGGCTGTCCTCATACCACAATCTTCCAGGACTCAGCCTCCCGAGTGCTGGGATTATAAGTGTGCACCACCACGCCCGCCTTTGTTCATATTTATGGCTGAAAAAAATTCCATTGTGAGCCTGGCATGAGGGTACACACTTAAAATTCCAGTATTCAGGAGGTGGATACTGGGGGGCTGCTGCAGTTCAAGGACAGCCTCAGCTACTTAGTGAGGCCCTTTGCAATTCATTGAGACCCTGTTTCAAAATAAAAGAATAAAAAATAGGGATGGGGGTGTAGCTCGGATGTAGAATGCCTAGGTTCATTCCTGATACCACAAAAAACTTCCATTATGTACATATCTCATAGTTTTGTAATCCTTCATCTGTTGATGGACATATTGACTGGTTTCATAGTTTGGTAATTATGAATTGTGCAGCTATGAAGATACATACCTATGCATTAGTTTGGTAGTTTGGTTTTCTTTTTTTTTTTTTTTTTTTGGTAGATACCCAGAAGTGGTATGGCTGGATTATATGGTAGGCTTTTTCTCATTCTTTTGAGATCTTCCATAATTTTTTCCAAAGTGGTTACACTAATTTTTAATCCTACCAACAAAGTATTAAGTTTAGACTTCTCTACATGCTTATCAACATTTCTTGTTGTTTGTGTTTTTAATAATTGCCCTTCTAATTAGAGTTAGGTAAAATATCAGGGTAGTTTTGATTTTCATCTCTCTGATTGCTAAAGATAGTGAGCATTTTTTATACATTTATTGATCAATTGAATTTCTTTTTTGTGAAGTTTCTGTTTAGTTCACTTGCCCATTTTTTATTGAATCATTTGCTTTCTTAACAGTGAATTTCTTGAGTTTTCTGTATATTGTAGATATTAGTCCTCTATCAAAGAAATAGTGGAAAAACTTTCTCTCATTCTGTCAGCTCTCTATTGAGGTTCTTGACAGTTTTCTTTACTATACAGAAGCTCTTCAGTTTAATGCAATCTCATGTATTGATCCTCCAGATTTGTTTCTGAGTCTTCTATTCTGCTCCATTGGTCTAGGTGTCTGTTTTTGTAGCTGTTGTTTTTATTACTATGGCTTTGTAGTATAGTTTGAAGTCAGGAATTGTAATGCCTCCTGTATGGTTCTTGTTCCTGAGACTTCTTTGGCTATTCTGGTTTTTTTGTTTTTCCAAATGAATTTAAGGACTGATTTTTGTATGTCTGTGAATGACGTTGGTAACTGAAGGGGTATTTCATTGAATCTGTAGATAACTTTTGAAAGAATGGCCACTTTGATGATATTTATTCTTCCTATTCAAGAACATGAAAGATATTTCTATCTCCTAAGTTCTTCAATTTCTTTTTTCTTTGTAGAGAAGGTCTTTTTATTTTTTATGGGAAATATTAAAAAAAATATATATATTTATATTATTATTTATATTATATTATATATAATATATTAAAAAATTTATTTTTTAGTGAAAATATTTTCTGGATTTCTTTTTCAGTGAATTTATGGTTGGCATACAGGAAAACTTCTGATTTTTAAGATTGATTTTGTATCCAGACACTTTGTTGAATTTGTTAATCAGTTTTATAAGATTTTTGGTTGAGTTTGTTGGGTTTCTAATCATAGTATTATATTGTCTGCAAATAGGAATAGTTTAGTTCTTCTTTTCCTGTTTTATTTCTTTGATTTTACTCTCTTGCCTTATTGCTCTGACAAGAGTCTCAAATACTATATTGAAAAGAAGTGGTGAGAATGTACATCCTTGTCTTGTCCCTGTATTTAGAGTGAGTTCTTGCATATTTTCTTCATTTGCTATGATATTGGTTGTGAGCCTATTGTATATTGCTTTATGATGTTAAGGTGTATTCCTTCTATTCCAATTATCTGTAGTGCTTTCAGCATAAATGTATGTTGGATTTCATTAAAGGCCTTTACAGCATCTATTAAAATTATCATATGATTTTTGTTTTGGTTCTGTTTATGTGATAAATTACATAAATTATTTTTTGTATGTTGAACCAGCCTTGCTTCCATGGGAGGAAACCTACTTAGTTATGGTTTTCTGATGTGGTTTTGAATTGTGTTGCTAATACTTTGTTTAGCAGTTTTGCATCATCACCAATATAGGACTATAATTTTCTTTTCTTGAGTCGTCTTTATTTTATTTTTGTATTATTATGGTGTGGGCTTCATATATCATATTTGGGAAAGTCCTCTTTCTTTCTATTTTATGGAATAGATCAAGGAGTACTGGGTTTAGATCCTTTATAAAGATCTTATAAAGTTCAATTAGAAACTATCTGGTTATGAGCTTTTGTTAAATAGTAGGTGCTATTCCTGTCTCAATTACTTTGATTGCTATTGTTCAGGTTAAATTCTATATATCTTCTTTGTTCACTTTAGGAAGATGGTATGAGTCTAAAAAATTTTCAATTATTTTAAGTTTTTCATTTTGTTACAGTATAGTTTTTTCAAAGTAATTTCTGATAATCTTCTTAATTTCCATGCTATCAATGGTAATATCTCCTTTTCTATCTCTTAGTAATTGCTTATTTCTTAAAAAAAACAGCTGTTGGTTTGGTTGATTTTCAGTATATTTTATTCTCTACTTCATTGATTTTTGCTCTGATTTTAATAATTTTTTGTCTTCTAGTGGCTTTGGGGTTACTGTTCCTGTTTTTAAAGAGCTTGGAGTGTGTTGTTGGGTTATTTATTAGGTGATTTCTGTTCTTACCATGTAAGTACTCAGTGCTACGAATTTTCCTCTTAATAAAGGTTACCCAGAGGTTTTGATATGTTGTGCACTCTATTTTAATTTTTTGGAATTTCTTAATTCCAACCTTTATTTCTATGACTCATTACTCATTCAGTAGTGTGATGTTCAGTCTCCACATGTTTATGTGGTTACTCAAGGTCTTAAAGTTGATTTCTAGATTGATTGTTTGTGGTCTGAAAAGATGCAGGGGAGCATGTCATATTTTTTGAATATGCCAGTGCTCACTTTGTGGTCTAAGATGTGATCTATTTTGGAGAAGCTGAGAAAAATTTGAACTTTGCTGTGTTGTTAGGTGGAATATGTGGCTAATAGGTCTATTTGTTTTATGATGTTCCTTAGGTCAGCAACATATTTACTGACCTTTTGTCAAGAAGATCAGTCTAGCGATGTGAGAGGAGTGTTGATGTCTTCCAGTATTATTGTATTGGTATCTATGTATGACTTAATGTCACTGTTGGGAATCCAGCCCAACAGCGGCGGGGCTTGACGAGATGATGAGTACCAATGGCCCGATCACCACACGGAGCCGGGAGATATGTCAAGCAAGATCTCATTTATTTCTCTCCAAGCAATCATATATATTGCACCAAACCACGAGGGGGATTCCCATGGGAAATAGCCTAGCCTATCCAGGATAAAGGTCACTAGCACGTAGCTCACGGCCAATCCCGGGCCAGTACATGAGCCATTCATGTGTGCAGAACCTCCTTTAAAAGGAAAAAACTGCTCAGTCTCCCCACCCATAATGAATGGGGAAACCATGCCTCAGTAGCTTCCTCCAGGCGCCATCTTAGTCCCTTTTCTGCTGAATCACTTTACTTAAAGTTTTGCCTTAGGCTGCAGGCTGCTCAGGCCGAGGGAGGCTGCATCTCCTTAGGCGCTGTATGGACACACCCCATCATGTCACAAAGAGTTTCTTTTATGAAAGTGGCCACACGAAATCTAATTTGTCTGACACCATAGTTGCTACTCCTACTTTCTTTGAGTTCCATAGATTACCTTGAACTCCATGGATTACCTTGCTCTAGTCCTTTACCTTTAGTTTGTGACTATCTTTAATAGTAAGATGTGCTTCTTGCAGGCAGCATATAGATGGATTTTGTTATTCTTTTTAATCTATTTTGCCACCTTATGTCTTTTTATTGGGAGTTGAGGCCATTTATGTCCAATGTGATTATTGAAAGATGGTTTTTAATTTCTAACATTTTGAGTTTTAACTTCTGTTTGAGGTACTGTTTATTCTTCTTTGCTTAGTTGTTTGCTTGATGTAAATTCTTGTTTCTCTGTTATATATTCTAGTGTATATTCCTTTTTTCTTCTTTGCAGTTAATCTCTCTGAGTATTTTCTCTAGTGCTGGTTTGGAAGACATATATTCTTTCAGTTTCTGTTTGTCATGGAAGATTTTTATTTCACTGTCAAGTTTGAGAGATAGCTTTGCTGGGTAGAAAACTGGGGACTGCAAGTTGTTTTTCTTCATTGAGTGTTTTTTTTTTTTTTTGTGTGTGTGTGTGTGTGTGTGATACTAGAGATGGAACCCTGGGGACATTTTACCTCTGAGCTACATTCCCAGTCATATTTATTATTATTATTATTATTATTATTATTATTATTATTATTATTTTATTTTGAAACAGAGTCTCACTGAGTTGCAAAGGGCCTCACTATGTAGCTGAGGCTGTCTGCTAACCATGATCCTCCTGTCTCAGCCTTTCAAATGCTGGAATTACAAACATGTGCCACCAAAGCTGGCAAGTTGTTTTCTTAAGAGCTTGAAATATGTTGCTCCAGGCCCTCCTGGTTTTTATGACTTGGTTTGGAAAGTTTGGAGTGATTTTATTGGTCTGCCTATGAATGTCATTTGGTCTTTTTCATTTGTTGCCTTTAAGCTCCTTGGCTTGTATGTTGGTCAGTTTGACTATTATGTGGTGTGATGAACATTTTCTCTGATCTTCATAGGGTAGAGTAGCAGATAGGTCCAAATAGAATGAGAATTTGAGTTTAGTAAGTTAATATATGTAGAGATTAGAAGTAGTGAATATGTAGTAGGATTTAAAGTAGATTTAATACAATGCAAAAGAAAAAAATAAAATGAAATGAAAAGGAAAAGAGATGGAGAAACAGGAGTAGATATGAATGAATGAAGAAGCTTCTAAAACGTGTGGGGAAGAAAGCAAAAACCAAACACACACAGACACACACACACACACACACACACAGTAAGCAAAACAACAACAAAATAATAACAACTCTACAAATATATGCATACTGAGTAGACTTTGCCTCTGTAGTCCTCCTGGGTCTATGTGGATTCTTTCAGCTGTTTAAGTTTCATAGTCTATAAAATGTTCTCTAGCATGTTCAATACACTCTCATTTGTTCCTTAACCTATGGTAATGATGTCAGCTTAATATCTTTCAATGATTTGGACCATGGCCTGGTGTCTCTGTCTGTGCAGGTACCGGGTGCTGCTGACACCTTTCCCACTGCAAGCCTGTGGTTCTGAGCTCCCCTAAAGGACCTATGTCTGAGATTCTCTCAGTCTACACAGGTGGATGGTATCACTGGGCCTGGATCTAGTGTTAAGGGCAGGTCTCCACACTTTCCACAGTCCCTGAACCCACCTCTCTCCCAACCTGTGTAGGTGCCACTCCATTGGAGTCTGCATTCTCCATAGATAGGGATGTGTTACTTCTACTTCTCCCTGTCACCACAATTGGGCAATCTGTGGTGATCTGTTTTTTTGGTCCTGAGGAATGTAGGTCCCAGGGCCAAAAACATAAACATTATTTCAATTTTGTATGTTGATTTGTGCCTGGAATTATAACACTACCTATGTAGTTACAATAATGTTCATAGTTTTAGTATGGATCTTGAATGTGGCCCAAAGGTCTATGTGTTGGAGGCTTAATCACCAGGAAGGTGCCTTTGGGGATGATAGAAACTTTAAAAAGTGATGCTTATCCCCCACCCTGCTTTCCTGTGCTTGTATGTATAAGGTGAGCAGTTTTAGACTCCAAACACTTCCCACAATTGCCTAAAATGCAAAAAGTACACCGGATCATGGTCAGGAACCTCTAAAACTGTAAGCTAAAATAAGCTTATTCTCTTTATATGTTGATGATCTCAGTTATTTTTTATAGAGATATAAAGCTAACACATGTCTTGGGAATTTTAAAATTTATGAATTCATAAATATTTTATTAATCTATATACTTTATATTTTTCATACTTATGTTTAAATAAACATATGGTTACCTCCCCCATATCATTCTGTACTTCTGAATAAATGGGTAATGGTCAAAGTCCTTGAAAGAAAATAAATGTAGTTGGGGTTAACTGTGAGTGCAGGTTGCTATTTTTTAAGATAAAAGCATATTTTCCCTGTTTTTTTATTGAGATAAAGAAGAAAGCATTGTCTAAATCAGTAGGTATAAGCTAAGTGCTGTAGTCTAGGCTGATTTGTTCCTATAAATATATAATATCTGACTAAGCATTGAATTTATAGTCACAACTTAGTTAAGTTTATATTAATCCACTGTCATCTGCTACACTATGTTTATTTATTCTTTTAAAAATGTTATAAAAAAGAAACTACCATTATATTCTTCAAATATGTAATTTTGCCATGAATCTCTGCAATTTTTCTGTGAATATGATATGCCTTTTGATTTAGTTTTTGGCAGAGAATAAGGCAGTTTTAGAACTTTCCATTTTAAAATTTTTGTATACTGGGGATTGAACATGAATAACAGGTGTATTCTTCCTCTCAGATGTATCCCTATACTATTTTATTTTTATTTTTTTAATTTTCACAGAGAGTCTTGCTATGTTGCTGAGGCTAGGCTTAAATCTAGTTTCATCCTGTTTCTGTTTCCCAAGTACTGGGATTATGGGTGTGTGCTACAAAGCCCGGTATAACTTTTACTTCACCAAAGTATACATACCAGGCCTCTACTAAATATAACATATATGTAACTCCACTGTGTATCAAGGAATGAAGGAATACCTACTGTATATATCCTTGAATACAATAGATTCACTATAAATTTGGGCCAGATTTTCACTTATTTCCTGATTGCATTAAGAACTTTACTAACTGGAGAACATAATGATTTGGGGTCAGAATGTTATCCTTATCAATTTGAGTAATATTCCCATGATGCCCAAAAGTTATGAGTATTTTCTTTTTCTATTTTAAGTTTAGCCTCCAAATTGGTTTAATTCCTTGAAAGAAAATATTGAATAGATCTTTTACCTTCCTCACAGCAGATGATTTTACTTTCAGTTATTGGGCTCTAGCTATGTGAACTGGCTTATACTTTGCAACTGAATAAGAAATTTTTTTTTCAGTTGCTGTGGAATACATCAATGTATGTGCTACTTCCAGATTTTTTTTTTTTTTTTTCGGGTCTGGGGATGGAACCCAGAGGCATTTGACCTCTGAGCTATACCTCCTGCCCAATTTATTATTCTTTATTTTGAAAGAGGGTCTCACTGAGTTGTGAAGGGCCTCACTAAGTACCTGAGGCTGTCCACGAACCGTGATCCTCCTGTGTCAGCCTCCCAAATGCTGGGATTACAAGTGTGCACCACCACGCCCGGCTCCACTTCCAGATTTTTTATTGTTATAAAATATAACATCATAGTTGGCTTCCCACTTACCTCATTACATAGCAACTCCATGTTCTATTAGCCATTTTCACAGACACAAGGAACTTTGCTCCATTTCAACCTGTCTGTAACAGTAAACATGCCCACCTTTTTTCTATTGGATAAGTGCTGTCATTTAATGCCTTTTATCATAAACTATCAACCTTACTGACACCAGAGTTTCAGAAAATATCAAATCCAAACAAAAGAAATTTAAACTTTTCCTTCAACTAGTGAATCTTTTATTACCTTTCTGAAGATAATGTACTTTTTGACTTGATATAAGATATGGTTGGTACACATAATAAAATCTAATATGCAATGGATCCTCACTAATATTCCTATATTCTTTTATAAGACTTCAGAACCCCAATACTCTGCTAACACACCTCTAGGCTCTCCATTGCACTTACTGAAGCCCATCAATTTTTCTAAGATTTCACGATACCGCAATATAAAATAACTATCTCTAGATGTCTCTACCATGCTCTTGAAGAAATTCTGCATTTACATCCTCCCTTGCTGTCTCAACACCTACAAGATACTCTCTTGTATGCACACGCACACACACACACACACACACACACACACACGTGCACACACACACTACACAGGATTTAATCCAGGCATGTTCTGCCTCTGAAATACACACCCCAGTTCTTTTGCTTTGAATCTGGATCTCGCTAAATTTCTTAGGGTCAAGTTGCTAAGGTTGAGAGGTTGGCCTTGAACCTACGATCCTCCTGTCTTAGCCCCCAAATACTGTGATTACAAGTATGTAGAACACACACCCAGCTAGATCCACTCTTCAACTTTTTTTTTTGATTGAGAATTGGACCTAGAGGTGTTCAACCTCTAAACTATACCTTCACATTCCCAGCTTTATTTACTTATTTATTTATTTTACTTTGAAACATGGACTAAGTTTCTAAGAGTCTCCATAAATTCCTGAGACTGGCTTCATACCTGTGATCTTTCTGTCTCAGCCTCTCAAGTGCTGGGATTACAAATATGCTTCACTATGCCTGTTGACATGATGAACATTTTAAACATTTCCAATTTAGCCCTCTGACTACATTATATGACTTGATTTTTGACTGGCCTTTTTACATTATTCATTGAAAACTCAAATAAATGATCTAACAACACAATTCTTATTATATTACTCAAGGACCACAGCTATCATTTATGTTAAAGTTTCACTTTCTATCTATAATTACTTTCTACTCACCATCAGTGAAAATCTTAATATTTGTTATAGTACTGAATGCTAGAAATTATCATCACCTCATCTTTCATCAAGAATGGATTGCCTAGTGTAACTCACACTTCGGTTAACCTATGTGAGAATGTGAGAATTCTTCCCTGATTTTATACTTTGAAAGGTGTCTTTAGCCAGGCGTGGTGGTGCAAGCTTGCAATCCCCGCGCTTGGGAAGCGGAGACAGAAGGATCGCACAGGTTTGAAGCCAGCCACGCTGGTTTAAGAGACCTTGTTTCCAAATTTATTTATTTATTTATTTATTTATTTATTTATTTATTTATTTTTTGTGGTACTGGAGGAGGAACCCAGAGGCTTTCTACCTCCATGCTATACGCCCAGACCTATTTTATATTTTATTTGGAAACAGGGTCTCACTCAGTTGCTGAGAGACTCACTAAGTAGTTGAGGCTGGCTTCGAACCTGTGCGATCCTCCTTTCTCAGCCTCCCAAGTGTGGGGATTACAAGCATGCACCACCGCGCCTGGATCTGTTCCCAAATTAAAAAAAAAAAAAAAAAAAGTAAAAACTAGGTCTGGGAGTGTAGCCCTGAGGTAGAAGGGTTTCCAGGAAACCCAGTACCACAAAAAAAAAAAAAAAAAAAGAAAGGTGTCTTCATATTTCCCAAAACAAAGCCTGAAACAAGGAATTGTAAGAAAACCATTTATATTGGGTAGTTATCTGGCAAATAAGTGTGGAAAACCAGAAATAATAGAAAAGACATACAGGTGAATGTTATCAAGTTGACCACTACCGTAGGAACTTTAGTTTGTTTCTCAAGCTTTCTCTCTCTTTCTCTCTCCCTCTTTCTCTTCCTTTTTCTTTCTGTCTCTTTCTCTGTCTTTCTCTCTGACTCTCTCTCTGTCTCTGTCTCTCTTTCTCCATATATTTAAAATTGCTTTTGTTTCCTATTTTCTATCTAATTTGAACACATGATAGAAAATACGACCATTGACTTTCTGTGACTGATTCATCTTACTTAGCATGCTATTCTTTAGTTCCATCCGTTTTTCTTCAAATTATACAATATTGGGCCGGGCGTGGTGGCACACGCTTGTAATCCCTGTGCTTGGGAGGCAGAGACAGGAGGATCGCACAGGTTCGAAGCCAGCCGCGCACGCTGGCTTAGGAGACCCTGTTTCCAAACATAAAGTATAAAATAGGTCTGGGAGTGTATCCCTGAGGTAGAAGGGCTTCCAGGAACCCCAGTACCACAAATAAATTTATACAATATTGTTCTACATTAATGTTGAATAAAATTATATTGAATGTATATACCATATTTTCTTTATCCATTCATCTGTTGATGGATGCATAGGTTACTTCCATAACCTTTCAAATATGTACGGGTAAGAGTGGGTAGCAAGGTGGGATGCACAGGAAAGCACACCAAGTGCTATGTGCATATATTTCTATATCACACTGAACCTCACTATGACATCTAATTACAATGCACCAATGAAAATATTTAAAAAGAATAAACAAAGCACAGAATTAGTGAGGCTATGGAATGGGGGAGGGGGGTAATGGGCTAATATTTGCTCTATGGGGCACAGAAATCTTCACATCTCCAGGTTCCACATACAAGAGTGCCAGGTGGTTACCATAGGGGCTTTTCTCTTCCCCATCTTCTTTTCCTATTTCATTGTCTTCAGGCAAATGATATCAACTAAGTATGCAGCTTAACTATGGAAGAATTGTAGGACCTGATTAATATTAGGAAACAGATTGAAGAGTGGATCATAACAATGTTGGAATGACAGATAAGAGTATGAGAGAAATTTGTTTAACATTATGTAGAGGGCATTTAGAACTGTTTTTTTTTTTTTTTTCTACTGGATGAGATGCGCCAGGGTAGAAAGTATGGTAGAATAATGTCTCTCAGTGATTTAGGTCATGTGCCCTATTCCCTAATGTCAGTAAACATGCTATACCACATAGCAACTGGGAGTTAATTTGCAGATGTGATTAAGTATGTGAAGATGATCTTAGATTAACCAGCTTAGTCTAATTATATCAACCCTTAAAAGCAAAGAGCTTTCTTAAGCAGAACACATAAAGGATGTAGAGGAAGGAGAAGTTGGGGAAATAAAAGCATGAAAAAGATATAAAATAAGTTCTGAAATAAAGGGTCTCATGTATTAGCATCAGAGAGAGGTCTCTAAGAGTTAAAGGTGACCTCAGGTGATAACCGGAAAGAAAATGGGAACTTCAGTCCTAGGAAAGTAAGGAACTGAATTCTGCAATTATTCTGAATGAGCATTCTGAAAAAGCTCAGGGATAGCTTTGATTTTAACCCTGTGAAACCTGGAGCAGAAACTCTCATCAAGCCAATCTGAACTTCTGACCTACAGAGCTGTGAGATAGGACATATAAGTTGTTTTAAGCTGCTAGATATGTGGTAATTTGTTATAGCAGTGAGTGAAAGCTAATACAGAGAAAGACAAAGTCTATCCCAGGCCACGTGGTCTCAGTTGCACTATTGCCAAGCTAATTTCTACAGCAAGGCTAGAAAGAGAGGTGGCGTAAGGAAAGCAAGAGGTGTTTGAGGCACCTTCAAAGGGCAGCTTCTGGAAGAAAGAGACAGAGTTGCTAATCTTTGTGCATGAGTTCTAAGGTATGAATTAACTTTGGTTAGAAGAGAGAAAGTAATACTCTGAAATATTGTTTCAAGAGCATTCATAACAATTAAGGAAACTCCCAGTTTTAAAATGCATCTAACAGGAAATCCATGACTCAAATCATTTTTTTTTGTGTGTGTGTGTGTGGTGCTGGGGGTGGAACCCAGAGGCTTTCTACCTCCGGGCTAAACTCCCAGCAGTATTTTATATTTTATTTGGAAACGGGGTCTCACAAAGTTGCTCAGAGCCTCACTAAGTAGCTGAGGCTGGCTTCAAACCTAATGTGATCCTCCTATCTCAGCCTCCCGAGTGCTGGGATTACTAGCATACACCACCATGCCCAGCTGACTCAAATCATTTAAATTTTCTCTATGCCACTTTATAAAGAACAACAATTAATAAATTACCACATAATAAGTTATCAAAAATAGTGGTAACTCTATATGATGGACAAGCTAATAATAGATTTTTAGGTGAATAAAGTTAGCTAAAACTTAAACCAAAACCAAAGGTGATATATTGGTATTTTCTTTGATGAAACTAAGACTTCCCATTTGTGTTGCCTTCACACTTTATATCCAGATGCGAATCCTGGGAGGGGGGTGGTTGAGAAAGGGATGGACAGGCTCTCTTCTACTGAATGCTCAGAGCTTTTTTGAGGTGGACAAAGCACTTCCTGCACATGACCATCCTTCAGAGAAGTTTCACTTACAGGAGAATACTGCTGAAAATTGGGGCAGTTTTCAGGGAATGAAGTGCTGCTGAGTTGTAAAAGAGCCTGGTGCTCTCCTGTTGAGTAGGTGGAAGGGTAAACCACAATGTAAGACCAGATATTTGAAATGCAGGTAGGTGCAGACTCAGGAAGAACCATGGTTTCATGGCATACGATAGTATTGGCACTTTAATGTGATTCTGTGCTTCACTGTATAAGTAAATAAGAATAGATTGATTTGAGAATGAGAACATCACTACTGAGTTATAGGGGGGAAAATGACAAGGATAAAGGAAAAAATAAAGCAGGAGTTGTAATCCTAAGAAGAGTGTTAACGAGGCATAAACATGACCAAAATAAAAAAAAAAATGAAGACAAATAAATATAACAAATTCTACCTGACAACTCTAGAATTGGATCATTTTCTCCATAATCGAACATCAACAAACAAAACAAGACTATATTTTTATAAGGTTCCATAAGACAAGAATTGAGAACATAATTTAGTAAATTAAGACAATTTTTCAAATATTAGAATTTTTGAAAACTGGTTGGAACCGTGAGTAGGAAATAGGAAACAGATACTATGGTGCCTCAGCAGAAAATCCTGGAGAGAAGTAAACTGAGAAAAAAAAACTGAACTAAAAAGAAGGCTGTGTAACCTAAGGAAGAACTACATGAACAGTGAATTAAATTTATCTCTGAGGGTACTGCATGTATATATACATAACTGTACACATATATACATGAAAAAATGAGTTCAGATGAATAAAGAGTAAAATAGTAATCCAGGCCAGGTACTTGAAAGTGTCTTCAAGAATAAAGGTAAACAAAAGCAGATAAAAATTATTAAGATGGTGGTTATGTTAAAAGAAAAAGTAATGACTGAGCCTAAGAATTTTCAGTGTTTCTGTGTACTAAAATAAGAATTTGGACCTAAGTAATAAAGTTTTGGAAGAAATTAAAGTAGGTTATAATAGGTTAAAAATAATAAAAATATGTATTTGTTTAAAAATATTTTGATTATAATTAGTTGCTTTACCTTAAGCCTGGGAAGAAATAATAAAAATAAGTAAAAACACATCTGGCCTTAAAAGAAGTCTTAAAAATACTAAATTTCTATAAGCAATGAAGTAGCTCAACCTAACTGGTGAGGAAAAGTTCATTACTCTAGAAATGTACATCAGCTGAGTTCGATTATATTTGAAGGCCTTTGGGAAACATTAGCACATGTGTAAAAGCTCAGCAAACATACTATAAATGCTTTTGATAAGTATAATCTATGAAATATACCAATACAATAAGACTTTGGTCAAAATGAACAAAATTAAAAATGGAAAAAAACATGCAGTAAAAATAATAATAGGTGTAAAAGACAAAAATTAAATGTAAGTATAATAAAGTATCCAAATTATTGAGAAAAAAGAGAAATGATTTTAAAATAATACTGTCAAAGTACTTTACATAAATTGAATTAAGAAACATTATGGAACATGTTTGTAATGCTAGGGCTTAGGACACAGGATGATCACAGGTTTGATGCTAATATGAAAACTTAGAGAGTTTCTGTTTCAAAATAACAAATAAAATGGTGTTGAGGTTTAGCTTTGAGTTATAATTCCCCTGGGTTCAATCCCCAGTAACACAGAGACACACACACAGACATATACACACACAGACACAGACACAGATACACACACACACACACACACACACACACACACACACTAGCAAAACAATACACTATGAATATTAACTAAATTAGGAGAATCTAAGAATGTTAAATTCCTCATTTTAGAAGTTAGTATAATATTTCTTCATGAATATGTTCTAGGGTCTCTAAAATGACAATGTATTTTTGCAGTAATAATAATCACAACAGGTTATGATGAAATACTGTACTAGGAATACTAGCCTTCTGTAAATTTCCTTTGGATGAAGAGAAGATGCAAATGGGGAGACGATGATTAAATAATGAGGGATAAATTTCAGGATTGGTTATTATTATGGCTGAGGAAAATGATACCTGATATGCTAAGCTAGACAAACTAAATACTGAATCTTAGGTAATAGAGGAAATAAATGCCATCTTTAAAATTAATGCAGCACCACAGCTTTTGTATGAATGTGTGTGTTCACTCAGATTTCTACAACCATAAATGACAAACTTGAACTACAGAAATATATTTGTCGAGTAATTTACTTCCTAACTTTATATTATTGAGATATGTGCTATTACAATCAGTCAAGTCGATCTAAACTTGTTTTTTATATATGTTTAAGTATCTACATGATTAGTCTTATAAGTCTAACTTGTACATTTATTTTCAACTGTTTATCACAGTTCATTTGGTGTAAGAAAATATTTTCTAAATAATAAATTTTTAGGTTACTGACCCTAGTAACATGTGTCTAATTTCCACTATTAGGATTATATTTTGAAAGACTAAAACAATTATACTATTGCTTTTCCAGGCCATAACTCCATAAATAAGCTAAAAGTCTAGTTGCATCAATAGGCTAACAATTTATGTATTAAAATTCCAAGGGAAACCACAGCTAAAAAATTATCTTGGAGTGAACAAATGACCAATGTATAAAAATCGCATTGCTTAAATTCATCGCTATCTTACAAACCCCATGCTAAAGGAGCAGATTATCCATCAGACAGAATGAATTCATTCTAAACATAGAATTTATCAGAAGAGGCCATCTTTAGTACCAATTTTTCTTTTGATTTTTTGATCAATCTATGTAGAAAAATGATAGGATTTGCTAGAAATCATTTTTCAGAATAAATTGCAACCACATAAGTATACCAGCTGAAAAGTTAAACCAAAGAACTCATTTCATCTACTTTTCTTTCTGTAGACTAGGTACATGCATAACACTCTATAAGATACATGTTTCTGGGTCTTTGGCTATGAAAACATCAACATTTTTTATTTCTGAATTAAAAGCACTTTCATATAGTCTAATTATCTTTATAATTTCCTGTACCTACTAATGTCCTGAAAATGTTTACTTAACAACAGATGTGGTAGAAGAATTGAAAAGTAAACTATTTGACTTTTTCTTTTGTTTACCTCATATTTAAAATACTCAGAAGAGCCGGGCGTGGTAGTGCACACTTGTAATCCCCGCGCTTAGGAAGCAGAGAAAGGAGGATCAGGCAAATTCTATCTGGCTTAAGAGACTCTGTTTTCAAATAAAATATAAAATAGGTCTGGGAGTGTAACCCGGAGGAAGAAGGGTTTCTAGGAACCCCAGTACCACAAATAAATAAATAAATAAATAAATAAATAAATAAATAAATAAAATACTTAGAAGATATAACATATGGTGCTATGTAACCCTATACCCCAACAATTTAGTTAAAGTTTTCTTGTTTTCTATTTCTTGAAAACTACAATTCATGAGTTCATATTTAAATGACTTTTACTATACATTAAATTTAAGGATACCATCTAATATTGAGAAAATCACTGTTAAACTAATAAAAACTAGAATGGAGCATAAAATAAATAAAAATGATTTTAAAAAGTTGCTACTTATATTTTCTTACTTATGTAGAATTCTTATCTTAAGTACTAATTGTAGAGCTAAAACTATATCAATGTGTTGAATATAAATAGTTGTAGTGTTCTTAGAAAAGAATATGATTTTTAATTAATAAACTTGAAATATGGAAATGAGATAGATTAAAAGAAAATAACTATTGTTTCTATTTCCCTTATCATAAATACCATATTTTCCTATTACAGATTTTAAAATTATGGTCATTTTGCACAATGCACTTTATTCATAATAGACATAACCTGCATTTAGTATGAATTTTTTTCATAATCAAGTCATCCTTTAAGCTGAAACTAACATAGTAATATTCATAGAAGAAATATTTGATTTTAAATCTCAACTTGAAGGAACAACAAAAAGTGTATAAAACAAAAACCAAAATAAGATGTAATCACCAGTGATACCAAAATAAAACACATCTACTCAAATGAAAGTAGTCCAATTTATGTAAAATTATACAAGTTCCTAAATGGAACTTTTCCCCTTCCTAGTAGATTCTTTGTTTACTGCATAGGCACTTTACTAATATAGGTTTCTATAACTATAACTCATGCATCATCAGTATTAAAGAATTAAAATTGAAACTTGGGAATACCATGATTTTGTTGATGAGGGGACTTTTGATTTGGCTGTTACAGCTGAGAGTCATTTAATAGTAGAAGAGAGAATAGAGCTCTCTATCAGCAGTTTTTAGGGCAATTTTGTTCCCCCAAAGACAGGCAGTATACATAGGCAGTTTTAGTTGCTGCAAGTTTGGAAAAGTAGGATGTGTTAGTAATATCACCTACTTGAGAAAGTGCAGGGAACCTGCTAAATCTCCTAACTTCTGAAGAACAACCCCAAGTCACCTGGCCCCAGAGATTGAAAATCTTTACAAAAGAAGACATTTAAGTTGAGGGCAAGGGTCAAGTTTACTAGGAATAATTAATTTTTATATATTTCTCCCACCAAACTTCAAAGAAATGATTTAGGAAATATTGTGTTTGTTCGTGAAGAATATTTACACATATGAATCTCTAATTTTTATATGAATTTTTGTAACAGGAAATTGGAACAGAAATAGAGCTATCGCAATATGGTAAAATAAGTTTTGGTAGTTAAAATATTTTTGTCCTATAGATACAAAAATAACTATAAATAAAGACAGTGGACTTTGATGTGGATTTCTATGAAACAGCATGACACAGTGAAGCTATTGTGCAAATAAGGCCAGTCTAAATACAAGGCCTTTGAAAAGAGTTTGATTGATCAGGAACTGTCCTGACTGCAGCTTTCACAAACACTCCAGTGAAAATAACAACTCATCAGTGTCAGATAGCAATTGTCAGTCATCCGCATATAAAAAGTGGTTTGACATTATTTATATTAACATTAACTATCAAGATTATACCAATCTATAGATCCTGTTCCTTAATAGCTACAGTTGTTTACTAAACAGCCCCCTCAGATAACAGAACTAAATGAATAATATAAGTAAGTTAGAATTTCTCAATTTTCTATCTCTAGTCTAATATTCTGAGGTATTTAGTAGGTATGCCAATCACTATTCCACTTACAAAATAATATCCAAATGACATTTAATGAAATCTGTTTCCCATAAGGCAATCTTTTTGAGAATGGGGAGGACAAGAACAACTTTGGCTTATTTCAACATAGTTGCCACACTATTTCATATACAACCTTCTTCTTTCCATTGCAATATGATAACTATGACCAGCACAGTAAGGTGGGAGAAAAGAAAATACTTCTGGTTTAAGAAGAGGGAAAATTTCTTTGTTGTGCTTTGAAAAATGATGCAGTAAAATCAATCTTTTCCTAAAGAGTATGTTCTAATGATATAAAAAATCTATCATGAACACTAAAATAGTTTTTTAGAATTATTTAAGCTATAGCTGGCTGTGGTGGCACAGGCTTGTAATTCCAGCATTTGGGAGGCTGAAACAGGAGGGTCACGGTTTGTGGACAGCCTCGGCTACTTATTGAGGTCCTTTGCAACTCAGTGAGACTCTGTTTCAAAATAAAGAATAAAAAAATTAATAAGGCTTGGGAATATAGCTTGAAGGTAGAATGCCACTGGCTTCTATCCCCAATACTGAAAAAAAAGAAATATTTAAGCTACATAATGAAAGAAATTTTCTTATTTTTAAAAATTACCCAACACAAGCACTTAAATATGTAGAATTTCATTTAAATAAGTCAGTCAACAATTTTTATAAAGTATTTAACACTTCATTGTAGAAACATAGGCAAAATGACTATTATAACCAAAATGAAAAATACTGTTCAATTTAAAAAATGTACTTAAACAAGAACCTGAAAAAGTTTATGATATGCATAACATCGTTCAAGCAAAATTGCACTAGTATTACATAAATCAATAGTTTATAAAGGCCTCAATATGGCAAAGTTTAGAAATAGGTAGTATGCATGCACATAGTACAACAAAAAGTCTCCTTATAAAACAGCAGTTTTTTAATGCTTGTACAAAGGGATAAAGAGCAACCACAAACATATTTTTCATCTGTTAGGTTAATACATTATGACAGCTAAAAGTCAGTCATGTCTATCAGAGGAACAAAAAGCCCTCTACAACTTGTGAATAAATCTTTTGTGCCTTTAAAGATATTTGTATAAAAATGCTATCTTTTTTTTACAACTTAAATAAAGTGTACTTTTTTCAATCAAATTTTTAAAACAAACAACAATAACAACAAAATGAATGGGGTCCATGTGTATTGTATAACCAAAAAGAAACCAGAGTACCAGAGAGACTGGTTTGCATTTATAGGCTCCACCTTTGATTATGGGCAGATGGTTGTTTTCCTATAACTTGGAAGGTTCTTGAAGAATCTATTTCAGGTGGGGCAAATAATGGATTTGTCATACTGTATCCTGAAAGTATTTACCAATTACTCTATACCAAAATGGCCTTTTTGCCTCTTACTTTTCACCGAGCAAAGAGAACGCATTCACATAATTGAAATCCTGTGATCAATTTGTGTGCTTATATATTACTCTTTAATGTTCAGGGTGGTCAAAGGTTGGGCTAATCTTCCACAAAATGCACATGACTGGGAAGAAATACATAAGACATGAGTACCCAATACCCTGTTGTGCTCTAGGCAGGAAATTTACCTCAAGATCGGAGGGGAAATGAAAGATCTTATCCCATAGCAAATGTGATTTATCCACTTCTGGTTATATTTTTTTGCTATGTTCTACCACCTAAATATAACTATTGCTTACAGGGTTTAGTATATCATGTAGAGTCCACTAAGTTTTGGAAAATGTAATCATCTGTGTTCATGCAAATTATTAATTTTATATATGCTTTCAAAGTTTTTCCTCAGAATTCTCATCTATCACTTGGCAATCTAAGGCTAATTTCAGAGCAGGTGATTCTGAACTTATGAGGGTTGTGTATTTTCAGCAAAGTCTGAATCACTCTTTGTGAGCACAAAGAAGAGAGTTGTCCATTCAATCATTCTTCCGCAATGTCAGCAATATAAACAGAAAAATAAAATGACAGCTTTCAGACCATATCATGAAAATGTGCAGAGATTCTTTTTGTTAAGTAGAACCAAAATTTTTTTCATATAAAATAGATTGCTCATATTCACACTACAAAGAAATATGTTGTTTTTAATTTTTAACAAATTCAAAGGTGTGTCATATCAGCAGCATTGTTGTAAATTGTACTGTAGTGCAGTTCTTTTTCATAAAAATACCATACAAATGGTCAATCAACAGTCATCAGCAAAAAAAAAAAAAATTAAAACCCAAAAAACTCAGAAAAATATTAACCAGGAAAAAGATAAAGGAAGAGGTAATGCTGATGCCAAAACAAGTATAATACTGTTGGAACATACAAAAGTAATCCTTATACTTTATACATTTATACAGCATAGAAAAGTTATCGCCGATTATGCCACTGTCTCTCTTATACCAATTTCTATTTTCTTTGGAAGAAGTTCTTTTCTTTCATCCACACTTCCTAAGGAGTTTCGACAGTTTTGCCCATCCATATACAGTTTTGCATATACAGGGTTGGAGTAATTTGTTGTCTAAAAGAGAAAAATAAATACGAATTTATTATTCAACAATAAGATCATTTCTTTTGTGGTGATCACTTCTTTTTAATGGTAACAGTATATGTGCTGCATTCCATTTACTAACCTGTTTACAGGGTTTAGTCTGCTTTATTAAGGTATTAGTCACAAACATAATTTTATGTTTTTCAGGTAACTTGTGAGACTAACAGGACCTCTGATATAAAATGAAAACCAAGAAAAAAATCTCAGTAAAATCTATGTTTACTGAGATTTTACTGTAAAATGCTTAAACAAACTGTTATGTGTCTGGGCTCTATGTCTCCATCTTCACCACTACATACTACAGATGCAGATCCATCAGTGGCAGGTAAGATGTGTATACAAAAAAAAATTTGTTTAGTGTTTATAATTTTTCAGTGTGAATTGAAAACAAACAAAAATAAAAATAAACACATCAGTGAAATGCACCTCAAAATAACAGTATTTTTCTTCTTCTAACAACCTATATGTACTTGTCATTGGAGATATCTCTGAACTCTTCCTAAGAAATGTGAAGTGTACAGTCATCTTACGTTTCCCAGACACAAAACATTTTGAAAGAGAATTATAAGCATGTAGCAGTGACCTCTCTCAGTTGGAAAATATATACACTGTTCATTATTTAACAAATTGTGATTTAGTCTATGACAGTGTTGTCTAGTTTTTGTTGTTTTTGTTTGGTTTTTCTAGAAGCATACAAGAAACTTTAGTTACAACAAGAAAACATCATTATCTTTGAGCCATGCAATGGGACAAACATAAAAGACAATGGGAATGGGAGCAGGAGGCTGATGGGAGAGAGGACCAAGGAAGAAATTCCTGAGGGGCTTTGGCATTTAATTTTTCTTCTGCCTAAAATGAACTATGTAACTTTAGACAGCCTAGCTTCCTCTAAACACTAGTTAATTAAAAATGATAATATGGCTTCAGTAGACCATCTCTGATTTCTCAATATGATGATGTACTTTGATATATTTCTGTTTAGCTGGACATCAAATTTATATATTCATATATAAATTAATTTCAAAACATGTATATGTATATATATATTAAAGCATCCTAATGGAATATGCATAGAACAAAACAATTTTTACCATTTTAAATTGTAAGTAAAGCTAGGTATGGTGGTGCATGCTTTTAATTCCTGTACTTGAGAGGCTGAGAGAGGAGGATCACAGGTTTGAGGAAAGCCTCAGTGAGTAGTGAGACTCTCATCAACCTAGCAGCACTCTGTTTCATAATTAAAATACTGGGCTGGGGGTGTAGCTTGGAAGTAGAATGCCTCTGGATTCAATCTCTAGTACCACATTCACTAAATAAATAAATAAATAAATAAATAAATAAATAAATAAATTGAATTGTGGGTAGAGATGCTTCTCTAAGAACAAATGCTCAAGTCCATTCCTAAGGGGGCTATAACATTTTCAAGTCCAGTAGAAGAGATATTTCCACTTTATAACTTGCCTAAAAATGAGGACAAGCTTTGCATGTAATCTTGTTTAGGCAGTACACATAAGCCTCCAGTTTTTGCTATATTAAAATCTCTTGTCAATTAAAACCTTAATTAAGACAAGCCTCTCAGTCTAGCAGTCACTGTTTGATGGCAAGGGATTCTGTGATGGAATGAATATGGAATGATGAATTTCTTCTCTCACCCCAGCAGTGAGTGGTCCTTTCAAGTCAGAGTTTAGGTAGATGGGCGGTGCTGTGTGTGGAAGCTTGAAAGCACTGGGCCCTCCCCCTATATACCTGGTCTGTATATAAACAGAGAATTTTAGTTTCTATCACGGAACCATTTTCATCAATACAAATCATGTTAAATCAGAAAAGGAACATAAAATTAATCCTTAGCCCCGAGCCATGAAGAGTGTTTTCATGTTAGCTTTCATAACTTCAGAAAGAAATCTTAATTGGATCTTTTCATCATCGGTAAACATTTCAATAATGTTCAGCTTCCTGACAGACATGCTATGCTATGCATGTAGTAACCTCCACACATTTCTTGTTTAACCTCATTCTCACTGAGAAAATTATACATTTGCTAACAATCCCATGCAAAATGTAGAGGCCTTCCTCATTTAAGGTTTTGACACTGAAAAGTTCTGAGTTCTGACAGTGGCCCATTCTCGACATTCAAATAACTTAGAGCTTTTAATTAAAGATACATTATAATTTTATATTTTTAGAGGATAAAATAAATTTCAAGCTCAATACATCAAAAGAACAAAAACAAAGCAAAAAAAAATTGTTTTTTTTTTTTGGTGGTATTGGGGATGGAACCCAGGGGCCTTCTACCTTGGGGCTACACTTTCAGACCTATTTTATATTTTATTTGGCAACAAGGTCTCTTAAGCCAGCTGAGGCTGGCTTTGAACCTGCGTGATCCTCCTGTCTCACCCTTCCAAGCGCGGGGATTACAAGCGCGCACCACCACCTGCTTAAAACAAACCGTTTTTGCCTGATGGTGCACACCTGTAATCCCAGTAGCTGGAAGGTTGAGGATCACAGGTTCAAAGCCAGCTTCAGCAACTTAGACTCTCAGCAACTGGCCAAGACCTTGTTTCAAAACAAAAACTAAGGACCGCGGGTATAACTTGGTGATAGAACACTCCTAGGTTTAATCCCCAAGAACCACACACACACACACACACACACACACATACACACACACAATTTTTATATTTTTGATAATTTGTTCAGTCTAAAACATTGATTACTAACAAAACTGGCTCATTAAATCTCCATGTAATGTCATTGACTTTAGATATTCTTGAGAATAAGGGCAGAATTACCTTAACTGGTATTCATATTCATAATATAGTACTTATTAGTGATAAAAATGTAAATGAACATTTTAATAATATTAAATGATAATGAATATACATTTATTTTAAAATTGTAACTATCAAGTCTTAAAAATGATGACTAAAAAGTTTGGGGAAGAGGCTCTGGAAAATATTTTTAGCAAAAAACAAGTTACTTTCAAATTGTCCTTAGTTACTTTCACAGTCAAATTTACTTTATTAGTTTAATTATGTACTTGCATCCTTTTGATTTTAAGGTATGGCCAAACAGAAACTTTAAGCAGTTTGAAAATAATGTAAATGAATGCGCTACAAAAATTTTCTCTGTATGTCATGTATTTTTTAACTGATAACATCACACACATACGAAGCATTGTATTACAGTGATTACTCTATGAAATCTTTTGTTCACTAAGATCATTTTCATGTAACCTCCACCTTTTGTTACTCCCTATAACTGATAAATTAACTTTTTTCTTTCCTTACCTCTTAGGCAATAATTCACATTTAAATTTTAAACACCAGGAGCCAGCCAGATTCAGCCTTCAAAGTCATTTTTCATGCAATTTTGTTTAGTCATTCAGCAAATTGTTAAATAAATACTTATTGACTGTTAAGTACTAATTAAATTAAATTGTATCTAAGGGGCACTGAAGCATCCTTTTACTTTCCTAGAGTAAATGTGCACAATGTTTAATTGGGGAAATAAAAGGTATTCTTTTTAAGTATAAAAAATTAAATTAATTCTATCACAAGAAATAGAAATTATGAGGAAAAATGAACTCTCCTTGATGAAATAAGTGAAAAATATTTGAAGTTTGTTTAAATTCTGTCCATACCAGTTCATACTGTATTTATGATACTATATTTTCATTCCTAAGAAAAATCAAAAGAATATCAAAAACTTATTTTTAAGTATATTTTCTTTTATAAATGATGAAATGAAAACATACAAAGTTTAGATAGTCTTTTGATTTAAAGTAGAAAATACTAATACTGAGGTTATCAGAATTTATCTTATGAAAAATTTCAGATGTAGGAATTTGTTAATAATAAAAAATATAATTATTTCTAGGTAGAAAATATAATAGTATTCTCTGATTGTTTAAACTTTATCCATGCAGTCATTATTGACTGAACTTAAAGTCAAGATATTATTGTGATTTTCATAGGAATAAAGTTTTGACCATCAATTTCTGGCTTAGAAAGTCTAATCATGGATTCAGAAACTTATTAAATATAAAAGACCCTATTCAACTCTTTTACAAACAAGAGTTACTTTATGAGTTTAAATTTATTTGGATGTAGACTGGTCACTTTGATTATATATGATAAAAAAAGTTTATTTTGGACAAAAAGTCTTTAAAAATCAGAAAATAAATATAAAAATAGATGAATGAATAAGCTAAAAAAATTAATGATAAATTAAGATTCACAGAGAAAAATACCTTAAAATGGTCATTCAGAACATTTGTATAATTCAATGAATTGAATCCATGCAAGTTTAACTTATTTGGATAATTGTGTGAACTTAGTATAGAGTCATAAGAAAAAGAAATTTAGCAAAGCTATATATATTCAGGCTATATGTATTAATGATATATTTCACATGAATAAGGATATCATAGCAGATAAAAAAGATTTCTCAAAAGTGATTTGATCACAAAGATATCTTTAACAGCATGGTTGATTCTTCCATGAAGTTCTATATCTATACTTAGATATACTAACACTTTGACACATTTTATTATTTTACATAAAGTATACATCTGTATAAATAAATGTGCTTGAAAGAATGTGATGTTAACCTGCATGCTTCAGGTGAACGCAATCATACTGTATTTTCTTTAGAAGTGACTGTCTTGATCATTTAATCTTAAAGTTTTTTGAGAAAATTTTAGATATGAAATTCAGAACCATATAACAGTTTTGACTAAGAGTATTAGCACTCTTTACCCATAATCCTATGATATATTACCTTTGCTGAATCTACCATAAAGCCAGGATCTAGAAGACCTCCATCATTGTGATCATGATCCACCTCATACATGTTATACGATGGATTGCCAATTTCTACATTGATTCCGCCATTGATGATAGGTTGTCTTCTAATTGTTTTTGTTCTAGAATATGTGAACATTAATATAAGTGTGAATTGTATAAATATTCCTAATTCAAGGTATGAAATTCATATTTATAGATTTACTTACTTATTTTAATATGACTGAAGAGAAATTTATAAATGAAATACATTTTAAACCAAATGAATAAGTGACATATGTCATGTCAGAAAGAAAATCATACTTTGAAAATCTATTTTTCAATTATTTGACTTAATAATGAAAATATGTTATAAATAACATAGGCAGTTTTGAGTAGCTAATAGTGCATTTTTTCCTCTCTGAAAATTATCCCTAAGAAAACAGTGATGAAGAAATTTTGAAATACATTACATTCAGATTATATGGCTAGAATAATAATTTTAATGCCCAAACTGACTGTGTTTCAGTTTCTAGAATAAACTGCATGTATAAGATACTACGTCTGGTTCTTTATAACTGCATTTTCACATAAATAATACATCCAGTGATAAAAATAAATAACTGCATTACTTCTTAATAAAACATAATTTGTTACATATATATATATATATATATATATATATATATATGTCTTCAATTGACATGACTAATCATACACTGTAATATCAGAAGACACTGTTCAGAGACACTTGCTGTTTGAAGAAAAGAGTACTAAAATGTAAAGTTCTACCAAAATTTTAGATAATATGGCCCCTGTTAGTTTTGTTAGAATATATAAATGGAGCCATTCCATCAACAAAACATGAGGAAAGATTTGTGTGAATTGTAATTACTTGAAATAGAGTGATGGAATGGTTTGAGAAATATGGAATTTTAGATTGGAATTCTAACCCATGTTTTAACAAACTTTTCAAAACTTACTATGTTTCTGAAATTTTTGTGATTTATTCACTAAATATTAACCTAGAACATTGTATCTCACCTTCTTTTTCTCTTAAAAAGCACAAGGCCAATTACTAAGGTGGTTATCAGTGTCACCAGGAGGACCAGAGGCACAATGATAGCAATGCTTCCTGGAAAATAAATGAATGGATAGAAAAAAATGAATAAGATGAAGAATTTGACAACTAGACACTATAGTATACCAAAACTTTTCATCATAAATATAATGTAAATAAAACTTGACCTAAATATTTGTGTTCTTAGTTCCTAACTATGTTATTGAAATATTGCTTTCCTTTTAGATACTTAGATTGCTTGGAATCTGTCTTTAGTTGCCTTTCACTTATATATTATATTTACATACCTGGAGATGAGAGATATTGACTTCTTTGTTTGAGTTTATTGATTCCCACCACACACATTTACTTGGAGTGATGAACGGACATTCTGGTAACTACATATAAATCAATTGTGACTGAATGCACATTTACACAATTGCACTGGCCACATTCCACCCTAGGTTTTGTTTTTGTAGCTATAAATATATTATCTGGCCATGAGTAAATATAGCAAGTGATATGGAAGCCTGGTAAAGCAAAAGGGATATCAGTATTGGATTGAAATGGACATGGGGCCAAAATGTCAATTTTATAAATTACTGGAAGTGAAACCTTGAGTAGGTTACCGAAACTCTTCAAGGTCCATGGTGTTCATCAATAAACCAGACACAAGAACACATATCAGACAGGATTGCTAATTTCTTTCAAAAAATAAAATGGTATATGTACACAATGGAATCATACTCAGTCATAAAGAAGAAACAAATTATGTCATTGCAGGGAAATGAATGAAATTGGAGATTATTTTGCTAAGCAAGATTAGTCAGTCATAAGAAGTAAGAAATTGGATGATCTCCCTAATATGTGGAAACTAGGGAGAAGAAAGGTCATAAGAGGACCTCTAGACAAAGAAAGAGAAACCACAGATGAGCAAATATGGAGACCTAACTTGAGGTGATGGGAGGGATGAAGAGGTAAATTCTCTAATGTACATGATGTACATTCACAAACATATCAAAGTCAATCACTAAGCCAAACATGAGAAGGAGGGAAGGGGAGGGCATTGATGATGTGGGCATTGGGGAAGAGCTGAATCAGTGATTTGTGCATGTATGCCTCTACCATCTTGTACTCTGTTAAGATTTATGACTACAGAATAGATTCAGAAAACCATATCTGTGGGGTGTAGCTTATGTAACACATGTTCATATTTCCTTTTTTCATATATCTGAAAATAGTCTGAGTTTCCATCACTAATAGAATAAGTCTTCAAACTTTTGTTTTGGTTTATGTATCTAAGCATAGGGCAAAGCAAATTTGGAGAACGGTAGCCTTCCTTTTCTATATTGGAATTAAGGGTGATCAATTTTTTTTTTTTTTTTTTTTTTTTTTTTTTGCCAGAGACGTAAGTACACCTTTTGTTGGTAATGTTACCTAGAAGCAGATACACCAAGGGTCATATATTGTTTATGGCTGGAAGAAAACTGAACTCAAGTTTGCATAAGAGGAGTATTAATTAGCTTCATCAAGGAACTAATATGAACTTTTCTAGCAGGCAAATGTCAAGTGACCATGAAATTAAAGCTTTTAGGAAATGTTGGGTTGATTCAGTAAAGTCATATTGATGAATGGCTCACCTAAAAAACAATGCAACCCAACAATGAATTAAAATCTAATATAGAGAATTAAAAGGCTTAGAAATGAAACATTAAAGGCAGGAGTGGTGGCACAAGCTTGTAATCCCAGAGTTTAGGAGCCTGAGACAGAAGGATTGCACAGGTTCAAAGCCAGCCTCAGCTACTTAGCTACTTACTGAGGCTCTCGGCAATTTAGTGAGACCCTGTTTCCAAATAAATTATATATATATATATATATATATATATATATATATATATATACTCCCAGACATATATATATATATACATATATATATATATATGTCTGGGAGTATAGATAGCCTGGAGGCAGAAAAGCCCCTGGGTTCCATCACCAGTACCACAAAATAGAAATTAAACATTAAAATTATTAGTAAGAATTAAGTAAAGTATCTGAGGTTTCCCTCTGCAAATACATAAGCATGTAAAAGTACTGGGGTAAAAGTTAATGGCACTATTATAAATAATAAGTAGCCACTTAGAGACTTTATTATAGACGTATGGAACTGTTTTAATAGTTCTACCTAGAGTATACTTGGTTGAGACAGTCTGTACTGAAGATCAATTACCAAAACACCAAAAGTCTTTATTAAAGATATTTCCTAGGTAAGACGATTTTCTAATTTAAAACCTCAAGAAATAATTTGTCTAAATAACCAAATAACCATATGTTGTAGCAAAGATAAAAATGTTATTTCCTTTATCTCTTTCTACAATGTAAAGCTCATTTTGATTTCATGTTACCAATACTAAAAAAACTAAGTGAGTTTAAATTATTTGGTGTTGGGAAATTGAAATTTATATGAATATATAAAATTTATTAGCAATTAATGAAAGTAGAAAATCTGGGACCTTGGATAGTAATTAACATTTGTTCACAAATTTTAAATATCAAGGAACAGCTTGGTTTCTTCATAAACTATGACTTAAATTGTGGCTTTATATCTTTACTTCATTATTTATTGTTTTCTGCTAAAATTATTATAAATTTGTAGATGCAAAAATCTATCAATACAGATTCTAAGATATAAAATTTCCCTCATTGAAATTATATATTATGTTAAAAGTTAAATTTTATTTTTTCTATATAATTTATATTATTCCTATAACATAGAAAGTTATTAATTATGCATGCTAAAACAAAAGACTTCTTTTTTTCTTTTATTTTCTCCAGCACAGATGGCAGTTGCGATCTCATATATTATAGCACTCTGTTTGATTTTAGGATTTTGTTATGTTTATGTAACCAATCAAAGTAACTGCACTAATGCTTAGTGTAGACAATAAATTATGCAAGGTAGCAGTTTTGCAACTTTTTATGTAAAATAGTTTATATTGAAAGAAACTGCAGATATTTTTAGAATTATAAAATAGGTACTTATAAAGATGAACATTTTTTCAAGAATTATGTTTAGCAGTAATATAATATTGTAACATATAATGTTTAGCCCTTTTACAGGCTAGCTTCAGCAATACGTTATGAATGGATTATTGTAACTGGATGAAAAACATAATACCTTGTACTTATTAGCTCAATAACTTTCATTTAAAATAGAGCTTCTAAAGCCCCATTACGCAAAACTTTTCCACTGAAAGGAAGAGCTATATTATCAAACTGCCATGGCGAGGTTGTTGGAAATGAAATATTTTTTTAAATTTATTTTTCAGTGGATTTGTAGTTGATGTATAGAAAAGCTACTGATTTGTTTAAGCTGGTTTTATTCCTAGTTACATTGCTCCAAAGATTTTAACAGATTCAAAGTCTGGTAGACTTTTGGAGTCTTCTAAGATTTCACCTAGCTCCAGCTAGAATGGCAATCATTCAAAACACAAACAACAACAAATGTTGGTGAGGATGTGGAGAAGTGGGAATTCTAAGACAATTTTGGTAGGATTGCAAATTAGTGCAACCACTTTGGAAAACAGTATGGAGGATCCTCAGAAGAATGGGAATGAACTTACCATATGATCCAGCAATACCACTTCTGGGTATATACCTAAAAGAATATAAACCAGACTACCAAACTAATGCATGTGCATCTATGTTCATAACTGCACAATTCACCACTGCCAAACTATGAAACCAGCCAAAATGTCCATCAACAGATGAATGGATTACAAAACTATGGGATATGTATACAATGGAATTCTACTAGGTTATAAAAAAACCCCACAATTACACCATTTACAGGGAAATGGATGGAACAGGAGAACATTATGCTAAGTGAAATTAGCAAGGCACTAAAAATAAGAAATTAGATACTATCCCTAATATATAGAAGCTGGGGAGAAAATGGGTCATAGGAGGAACTCTAGACAAAGAAGGAGATACTATAGATGAGCAAATAAGGTGACCTAACTGAGGGGATGGGAGGGGGGAAGAGGAAAATTCTCCAATGCACATGACGCACATTAACAAAATATCAATGCCAATCACTAAGGTAAACATAGGAAGGAGAGGGACAGAATGGGGTGGGAATTGAGTAAGGGCTGATTGGGTGATGTGTGCATGAATGCCTCCACCATTTTGTACCCCATTAAGATGTATGACTACAATGCACCAATAAAAAATTAAAAAGAAAAAAGCAACAAATTTCTGAGCAAACTATTTATCTTTGTCTCTGGTTACGTAGCTAAAAAATGGGTGTCATCATTCATAGCTTCTTTACAGTAACATAAATAAGATTATGCCAATGACATAAAAAGCACTATGTGCATTCTTAATAAGTAATTAAAATATATTTCCCCTGGTACTACACATGCCTCTATTTTATATAGTATCTTATAAGAATTGGCTTACTTTTAAGATCCTTGAGAGCATGAACTGTTTATCTCTGTTTGTTCTGAAGATAGCACAAATTTTAGCAAATTCTGGAGGTCATAGATTGAATTCTGATTTAATAAATATATTTTAAATGCTTGCTATGTCCAAGACATTCAATGTGTACTTTCTTTTCTCTGAGGATACAAATGAATTTCCTCTTATTCTCTTTGATTTTATCACAGGATGGCCAAAAATAGGATTATTCAATACAATATCATAAATCCAACTCAGGGAAAGTGCATTGCCCTGGGACCAAAAAATGTATATGCAATATCTGGGCTGTTGGAGGACTTCTGTGTTCCTGGGATCTGAGGGACAAGTCCCATTCAAATACCTAATGACAGTATAAAAACCCAAGGAAGGCCAGGCATGGTGGCGCATGCTTGTAATTCCCGCACTTGGGAGGTGGAGACAGGAGGATTGTGCAAGTTCGAAGTCAGCCATGTTGGCTTAAAAGACCATTTCCAAATAAAAATATAAAATAGGTCTGGGAGTGTAGCCCAGAGGTAGAAGGGTTTCCAGAAACACCAGTACCACCACAAAAAAAAAAAAACCTGAGAAATTGTAATTAAGGAGAAACAAATAAGGAGAAACAAACATCCTGACTGGTTTGTACAATGGCTGGTGGTGGGAGGAAAAGTAGCTACTGAGAACAGAGAACAGAAGCAAAGCTAAGAAGAACTGTGTCTGCTATGCAAATGAGCTGGTCATTTGTACTTCTGGGGAAAAAAAGGGTAATATTGAAGAAAATTTAGAATGTAATACCTACTAAATATGTTGTCTATTTCAATATAAAAGAAAAGTAAAGCCATATTGTGTAGGTAACTACATTGATTTTGCAGTTATCTATACAGGCCAAAAAAAAAAACAAAAACAAAAAAAAAAAACAAGGTAAAATTGTCTGGTTGGTTTAAGGAAGATAATGAGAACATTGGGTACATATTGAGCTTGAGATTCCTGTGGTTAAAGATGATATAGATAGAACTAACATCAAGAAGAAAGCGAAATCAGGCTTGAAAATAGAGAATTGGGAGAAATCAATATAGAATTGATAAATGACATCAAGGAATCAGGGCTTGCCACTGACAGAGTACCTAATAATAGAAGGGATATGTATCTAGTGATAGGGAGAATGTATCAAATGATACTTAGAAGGTGAGATAGCCAGAAGAACTAAAGAGAAAAGTATCTGGAAAAAACACAAGAGTTGCTTGGAAAGAGGTAGGATAAGTGCTAGAAAAGTTCAGGATCATGGAGGTCAAAAGGAGAGAGTATCTTGTCTACTGATTTAAAATAAAAATAAAATTTACAACAAAAATATAAGCATAAAGTATATCATTACAATTGACCACTTTTGATATGCTGATGGATAGTCTACTCATTATGTTTATAGAAATGTAAAAAATTAAAAATATAGCGTGGTAGCGCATGCTTGTAATCTCCATGCTTGGGAGGCAGAGACAGGAGGATCACGTGGATTCGAAGCCAGCCGCACTGGCTTAAGAGACCCTGTTTCCAAATAAAAATATAAAATAGGTCTGGGAGTGTAGCATGGAGTTAGAAGGGTTTCCAGGTACCCCAGTGCCACTAAAATAAATAAATAAATAAATAAATAAATAAATAAATAAATAAATAAAATATATATACATCTGTAAGTATATATGAAATTAGAATGTATTTTCCTAAGCATTTTCTGAGGTTTAATGTTAAAAGTCATACAGACAGTATTATACGGAATCATGGTGAGTATTATATTCCAAAGGTGCTCCTTCCAGTGACCTCAGGAGGCTGCCTCTCATCTTGACCCTTTTCCCACTCTTCCCTCATCCCCTTGGTGCTGACACACTGGACAAGTTTAATTATTTGTATTTAAGTAGTTAAGTATTTGAATTTTGTCCTGCTGTTCCTGTTTCTTATTCCCGAGCCTTGCTCCTCCCTTTAAATCTTCAAGTCTCAGCTTCAAGATCACTGCTGTAGAGAACTCACTCCTGACCTCAGTCTTCCTTTGCTAGTCTCTAGCTTTGCTTTTTGATTTTGATATTTTTGCTTCCTTCACAGAACCAACCAAATCACAATTGTTTATAGATTTGCATGTCGATTATGTGTTTGCTACCTTATTGCACTAATCTTCATCCCACTAGGACTTTAGATTGATCAGAAGAGGCACAATCTGTCTTGTTTGCTTAACTACCTTTGGGAACTAGTACAGTATTTGACACTAGATAGAAATATGGTGAACATTTGCTTTGGGAGATTCAGAAGAAAGTGCTGTTTTGTTTTTTTTTTTTTTCAGTTAAATCTCTTTATTTGCAGATTTATAATACTTAGTGCCATAATGTTTTTCTGTGTTAAAACATAATAAATAGTGTCAAAGAAATAAGTATTAAGCAAACTATAGCATCCCTACAATATTAGTCTAGAACATGCTAAGAGTATATTTTTATTTCATTTCAGCAGGTACCACAAATGGCACAATTCAAATACTGAGCACCCACTCTCTTAACACTTTATTTGAGGCAGGCATGGTGATGCACACATGTAATCCCAGCATTTGGGAGGCAGAGATGGGAGGATCGAGGTTCGTGGTCAGCCTCAGCTACTACTTAGTGAGGCCCTTCAAAACTCAGTGAGACCCTGTTTCAAACATTAAAAGGACTAAAAAATAGGGCTGAGGGTGTAACTCGGAGGTAGAATGCCCCTGGGTTCCATCCCCAGTACCAAAAAAAAAAGAAAAATTTTATGTGAGTAGCGAATAGGGACATGCAATGAATATTTTTATCACACTGAGCTTCAAATTCTTTAAAGCATTTTCAGAAGAGTCAGACTAACTTCTTCAAGTGGAACCTAAGCACAAAGCTGTAGAATAATAGATCTATCTATGCAGAATAGGTTTCAGATACTTTCTTTTTTGTGTGTGTGTGGTACTGGGGTTCCTGGAAACCCTTCTAACTCTGGGCTACACTCCCAGTACCTATTTTTATACTTTTTAATTTGGAAACAGGGTCTCTTAAGCCAGTGTGGCTGGCTTCAAACCTGCGCGATCCTCCTGTCTCCGCCACTCATGCGCGGAGATTACAAGCCCGGGCCACCATGCCGGGCAGGTTTCAGATACTTTAAACATGAAGGGCCAGAAAACACCTGTACCACTACTTTGAGATAATTAAGAAAGCTGTGTATTAATTAAGAAGGTAAATCCCCATGCAAATTAATAGGATTTGGGCCAATAGAAGGCAGTGAATGTTTTCTTGACTCTGCTGAGGTCATATGATGATGAGTCACTTTAACTTAAGTACAAATGCAGATTTGAAAACATATTCTTAAAGTATAATTCTTTCGTAATGGACAGATGCCTTCTGCTCATATTTGGGAAGCACTGGGCAACTCAAATGCTAAAAATCACCATATTTTACCCAAGGGAACACAAGTAACTATCCTATTATAGCAAGGATCAGCTTAAGTATCTTTTCACTACTTTCAAAACTGTTGAGGCACATTTCTTTAAGCAGAAACGTCTGATGATAAGAACCTTCTAATAGAGTCATTATTTGGTCAACTTTGTAATAGTCTGTGATAATTTGACATTTATGTAGCTAATAGCCCTTTCAATATGCATTGATACTTCCATTAAATTTAATGACTTTAAATCAGTGGTGGGAGGAAAAGCCATGGAACCTTCAGAAGCAAGGTTACAACTACTTACAACTCTTCCTATCTGATACCCTTTATTTTAGAACTGTAATGTAATTAGAGATATTTTCTTCTAAGGGAGATCGTTGCCCATGGTTTCAGATCCCACTCTCCAAATAAAACATCTGCATCATTATTCTTGGACCATTTCCAAACATCCAACTTTCCCTTTGAGGATGGACCTAATAAAAATTTTGAAAATTCAATAGACATTTCTATTCTTTTTCCCTCTTTAATTGTGGAGAATTTACCAATATTTAAAATTATTTGTGACTTTCCGAAAGACTATGTATCTTATTTATATTAGGTAATTTAGAAACTGCTACAAAATAAAGTTAAAGCACCTTAACTTCACAATCCAAATTTCTAAATTCTATGTTTTATATAGGTTGGTAACATCAAATGCATTTGTTATTTATTTATTTACTTATTTATTTGACACTAGGGATTGAACATACTGAGGGACTCAACCTCTAAGCTAAATTTTCAGTCATTTTTATTTTTAGTTTTAAACAGGGTCTTGCTAAGTAATGAGGGTCTCCCTAAGTTACTGCAACACTCTTGTATTAGCCTTCCATGTACTGGGAGTATAGGCATGCACTACTATCCCTGGCTCATTTTTTTATCTTTTAAAAAATGTTCTTAATGACTTGAATTTTATAAATAGTTTGCAAAATAATAATTAAATTGTTATGACTCCAGAATTAGTATAGGTCATGGTAGTTTGAGTATCGGTCCTGGGGAGAGAAGAGGAAGTATTGATATTGCTCTCCTTTTATGTATCATATTAGGAAGACATATTTTGCCATGTGTAACTTTTTATGAATGAATTCCAGAAATCACAGTGCTTACATTTCCCTGAGGTTGTCTGCTTTCCTGACATAAGAACAGCATGCGGATTCTAAATAAAATCTAAAATGTTCTATGACCCCAAATCAGAAGTGAGAGTCACCTCAAATCTTTAAATTTAAATATTCATGCCCAGGCCATGAATTCAAGACTTAGTTGCCATTTTTAAAAGTATGTCCACTTAGTATAATGCTCTCCAGGACTTTCCATCTTCTTGCAAATGACATGATTTTGTTCTTTTTTATAGCTAAATAGAATTCCATTTTGTGTATTTCCCATAATTTTGCAATCCATTCATCTGTTGTTGGGGACCTGGGTTGGTTCCATATTTTGGCTATTACAAATTGTGTTACATGAGATCAGGCAAGCACAGAAGGAGAAGAAACCTATGTTTCTTCTAATATGCTCAAACTAGGGAACATAGAGGATACCAGAGGGAGTCCAGATAATGGAGGGAAAATCTCAGCAAAGTTTGAATGGAAAGATAGGAGAGGAGGAAGGCTGAACTTGATTCATGAGGGTCTACATCTGAATATGTGTAAAAGTATGAATATGACATGGTTACCCTGGACAATCATTGGTGGGAGGGGGGAAGGGAAAATGGGGGCGGCGGGGTGGGGGGGAGAGGTCAATAAGTACAGTTTAAATGTATAACATTTATTTTCAATAAAAATTTTGTATAATAAAAGTATGTCCATGTTTGTATGCCTCAATTAGTTTATAAATATTGGAAATCTGGACAATGCCACTTCAAAAATTTTCAGCAATAATATAGAAACTATTTGGGAAAAGGTACAACAAACAGGAAGATCAGGAAACACTGGATCCTGCTTATAGAATAAAAAATATGTATTTTAGAGTATGGGAGTATCTATCCTTTTGGACACATTCTTAAATAGTACATTTTTCATGAATTTTGTATCTCTAGCAGTGAAAGACTAGGAAAAAGTTGTTAAGGTTAGTGCCATTCAAGGATATTATACTTTTTCCTCAAGAATGTACGTACTCACTCAATGTACATTGCAAATTTTCAAAGTATCTCCACTCATAGTCAAATTAATTAAAATATGTATAAGGTGGGTAACTTTATATTTCTTTTTTGAAAATCTTCACAGCATCATTTAATATTGTCAGAAATTACACAATGGCACATGGTGATGATGGAGACAAACCCGTCCCATAGAGTGCAACTTCACACACAAAAACGTGAAAAAAATTGATGGATATTTTAGTACACTTCAAAACCAGTACTTTAAGGACCCAAAAAGGAATAAGTCAGCTTTTATCCTTATTAGAAGTTGCTTAATAATCTACTCTTTTAAAATGAATCATCTGGTTTTTCAACAACACACTGAAATGCATTTCAAGACAATGCAATTTGCTTTAATTAGCATGGATTTTTTTTTTTCTCCTGAAGCAATCTCAAATCCATTGTGATATTTGCAGTCTTTGTAGCTGATGGACATTTACTAAGAAAAGCTAATGTTAGGTTTGCAGATCTGCATTCTGAAACTGTCTGAGTTGAGATGAACTCTAAATGAATATATAAATGCTGGTTCCTCCTTCCTTATAAAAACTCAGTCCTTCACCTTTCAAAAACACCTGGATTACAGAGCAGCTCTTGCAAAATTTCATGAAGATTTTGAGACTATAAACCCCCACAGTGGATATGTATTATCTACTGTGTAGACCCACCAAGATGCTGTTCTGTGGAACTTACTTGTGCTGATATGGTCCGACTTGCTGCTTTTCGGGGCTGGCCTCTCACACTGTGTGCCTGACCAGTTGGTGGAGCATCTAGATAGAGCCAAACAACAATACATTAGCAAGTAACAAAACCCATGACCCTGCTACGGTAGAACTACACATGAAATGATACAGGAGCAGTTATCACAGATTCATGAATATTAGGTGGAGAGCCCTGCCTATTGTCAATATGCTGAGGGTGACTTCCACTGGACATCACTTGTTGAAATACTTTGTTAAAATGCAGGTTTGTTTCTCTATACTCTGTGTCCAACTTAAAATGGCATATTTAGTAGCAGTATTGAAGTTATGATAACAAATTAGAAGTTGGGTACAGTGATGCTCATCTCTAATCCCAGTACTTGGAAGGCTAAGAAAGGAGAATCGCGGGTTCACGGACAGCCTCAGCAACAGCGCGACAGAAACCTAGCAAGACTCTGCTTCAAAACAAAAACAATAAAAAGGGCTGGGGGTGTACTGTGGAGGTAAAATGTCTCAGGGTTAAATCAAATCCCCAGTACCAAACACATAAAAAATGGGATTATAAATTAATTTGAGAATTTCTGAAGATTGCAAGCAACCACTTAGGCATCTTAAGCATATCCTTAAGTTTTCGTGATATATGGGGATGTTTGTTTGTTTGTTTAAAATCCAAAGGTAGAAAATTCAGTACCAAACAGCAAGTGATCAACTGTTTAAATTGGTCAAGAGTTTAAACTGCAGAATACTTATTCTCTTAATAACAGATAAGAAAGAACAGTGACTTTTCTTTGTAAGTCATACTTCTGTTACTATAAAGTCAGAAGAATATGTTTCATTTTTTATGGAGAGAAGCTGTTCTTCCCAGACAGGTACAATGACACTAGACAGAAAGTCTAACAAAGGATGTGGAGAGTAGATCTGATTAAAATCCATTCTTTGAGCCGGGTGTGGGGGAATCACACTTGTAATTTCAGCACTTGGGAGGCTGAGACAGGAGGATCATGATTCGGGGACAGGCTCAGCTACTTAGTGAGACCCTTGGTAACTCAGTGAGACCCTGTTTCAAAATACAGAATAAAAAATAGCCTGGGGGTATAGCTCAGAGGTCGAATGGCCCTGGATTGCATCCCCAGTGCCGAAACAAAAATATATTCTTTAAACACAAATCACAACTATGTAATTATGTGGTTACATCAAAATAAATGCTAGAAGAGTTTAGTTGTTATTGAACAATGCCTATTGGCTAAGCGGATGCCTCTCTGATCCTATCAGAGGAAATCCACAGAAAAGCAATTTAATTGGCCTCAGTTTTTATTTGAAATGATTGTCAAATTACCACCACCTCGCGAAGAGTTGTGTACAAAGAATCGCTTCCATAACTATTCCAAGTGGATCTCTCCGAGCACAATAGACCAAGAAAGATAACTGCAATTTCAAGGTTTCTGTCAATTCTGTCAGAGCAAATTCATATCCTTGAAGCTGTTTTCTGAACTAGGCTTTACTATGCCATGTGCATTTATGATTTTTGTAGATAGTTTTGGCTATCATAAAATATGGGTGAATTCCATAAATCATCATACCGACAAATTCCATCATGAACAGAAAATATTTTTTTCAAGAAAACATATATTATCTTCAGCACAGTTGACAATAGTGTTCATGTTCAAGGATATCTCTTTTTGGTTAATAATGATAAATTATAAACTATGAGTATAAAGCATGATTTAAATGAAAATTAATATAATTATTTATGGTATAATTTAGATCATCACTCGTGCATTAGTTCAACTTTCTGTTCAGCTACCTCATAAAAAGTTTACGTATAATGGGGCCCGGGTCGCGGGACTCTGGGCCCCTGCCGAACTGCACGTAGCACGCCAGACCCCTGGAGAAACCGGACCCAGTAAGACGCTGGGTTCTGGGCGGGGGTCGCGGGCTGGGCACGCCAGATGGGGCCCGGGTCGCGGGACTCTGGGCCCCTGCCGAACTGCGCGTAGTACGCCAGACCCCTGGAGAAACCAGACCCAGTAAGACGCTGGGTTCTGGGCAGGGGTCGCGGGCTGGGCACGCCAGATGGGGCCCGGGTCGCGGGACTCTGGGCCCCAGGCCGAACTGCGAGTAGCACGCCAGACCCCTGGAGAAACAAGGCCCAGTAAGACGCTGGGTTCTGGGCGGGGGTCGCGGGCTGGGCACGCCAGCTGGGGCCCGGATCGCGGGACTCTGGGTCCCGGCCGAACTGCGAGTAGCACGCCAGACCCCCGGAGAAACCGGGCCCAGAACAGAAAAAGATAAAGAAAAATATCGGAGAGGTGGTAAGAAAGCCGTTATGGATGCCAGGACACTGGAGATGCAGACAAAACTTATCTAAATGCACTGGAACTTATGGAAAAATTCGCCGTGAAAGAGGACTGCTATTTCTCTATATTGTTAAGAATCTCAGACATCACATATAAGGAGAGAGTTTAGCGGAGACCAAGGAGAAATGCGGTGTTGAAAGAGTTCTTCGCGATGGTGGTAGAGACTTGTATTCAGGAGAAGCAGAAACCGGATCTTACCAACTTTATTTTTTTGGAGAAATTACACCAAATGTCGAATGCTACCATCACGCATGCTTAGGAACACTGGACAACATTCAGAGTGGAAAAAGAGCCTGGGAAGGATTTGAAACGGTGGAGGCAGTGGCAATGCCAGTGGCCAATATTCGGGGGAGGCAGAGATCTGATACATTACAACTGGAACCTTTGAAATACTAACCACAGAGACAGTGATCGGAACCTGCTGAGGGGTTAGGCGGGCGCCGGGGCCAGTGGCCGACATCGGAGCTTGCTGTGAGGCAGGGCCACTACTGAGGCCTCCGTGGCCGGGATTGGAACCTGCAGAGGGGTTAGACCGATGCTGGGGCCAGCGAGGCCGGCATTGGAGCCTGCCATGATGCAAGGCTTGTGCTAGGGCCTCCGAGGTCGGGTCCGGAACTTGCTGAGGGGTTAGGCCGGTGCTGGGGTCAGCGAGGCCGGCATCGGAGCCTGCCGTGAGGCAAGGCCAGTGTTGGGGCCCCCGAGGACGGGACCGGAGCCTGCTGAGGGGTTAGGCCGGTGCTGGGGCCAGCGAGGCTGGCATCAGAGCCTGCCATGAGGCAAGGCCGGTACTTGGGCCTCCGAGGCCAGGATAAGAGCCTGCCGAGGTGTTAGGCCGGTGCTGGGGCCTCCGAGGCCAGGATAAGAGCCTGCTGAGGGGTTAGACCGGTGCTGGGGCCAGCGAGGCCGGCATCGGAGCCTGTCTTGAGGCAAGGCCGGTACTGGGGCCTCCGAGGCCAGGACAAGAGCCTGCCGAGGGGTTAGGCCGGTGCTGGGGCCAGCGAGGCCGGCATCGGAGCCTGCCTTGAGGCATGACCAGTGCTGGGGCCTCCGAGGCCGGGATCGGAGCCTGCCGAGGGGTTAGGCCGCTGCTGGGGCCAGCGAGGCCGGCATCGGAGCCTGCCGTGAGGCAAGGCCGGTACTGGGGCCTCCGAGGCCAGGATAAGAGCTTGCCGAGAGGTTAGGCCGGTGCTGGGGCCAACGAGGCCGGCAGCGGAGCCTGCCGTGAGGCATGACCAGTGCTGGGGCCTCCGAGGCCGGGATCGGAGCATGCCGAGGGGTTAGGCCGGTGCTGGGGCCAGCGAGGCCGGCATCGGAGCCTGCCGTGAGGCAAGGCCAGTACTGGGGCCTCCGAGGCCAGGATAAGAGCCTGCCAAGGGGTTAGGCTGGTGCTGGGGCCAGCGAGGCCGGCATCGGAGCCTGCCTTGAGGCATGACCAGTGCTGGGGCCTCCGAGGCCGGGATCGGAGCCTGCCGAGGGGTTAGGCCGCTGCTGGGGCCAGCGAAGCCGGCATCGGAGCCTGCCGTGAGGCAAGGCCGGTACTGGGGCCTCCGAGGCCAGGACAAGAGGCTGCCGAGGGGTTAGGCCGGTGCTGGGGCCAGCGAGGCCGGCATCGGAGCCTGCCGTGAGGCAAGGCCTGTACTGGGGCCTCCGAGGCCAGGATAAGAGCTTGCCGAGGGGTTAGGCCGGTGCTGGGGCCAACGAGGCCGGCAGCGGAGCCTGCCGTGAGGCATGACCATTGCTGGGGCCTCCGAGGCCGGGATCGGAGCATGCTGAGGGGTTAGGCCGGTGCTGGGGCCAGCGAGGCCGGCATCGGAGCCTGCCGTGAGGCAAGGCCGGTACTGGGGCCTCCGAGGCCAGGATAAGAGCCTGCCAAGGGGTTAGGCCGGTGCTGGGGCCAGCGAGGCCGGCATCGGAGCCTGCCTTGAGGCATGACCAGTGCTGGGGCCTCCGAGGCCGGGATCGGAGCCTGCCGAGGGGTTAGGCCGCTGCTGGGGCCAGCGAGGCCGGCATCGGAGCCTGCCGTGAGGCAAGGCCGGTACTGGGGCCTCCGAGGCCAGGACAAGAGCCTGCCGAGGGGTTAGGCCGGTGCTGGGGCCAGCGAGGCCGGCATCGGAGCCTGCCTTGAGGCATGACCAGTGCTGGGGCCTCCGAGGCCGGGATCGGAGCCTGCCGAGGGGTTAGGCCGCTGCTGGGGCCAGCGAGGCCGGCATCGGAGCCTGCCGTGAGGCAAGGCCGGTACTGGGGCCTCCGAGGCCAGGACAAGAGCCTGCCGAGGGGTTAGGCCGGTGCTGGGGCCAGCGAGGCCGGCATCGGAGCCTGCCTTGAGGCAAGGCCGGTACTGGGGCCTCTGAGGCCGGGATCGGAACCTGCCGAGGGGTTAGGCTGCTGCTGGGGCCAGTGAGGCCGGCATCGGAGCCTGCCGTGAGGCAAGGCTGGTACTGGGGCCTCCGAGGCCAGGATAAGAGCCTGCTGAGGGGTTAGGCCGGTGCTGAGGCCAGTGAGGCCGGCATCGGAGCCTGCCTTGAGGCAAGGCCGGTACTGGGGCCTTGAGGCCAGGATAAGAGCCTGCCGAGGGGTTAGGCCGGAGCTGGGGCCAGCGAGGCCGGCATCGGAGCCTGCCTTGAGGCATGACCAGTGCTGGGGCCTCCGAGGCCGGGATCGGAGCCTGCCGAGGGGTTAGGCCGCTGCTGGGGCCAGCGAGGCCGGCATCGGAGCTTGCCAAGAGGTTAGGCCGGTGCTGGGGCCAACGAGGCCGGCAGCGGAGCCTGCCGTGAGGCATGACCAGTGCTGGGGCCTCCGAGGCCGGGATCGGAGCATGCCGAGGGGTTAGGCCGGTGCTGGGGCCAGCGAGGCCGGCATCGGAGCCTGCCGTGAGGCAAGGCCAGTACTGGGGCCTCCGAGGCCAGGATAAGAGCCTGCCAAGGGGTTAGGCTGGTGCTGGGGCCAGCGAGGCCGGCATCGGAGCCTGCCTTGAGGCATGACCAGTGCTGGGGCCTCCGAGGCCGGGATCGGAGCCTGCCGAGGGGTTAGGCCGCTGCTGGGGCCAGCGAGGCCGGCATCGGAGCCTGCCGTGAGGCAAGGCCGGTACTGGGGCCTCCGAGGCCAGGACAAGAGGCTGCCGAGGGGTTAGGCCGGTGCTGGGGCCAGCGAGGCTGGCATCGGAGCCTGCCGTGAGGCAAGGCCTGTACTGGGGCCTCCGAGGCCAGGATAAGAGCTTGCCGAGGGGTTAGGCCGGTGCTGGGGCCAACGAGGCCGGCAGCGGAGCCTGCCGTGAGGCATGACCATTGCTGGGGCCTCTGAGGCCGGGATCGGAGCATGCTGAGGGGTTAGGCCGGTGCTGGGGCCAGCGAGGCCGGCATCGGAGCCTGCCGTGAGGCAAGGCCGGTACTGGGGCCTCCGAGGCCAGGATAAGAGCCTGCCAAGGGGTTAGGCCGGTGCTGGGGCCAGCGAGGCCGGCATCGGAGCCTGCCTTGAGGCATGACCAGTGCTGGGGCCTCCGAGGCCGGGATCGGAGCCTGCCGAGGGGTTAGGCCGCTGCTGGGGCCAGCGAGGCCGGCATCGCAGCCTGCCGTGAGGCAAGGCCGGTACTGGGGCCTCCGAGGCCAGGACAAGAGCCTGCCGAGGGGTTAGGCCGGTGCTGGGGCCAGCGAGGCCGGCATCGGAGCCTGCCTTGAGGCAAGGCCGGTACTGGGGCCTCTGAGGCCGGGATCGGAACCTGCCGAGGGGTTAGGCTGCTGCTGGGGCCAGTGAGGCCGGCATCGGAGCCTGCCGTGAGGCAAGGCTGGTACTGGGGCCTCCGAGGCCAGGATAAGAGCCTGCTGAGGGGTTAGGCCGGTGCTGAGGCCAGTGAGGCCGGCATCGGAGCCTGCCTTGAGGCAAGGCCGGTACTGGGGCCTTGAGGCCAGGATAAGAGCCTGCCGAGGGGTTAGGCCGGAGCTGGGGCCAGCGAGGCCGGCATCGGAGCCTGCCTTGAGGCATGACCAGTGCTGGGGCCTCCGAGGCCGGGATCGGAGCCTGCCGAGGGGTTAGGCCGGTGCTGGGGCCAGCGAGGCCGGCATCGGAGCCTGCCGTGAGGCAAGGCCGGTACTGGGGCCTCCGAGGTCAGGACAAGAGCCTGCCGAGGGGTTAGGCCGGTGCTGGGGCCAGCGAGGCCGGCATCGGAGCCTGCCTTGAGGCAAGGCCGGTACTGGGGCATTGAGGCCAGGATAAGAGCCTGCCGAGGGGTTAGGCCGGTGCTGGGGCCAGCGAGGCCGGCATCGGAGCCTGCCTTGAGGCAAGGCCGGTACTGGGGCCTCGAGGCCAGGATAAGAGCCTGCCGAGGGGATAGCCGGTGCTGGGGCCAGCGAGGCCGGCATCGGAGCCTGCCGTGAGGCAAGGCCGGTACTGGGGCCTCGAGGCCAGGATAAGAGTCTGCCGAGGGGTTAGGCCGGTGCTGGGGCCAGCGAGGCCGGCATCGGAGTCTGCCGTGAGGCAAGGCCGGTACTGGGGCCTCCGAGGCCAGGATAAGAGCTTGCCGAGAGGTTAGGCCGGTGCTGGGGCCAACGAGGCCGGCAGCGGAGCCTGCCGTGAGGCATGACCAGTGCTGGGGCCTCCGAGGCCGGGATCGGAGCATGCCGAGGGGTTAGGCTGGTGCTGGGGCCAGCGAGGCCGGCATCGGAGCCTGCCGTGAGGCAAGGCCAGTACTGGGGCCTCCGAGGCCAGGATAAGAGCCTGCCAAGGGGTTAGGCTGGTGCTGGGCCCAGCGAGGCCGGCATCGGAGCCTGCCGTGAGGCAAGGCCGGTACTGGGGCCTTGAGGCCAGGATAAGAGCCTGCCGAGGGGTTAGGCCGGTGCTGGGGCCAGCGAGGCCGGCATCGGAGCCTGCCTTGAGGCAAGGCCGGTACTGGGGCCTTGAGGCCAGGATAAGAGCCTGCCGAGGGGTTAGGCCGGTGCTGGGGCCAGCGAGGCCGGCATCGGAGCCTGCCGTGAGGCAAGGCCGGTACTGGGGCCTCCGAGGCCAGGATAAGAGCTTGCCGAGAGGTTAGGCCGGTGCTGGGGCCAACGAGGCCGGCAGCGGTGCCTGCCGTGAGGCATGACCAGTCCTGGGGCCTCCGAGGCCAGGATCAGAGCATGCCGAGGGGTTAGGCCGGTGCTGGGGCCAGCGAGGCCGGCAGCGGAGCCTGCCGTGAGGCATGACCAGTGCTGGGGCCTCCGAGGCCGGGATCGGAGCCTGCCGAGGGGTTAGGCCGCTGCTGGGGCCAGCGAGGCCGGCATCGCAGCCTGCCGTGAGGCAAGGCCGGTACTGGGGCCTCCGAGGCCAGGATAAGAGCCTGCCGAGGGGTTAGGCCGGTGCTGGGGCCAGCGAGGCCGGCATCGGAGCCTGCCGTGAGGCAAGGCCGGTACTGGGGCCTCTGAGGCCAGGATAAGAGCCTGTCAAGGGGTTAGGCCGGTGCTGGGGCCAGTGAGGCTGGCATCGGAGCCTGCCGTGAGGCATTACCAGTGTTTGGGCCTCCGAGGCTGGAATTGGAATCCTGCCAAGGGGTTAGACCGGTGCAGGGGCCAATGGCCAGCATCAGAGCCTGGCGTGAGGCAAGTTCACTCCTGCGGCCTCCAAGGTCGGGACCAAAGCTAGCTTAGGGGTTTGACCGGTTCAGGGGCCAGCGAGACCAGAACTGGGTCCTCCCATGAGGCAAGGCCGCTGCGTGAGCCAGCGAGGTCTGGATCAGTCCACTGAGTAGCCAGGCCACTACTGGGACCATCAAGAGTGGGATTGGTACTTGCAACGCAGCATGCACAGAGAAATATCGCAGAAAATATAAATCAGACGCTTCTCTTAATCAGCAATAACTAGGAGGAAAAGGGCAACAGGAAGAGGTTGAGCTATAGAAAGGGCCCTATAGTGAAGCAACTAATGTGATCAATCAGAGGGTATGTAATACTGGAGGATGGAGCCTCTTTAAAATGCAGGAGGTACATAAACAAATGTATCAAAGTAAATCACCAAAGAAGTGTGGGATGGAGGGAGGGGGAGGGAATGGGACGGGGGCTGGAGGAGGGCTAATTGGATGATGTGTGCTTGTATATCCTCTCAAGTCTTGTACTCCAATGTGATTGATATATGACTACAATGCACCAATTTAAAAAATAAATTAATTAAAAAAAAAAGAATAGATTAATAAATTATTTAGTGGTTAAAATAGCAGATAATATTAGTGGTTAATTTTAGATTTAGAGATAGTTTACTATTTAGTAGTTATGTTAGAGGCTAGGATAAGTTTAGTTTAAGTTTATTATGTATGATGGAGACTGGTAGGTAGAGCCCCACCCCTTTGGTGTTTTCTGACCAAAGATCAAAAGAATTCAAGAAAATAAATTTTATACGTTGTATTTTAAAATATGAAATATAAAAGTAAAATGCCTTGTGCCCTTTAAAGCTCTTTTCTAATCTTTGTGTGCTTTCCAATGGAAAAGCCCCTGTTTTCTGTATTTTCGCTTTAGCCTTGGGTGTGAATGTGCTCTGCAGCTATGCAGAATTACATTGCTATTTAGGTTAATATTAAATAGAATTGATTTTTGTGGCTAGGCAACCAGAATAAATTGTATGATGTTAAAAAAAAAAAGTTTACGTATTATATGATTTTCTACACATCACATGATAAACCATATCACAAGTAAATCATTTAAGCAGATGAGTATATTTTATGCCTAGGTCTATGACCTAGGTAATGGAATGAGTACATTTTCCAATAATAAAGATAAATAATGAACAAAATATTTGATCTCTAAATATATTTTTCTTTTTCATCTTTTTTTGCAGGTGAATGATCTAAAAAATAATGTTCCAGTTTTCCACACTCTCTAATTCTTGACATAGTCCTCAGAAAATTCAAAATAAGATTTGGGGGAACATTTTGTAAACATGTTCTTGGAGTAATTCTCATTATTTAAAAGTTCTTTGTTTTATGTAGCTTTACATTTGTCAAATATTTTTAATTGACAATTGAGAATGTTTTATATGCTCCAATGAAACAACAATATTGATTACTCAGTGACTTCATTCTATGGATGATGAATTTAAGGCTGAGTATTTGCAATTATAATTATTTATTAAAATATCATAATTTGTTCTTTGTACTACCTCATTAAAAATGACAAAGTAGATTAGGATTCATCTTAAAAAAATGATCCAAGATATATTTTGTGTTGCTACACATAAGAACCTCCAGGAATTCGAGAATTAAATGGCAACTGATCAGATTATTTGTTGATTTGAATATTACATATTTTAAATACTTTAGACAGTTATGAAAATATGCCTATGGAGGAACAGTACAGCAAAGAAATATTATTAAACAAAAAGAATAAAGATAGTGAGATTCTTACTCTATACTTTAAAATTACTTAGGTTGGACAGGTAGCATTTGTTAACACTATGCTAGAATTTCCTAATTTCTCAATGGTTTGGTACCCAATACTTATAATAGATGAGAGCAGGCACTTCTAGTGGTTATTAACCTCTTCTATTTTAACTTGTAGGAACACATTTAAAATCTTAACCCTTAGGGAACATTTTATTTATTACATACTGAAAATAACTGAAAGTCTTTACTAGGAATATAATTAATTCTAATTTTAACAGTTATACATCTTAACTAGCTGATGATCACCTTGCAATTTTCCCTCTACTCCTTATAAAATAATGTTTTATGACCAAAGATAAAATAAGATATGTTTCACTCTCTTGCATTTGTTCCAATCTTAAAAATAATCTCTTTTGATATATTATATCAAGTAAAAGTCATTATTCTTGTTTCCTACTTTATAAAATTACAACTTAAGCCATTTTCTGCTCCACAATTTTTTCTTCCAATGGTTGATTTAAGACCAAGTATTTTTACCATTTTTATAGAAATCCATAAATCTTCATATCTAAGTAGACTACAATGATCAAAGCCATTAATGGCAGAGAATTTAAGAAATGGAATGTGTGCAGTTAATCAAAATTTCTTGTCCAATTCCTCACTGAATTATTTGCATAATCATGCTCACTATAATTTCTCTGGCATCTCTCTCTCTCTCTCTCTCTCTCTCTCTCTCTCTCTCTCTCTCTCTCTTTTCATTATTCCTCAAGAAAAAATCATAGCCCATGCTCTGGTTATCTTTCAATCTGTACTGCTGCAATCCACTGCTCTCTGCAATTCATCCAGAGACAATTATCTTCACGTTAGTTCTGCATGGCCCTCCCAAGCAATCTTTCTTTATGTTATTTGATGGTGCTTGTCACCATCACAAACACCTGTGTAGTGCTCATTTAAAAATAGTTTGCAGTTATTGCCCACTTCCCTTGAACTTTGAACAATGAAATTAGCTTTGTCTTATCACTATACTGCTATTAGTTGTTTTGTTTTTAATTTCATGAATTTTAACTAAGTATTATTGGATCAAAGACAGAGAGACAGGCAGGCAAGCAGCATAATTGTTTGTTTGGATATGAAATGTTCCCTAGAAAAGCTCATGTGCTGGCAGTGCATAAATGCTCAGAGATTAAATGACTGAATCAGAGCTATAAGCTCATCAGGGATGGACCCTTTTTTTGGACTAATAAATGGATTTACTGAATGGTAACTGTAGGAATGCCAGGTGTGGCTGGAGAAGGCAGATCATTGGGGCTATGGCCATGAGCACTGTATCTGTGTCTTATTCTCTCTCTCTCTCTCTCTCCCTCTCTCTCTCTCTCTCTCTCTCTCTCTCTCTTCCTCTTTCTCTCCCTCTCTCTCTCTCTCCCTCTCTCTCTCTCTTCCTCTTTCTCTCCCTCTCTCTCTCTCTTCCTCTCTCTCTCTCTCTCTCTCTCTCCCTCTCTCTCTCTCTTCCTCTCTCTCTCCCTCTCTCTCTCTCTTCCCCTCCCTCTCTCCCTCTCTCTCTCTCTCTCTCTCTCTCTCTCCCTCTCTCTCTCTTCCTCTCTCTCTCCCTCTCTCTCTCTTCCTCTCTCTCTCTCTCTCTCTCTCTCTCTCTCTCTCTCTCTCTCTCTCTCTCAATTTGCCATAAACTAGATATTTTTCCTCTGCCTTGCCTTGCCACCACTTTTCTATCTTGGAGCTGGTCAACCATGAATACCTCAGATCCTCTGAAAATCTTTTCTTCTCTAATTGTTCTTATTAGTTTTTTTGCCACAATTATGAAAAAACTGAGAAAAACAATATATTCTTATTTATTTACTCAAAGAACTGTTTATCCTTTTTATATATCAATTTCTGGAGGTTGCAGCTTTGTGCAACTAGCTAGTTGCTTGACAAAAAGTTATTGATTTAGCAATCTTTGATTTCTCCCCTCCTTTTCTAAGCCAATGACCTAAAAGTATTTACTGCTGAATTCTTTTCTTAAAATGACTCTCTCACTGTCATTATTATTGCACAAGTAAAATGCCCTTAATTACAGCATACTTATGACATTTTCTTTATTTCCTTGTCTGGAAAAATCATTTTCAAACTAAAAATATTTTTGTTAAAATTCTTATTCTGAAGGCTCATATATGAGTGAATTAATTAACCATCATATTGTTGTAGCCAGAAGTCCATAGTTTAGTAAATTTGATGCAATGCAATCTATTCACAAATCACAGTTCAAGAGTACACTCAGTGCTGTGTGCATGTATGTTGTATCACTTTGAACCTAAGATATGTAAGTACAACACACCAATAAAAATATAGGAAAGAATACAGAAAATAAGCTTATTTTGAGAGTTAAGTTTTTTGGCATTTGAAAGCCCATATTATTTCTTTATAAAAAGCTATAGTTTAAAATTAATTAAAAAGAAATATTTGTAATAAACAATAAGCTTCCACATTCTTTGTTCTTTTACAAAGCATTATTAAATCAAATTTATGTTTCTCAGGAAGGGAGTAATATAAATGTCCAACATAATTCTTCAAAAGATTTGAATCACTCAGGAAGAAATTCTTTAGAGAGTAGCTGGTAATCTAAATATTTCTTTTTTATTTTTGTAAGTAATTATCATTTGAATGTCATGATATGAAATACATGGTTAATTTATTATATCCTTTATAGATTATGTAATCATTGTACAGTTACAATTTTTAAAACAAATATAATTTTATAAAGCATAAAAGAATATTGTGTGTAAAGTCAATAGTGAAAAAATACAAGAGAGTATAATATCCAGTTTTAAATTTTATATACATATGTGAGAATGCTAATTCCAATGTCAATGTCATATGTAGAAAATGAAAATGTGAAGGAAGCCAGGACTAAGCTCACCCAGTGCTGTGTGCATGCATGGATCTCACTATCACTCTATACTACATCATGATGTGAAATTGTAATGCACCAATACATTTATAAAAATAAACAAAATAACTGGGCATTGTGGCACACGCTTGTAATCCCAGCATTTGGGAGGCCGAGACCCCAGGATCGCAGTTCGTGAACAGTCTCAGCTACTTAGTGAGGCCCTTTGCAACTCAGTGAGACCCTGTTTCAAAATAAAGAATAAAAAATAGGGCTGGGGGTGTAGCTCAGAGGTAGAATGCCCCTGGGTTCCATCCCCAGTACCTCAAAAAAAAAAAAAGTAAAAATATCATTACATGTCTTGTATTATCAGATTCATGAGAACTATTTTTATATAGTAAAAGTAAAATAAAAATTCTAGATTGCTTAAAAACATATCTTTTAATTAATGCTTCAGATTTCACTGCACTGGTCTTGAGTACATGACTATATTTACATGATACTCCTGACTTACAAACTCCACCTTCCAGGTAGCACCTTTTTCACCCTTTCTCTTGCAGACAATAAAAGAGCAAAACACCAAAGTGTTTCTTACATTTTGGGACAGATATTTAGATTTTTCTCGATGGCTTAATTTGACTTTAAAATCATTTTCATCTGTCATTGTTTCATCATATTCTTAAATAATTTATTACAATTATATAGGATTTTTATTTATTTATTTATTTATTTATTTACTTATTTATTGGTGGAACTGGGAATGGAACCCAGAGGCTTTCTACCTCTGGGCTATACTCCCAAACCTATTTTTTATATTTTATTTGGAAACGGGGTCTCACTAAGTTGCTAAGAGCCTCACTAAATAGCTGAGGTTGGCTTCGAACCTGTGCGATCCTCCTGTTTCAGCCTCCCAAGCACGGGGATTACAAGCGTGCGCCACTACGCCTGGCAAGGATTCTTATTTTTAACATGTCTCAAAAATTTCCTGTCCTAATTTTATCTGAAAATTTTCATAAGGTTCAATTAACTTTGGCTAGTTTATGTCATACCCTACAAGAGGTGCTTTCATAACATAACACACTTATGTTCAACTCATATTTAATTCATAATGACTCTGAGTAGAATTGTCTCCATCATATGAAATGAGGAGGTGCATGCTCATATAATTTGCCTAAGCAAACAACAGTTAATAAGTTGTAGAAATAAAAGGTGAGGTTATATCATTATTCTTTTAATTCAGTGTAGGATTAGGAATAAATACTTTTCTTTATTTCTTCATTCCAGACTCTACCAGACTTTAAATAAGAAGTTTAAATATTTAAACTGTACTTGGTGACCTCTAACCCCCATTTTCCCTTCCTCCCTCCCACCAATGATTGTCCAGGGTAACCATGCCATATTCATACTTTTACACATATTCAGATGTAGACCCTCATTAATCAAGATCAGCCTTCCTCCTCTCCTATCTTTCCATTCACACTTTGCTGAGATTTCCTTTCCATTATCTGGAGTCCCTCTAGTATCCCCTATGCTCCCTAGTTTGGGCATATTAGAGAAAACATATGGCCTTTCTCTTTCTGTGCTTGGCTGATCTCACTTAATGCTCTCCAGGACTTTCCATCTTCTTGTAAATGACATGATTTTGTTATTCTTTATAGCTGAATAGAATTCCATTGTGTGTATTTCCCATAATTTTGCAATCCATTCATCTGTTGATGGGAACCTGGGTTGGTTCCATATCTTAGCTATTACAAATTGTCCTGCTATGAACATAGGTATGCATATGTTGCTGTATTTCTCTGAATTCAACCCCTTTGGAAGGATACCCAGGAGTGGTATAGCTGGATCATGTGGCGGATCTATTCCCACCTTTCTTAGGAATCTCCACACAGATCTCCATAGTGGTTGAACTAGTTTTCATTCCCACCAACAGTGTAAAAGAGTTCCTCTTTCCCCACATCCCTGCCAGCATTTGTTGTTATTTGATTTCTTTATGCTTGCCACTCTGACTGGAGTTAGATGGAATTAAAGTTATTTATTTTAAGAAGTTAGAAAAGTATGAAGAAGAATAAAATGTAGTTTACTAAGAAATTATTCATAAAAGTAAATTAATTAAGTTTGTTAAGTTAAATATGTTTAAACATAAAATAATTTGACATCCACATGTGTAGAAATGACAACTGGCATATTAAATGATAACTGAATAAACAAAAGAAATCAAATCCCTTGTCATAAAATAACTTGCCATATATTTTCCTGGAAATGTTACTGAAAGCAGATCAGAAAGTCATAGGTAATTTTAGAATGCATGGATTAATTCTACCTTAAATGAATACATCCTATGCATCAACTAAAGTGGAAAATGAATAATAATAAAATTAATATTAAAGTATTATTTTGGAGGTAATTAAAGACATAAAAATGGTGAATTACATTAGAAACAGTAGTTATGTAGATAGCTAATGTGAGAAGAAAAATTGAACATATGTTGTAATACCAGTGGAGATTTCCCAAGATGAATGTCTAATTTCAAAATTGGGTTTAAAACAGACAAAGCCAAGGAGGGTAAATTGCAATGCTTGGTGCAGACAAAGCAACCAGCTTATTATCTATTTTATATTTTATATTTAGCACAAAGCAAAGGCAAGCAATAAATTATTTTCTATGAAAACCCAATAAGGTCCTTCTAATTCTTAGGATTTCCAAGATGCAGGGTGAAGTGTCCTAAAATCATGATGGTACCATCTGGCTTAATCAACTGCAGATATCAAATTCCATTCAAGGTTGTTTATCCTATACAAGTTTGGAAAAATGGAAGGTAGGATATCAGGAGAGCTTCTTACCAACTTTTGAATATGTAAAATATATAACTCTAATTTTCTAAAATAGTCAATTCACTTTTAGAAACAGTGCTCATGTACTAAGTTATTGAGTTTAGCCACTTGGAAAATGAATTTGATACAAAATTGGCTATTTCATTTTTGATATTTCAGCATAATTTTTACCTATATACTTTTATTTGTGCATTGTAGTCTCACATCATAATGTAGTTCAGAGTGATAGTGACATACATGTGCACAGCACTTGGTGTCAGAATATAATTTCCAATTCTACTTATAAAATTTCTTGATTATTCTGTCATATATACCAAAAGGCAAAATCAAAATTTTCTAGAACCAATTAATGATTGATAAAGGGACTTGTATTAGTGTATTAACTAATTGATTACTACCATCTATGTAGAACCTGCACTTTCAAACAATTTTTAAATGATCTTAATTCTTTTAGTAAATAAAGAATCAAATGTTATATGTGATAGACTAGTGTAAAATAAGCAAAATTGCTACTAGTTTCAGTATACACTAAAAAATTTAACAAATGTGTCCCTCCTTGATAAATGTTAGTCACAAAACACAAGATGTATTTAACATTTACAGTAATGTATTATAGACAGAAACATCTGAGAGCTTTTGATGAAAGATGACCATTAATACACATTTCTTTTCTAATTCAAGTGTTAGATTTCTTTTCTTAGCGTCAAGGTGAAAAGGTTTATGCACAGAATGGTCTACAAATTTACTCAAGAAGTTGAGACTAATGTCTTCAATAAGCCTAAAGTGATCTGAATTATTTTAGTACTATTTTGCTTTACAAAGAAAACTGCAATTTGGGATCAGTGAATATCTCTACATATTTGATCAACAATCACAAAAACACCATATTTAATTTCACACTTCTTTGAATGGCATTAGTAAATATCTAAAGATGCATTTGGCTATAACTTATGCTTGATAATTTGCTTAGAGGTGGAGATTATCTACTAGTCTTTGCATTTCTTCATATTTTTAACAGTATCGGGTACACTGTATACACACATTACATACTATGTTTGAGAAAATGGATGCATTAATGAATTAATGTATGAAGGTGTGGAGGAGGTATATTCAAACATAAGAATACACATACATACCCACATAAGGTTCATTTTTTGTGTCATAATCTATAGAGTATATATAGCACCATTTGTATGAAAATGTTTATAGCTAGTTGCAAATAACTTTTTCATATGAGAAACATTGTATGTAGAGGAAACAGTATATTTGTAATCCCTTCTCTTTTCTTTCATTAATTCACTTATTCATTAATTCTTCATTCTAGCAACTTGAGCATATAAAATTTTTATTTTTCAGTGGTATATTGTACTTCTTTCAGATCTTGTTTCAAGATTTAGCAAACTAAAAATCTATATTTTTTAGGACAAATAAGGTGACCTAAATGAGGGTGTTGGGAAGGAGAAAGAGGGAAATTCTCTAATGTACCTGATGTAGATTCACAAACGTATCAAAGTCAATCACTAAGCCAAACATGTAGAGGAGGGAAGGAGAGGGAATTGGGGAAGGGCTAAATGAGTGATGTGTGCATGTATGCCTCTACCATCTTGTACCCTATTAAGATGTATGACTACAATTAAAAAATTAAAAAATAATAAAAAGCAGAGGCAAATAACCCACCAAAAAATCAGCACTGAAGGTGTTTGCCTATGTCCACTTAGACACCAGTTTCATACATAAGACAAGCAAATAAAAAATTGAATGTCGTTTACTTTCATCATTTAATTTACATAAGTTCTGAAATTAAAGTGCTGGTATAGATGACCCATATGGCATGTGTGAGTTTCCAGGCTCCCCTGTTCACAAAGGATTTTTAAGAGTATCACCTTATTTTAGGCTTCTCCTTTCTATTATCCTATGGGAGAGAGAAATCTTTTCCGCCTGAGTTCCACATTGTTTATAGATCTACCCTCTTAGGTTTTAACCGTTTCCCCCCACTCACATACATTTCCTTTTCTATTTTAACACTTTTACCTTTTCTTTTGTGTGATTTTCACTACCGCATATCTTTCTTTCCTCCGTACTTTTCTTTCTTTTACTTTTTCTTCTTTGTACAGCAAGTTAAACATCATAAAGGCAAAATTTTTTAAAGTTTGTGAAGATACTGGTATATATACATAAAATTTTCATGTCATCTGAGTTAATATGAGGTTTGTGAACACTTTTTAACATTATTAATGTTAAATGTAAAAAAATATTTTCCATACCAATATCAAAATAATTAAAATTTCTGATTTGTATTTTCAGTGGAGGAGACTTTGGACTTAAGTTTCTCTGCTCCTTTAATATTATGACTCTTTTTGCTACTATAATAGTTGTGGAAAGGAAAAATAAATATTTCTCAAGGTGATGATAATATGAGGAATTTCTAAGTTTTTTTTTTTTTTACTCTTAATGCATATGGGTAAACATGAATCTAACCCTCTTGTGAGAATTATACAAAGTATATTTGAAATCAAGTGCTAGGCTGAAGGTTGCTCCAATTTTATTAACCTGTTTAAAAGTGGAACATGAGCGAGAAATAAACCTTTGTTGTCATAAATATGTGAAAACAGATATTAAAGCAGTAAGATCTAGGGGAAGCACTCTAATGGAAGGAAAAATATACATATGGTTAAAGAAATAACAGTTAAAAGGAAAATCACACATTAGTTGCTTTGTGTTTGGTTTCTTTGGTTATTCTGATCTGCTGATGGTTTAAGAGGGCAAGAATATGTCCCAAATGAAAGGAAAATAGTGGAATTACTTCAATATTGCATAAAAATAGCTACACCATATATAGTTGTTTAAACTTAATTTTATTATATTTTGCAGTACTAGGGATTAAACCTGGGAGTTTTCTAACTCTGAACTACACCTTCAGCTCTATTTTATTTTTATTTTTTATTTTGAAACATAGTGTCACTAAAATGTTGAGAACCTCAAAGTTCCTGAGGCAGTTCCTGAGGTAGGCCTTGAACCTCTGATCCTCCTACACAACCTCCCAAGTACTGGGATTACAGTCACATACCACCATGCCTGGATTCACATACCACCATGCCTGGGTCCACATACCACCATGCCTGGGTCCACATACATTTTGTAAAATTACATTAACATAAAAACATAAAATTGTGCATATTAATGACCTAATGTGACATTTCAATAATGTATACCTTGTTCAATGCTTCTATCAGATTAAATATATCAATCTTCCCAAACATTTATAATTTTCTTTATTTTCTGTGTGTGTGATACTGAGGATGAAACGTAGGAGCATTCAATCTCTGAGCTACATTCCTAGCCCTATTTTTTATTCTTTATTTTGAAACAGGGTCTCACTAAGTTACAGAGGGCCTCACGGAGTAACTGAGGCTGTTCGCAAACCCAGATCCTCTTGTCTCAGCCTCTCTAGCTGGGATGACGAGCGTGCGCCACCATGCCCGGCTGGAAAAGCTTTTAAAATTCTTTCTTCTGGCTTTTCAACCTGAGTAGCACACTATTGTTATCTCTAGTCTATGTAGCTGCTTTTCTTTATTAAGTCATGCCATTTGTACTCTCAAAACACAGGCTAGATTTTAAACATGAACAGAAAAATATGATTTCTCTGTTTCCTTTTATTCCCTCATGGCATGACTAGTTTGGCGAAAGCTATACAATCTACAACCTGTTACCTGGGATCATAAAAGATAGATATTGATGTGACAGGATTTCTTGGCCCTTAGTGCTCTCAAAGACATGTACATTTCATACTTTGTGCTCTGAAAATATGTCAAGGGGCAGAAAGCAAATCAGGGCATGCGATGACCTGACTCTTGAAACACGGACTCCACAGGCTGCTGCGGTTGAATTGCTCCATAGCCCGGTTGAAACCTCTGATCGGCCAGGACTCACTGGTGACAACTTCCCTGGACTCTCCTCAGCTGTCTCTGTAGGGCCATCAGGTGGCTGGCCCACCTGAAGGAGTGTGATTCAACCTGACAGCGGGGCCAGGAAGAGCACCTTGTGCAGCCTCCTCTCTGCAAGTCCAATGTTTTGAGAAATCAAGGCTTGAAATGCCTGTCACAATACAGAGGAATAATTTCTACTTTTTAATAATGTGACAGGCACACGACTCATTACATTCCAACCAAAGCCACCACAATGGTTTCTCTATTTCCTGTGAATTTCCCTTTCGATTCCTCACGCTACGGACTTGAAAAAGAGTGGTGAACTTTTAGTAAAATAATTAGACTGGAACAATCACTATTCCAAATAAAATGACAAAGTGCCTATTTCAGATCACTCTTTTAGGGAAGGTCCCTTCGGTACTTACATATTCACTGCGTATCCTTCTACTTTTTAAGAAGGCACTTTCAGTGTTTATAAAGCTAGTTCCTGCAGGAGTCTGAGATGACTGGGAGCAACACCCTTCCCTCTCTCCCTCTCTACACTCAATAGACGCTGAGTGCCCTTTACTAAACACACTTTCTAGTGACTATTACCACTTTCTCCTGGCAATGCGACCTTTTTATGTGAAATATTGCCTTATTTTTACTTAAAATCACCTTTTTTGCCTCACTTCTTTATCATCAAACTCCTAAAAGCTGAAATTATAGCAGATTCTGCTCATTTTATGACTGGCCCATTACAGTGGCTTTAAAATTTTACTTTAAAAAAACTGTTTACTATGCTCAAGACAATATTCTGTGTGGTTTATATACATGAGATTTTCTTTAATCCTCAAAACACTTTTAGAGACACAGAAAAGAAAAAAGGGAACAAAGAAAAGCTTCAAAAATAAAATATGAGGCCCTCTACAGCTGTATGTGTGTGTGTGTGTGTGTGTGTGTGTGTGTGTGTGTGTGTGTGTGTGTGTGATTTAGATCCATTTCTTTTAAGTTAAAAAAGGTATCCTTGAGCCGGGCATGGTGGCTCAAGCCTGTAATCCCCGCGCTTGGGAGGCTGAGACAGGAGGACTGCACAGGTTAGAAGCCAGCCTCAGCTACTTAGTGAGGCTCTCAGCAACTTAGTGAGACCCTGCTTCCAAATAAAATATAAAATAGCTCTGGGAGGATAGCCTGGAGGTAGAAAAGCCCCTGTGTTCCACCCCAAGTACCACACACACAAAAAAATGGTGTCCTCTTTTACATTACAAATTGGGAAATATTATAAAATCTAATCTTCCAAACCTATGGACTCTTTCTAGCAGATCACTAGGTCAGAAAGACCTTTTTGATTGGGAGGCTGAGACAGGAGGTTCCCAGGTTCTCAGCCAGACTGAGCAACTAAGACTGTGGACAACTTAGTGTGATCAAGTTTCAAAATAAAAAATAAATCCAGGTGTGGTGGCACACACTTGTAATCCCAAAATTTGGGAGGCTGAAACAGGAGAATCATAGATCGGGAACAGCCTCAGCTACTTAGTTAGGCCCTTTGCAACTCAATGAGACCCTGTTTCAAAATAAAAGAATAAAAATAGGGCTGAGAGTGTAACTCAGAGGTAGAATGCCCCTGGGTTCCATCCCCGGTACCACAAAAATAAATAAATAAATAAATAAATAAACAAACAAACAAACAAACAAACAAATAAATATGGCTGGGGGTGTAGCTTGGAGTTATAAAGACCCTGAGTTCAATTTTGATTACCGCCCCTTTAAAAAAAGATCTTTTGGAACCACAGATACATCTGTGACCCTCCACATTTCAAGTGGCGCTCTTGTTCCCTTACTACCTCTAGAATGAATTTCAGACTCCTAGCTAAGCATGGCAAGTTCCTGGGAGTTATTTCAAAGTTCAATCATTGTCCGGTATTTCTCCACAGTACCAGTTGCAGTACTCAGATCCCCAAAGCACCTGCGATATTCCCCACTAAATGCTTATCTTTCCTCAAACAGACACAGATGCCCTCAATGGCAGGAACTATGTCCAACTTTTTTCCTACTCCTCATCCATGTTTGAGAGAGAATCCCAAAGTAAAAACGACAGATGACTGACATACGAAAGGCAAAAAAAGATAGGACAAAATGAATTAAAGTTTGCCTAATCGGATGGTGTAATAAGCTAATCTATTTAATTTAGAGAATTTAATGTAAGTTCCTAAACTAAAATTTATAAAATACCCAGTGATAGTTTCAAAAGTTATCATAAAGATAGCAAAATGGATCGAAACTCATAGCAAAATGAGTAGTTTTTTATCCTTTTCTTTCTTTTCATCCTGTGAAAATTTGTAAACACAGAGGAGCTATCACAAAAATGAAATGATTATTAGGCCACAGGCTGCCATATAGCATAATACAAGAAAAGTACCCAGACCCTTACATCTGAGCATGAAATACATGAACCATTCATGCTAGCGGTTGGGATGCAATAGATAAATCAGATGTAACTTCTTACTTGAAGGAATTTACAATCTGCTGGAGAGGAAGAGACATATAAATTTAAAAGGGCCATCGATTAGGATAGTCAACATTCCCAGAACAATTTTCCATAAATATGCATCCTGTCCAGAGGCCACATACTAAGGAAAGGTCAATTCCCACCATAAAATATGGGATACCTTATGAGAAATGTAAACACACACAAACTCACACACACTTTTGAGAAGATTAAAATTATTATTTTGTGGAAAACCACATTTTCAGAAAAGATAAATGAAAACAGATGTCCATATAAATCTAATAAAACTAAAAAAAAAAAGCTAGAGATGTGAGGAAAATGCTCACAGCAAGTTATATTTAGATTTTGTTTTAAATGAGGAAGTAAACCATAAAAACCAACAATGCTATCTTGTGTCTGACCACATGGAGAATTGTTCTTGCTGTGGGCGAGGAGCAATAACATATATCATACAAAGTGTCCTGGTGTTTTGCCATACTGCCATTCTCAAAACAGTGAGTGCTTACATGGATATGATTTCCAAAGCAGTATAATATTTGAGTTAGGTCTTTTTGGCTCTCCTTTTTCAAACAATTAAAACAATTTAAAAAGCTTATTTTTTCTTCTGTTTTAAAAAGAGAATACAAATTAGAAGGAAAATTAAATTTAAAATATCAATATGACCCAAATCCTACTAACAGCACTACCTATGTTATCATTTTAATATACGTTAAGACTTTTCCTAACACTGTGTATGTATATCATATACAGACATATCTACATATGCCTTTATATATGCATATATATGAATATATATATATATATATATACACTAATACATGTATATGTGTGTATACTTATAACCACATCTTACATATGTTTATTTATTTTAACATTATGTGTTTAGGAAAAATTAAATGTGATGCTTATTCTCATCTATGTATTTTTTAAATTAATTCTATTTATGTAACTCTCTCCCTGTATAGTAACATAATCCATAATGTCATTATTCAAATATCACCAACTTAGTAAAATTTTCTTTGGAAATTTTTGAAATTTCCTAACATAAAAATATAAATATTCCCCCAAAATCCCACTCCCACATTCCTCTTTCCTTTTATTTCTTGTGTGTGTGTGTGTGTGTGTGTGTGTGTGTGTGTGTGTGTGTGTGTGTATGTGGTACTTGGTATTGAACCCAGGGGCAATCTACTTCCAAACTATATCCTCGGCCTATTTTATTTATTTATTTTTTAATTTTGAAGCTGAAGCTGTGTTTCACGATGTTGCTGAGAACCTTGTTACATTGCTGAGTCTGACTTAGAACCAGTGATACTCCTGTCTCAGCCTCTCAAGGACTAGGATTACAAAAGTGCGCCATCACACGCAGCATAAAATTTACTTTTTTCTTAATATATTACAAATTTTCATATTATTAACATAAATAAAATATTTCACATATTTTCTTTATTTTCTGTCCTTTTTCCTTTGGATGGTTAGGGTCCATAAAGTCAAATATTTTTGTCTGTTTTATTCACAATTATATCTTTTAGTGCATAGAATAGCATCCTGTACATACCACATACCACATAAACATTTCTTGATAAGTGGGTATGAGGAAAGAAAGATTGAGAGTGTTGTCATTAAAAAAAACCAAAAAACAATGTCGAGCGTGGTGGCACAGGCTTGTAATCCCCGTGCTTGGGAGGCAGAGACAGGAGGATCATGCAGGTTAGAAGCCAGCCGCGCTGCCTTAAGAGACCCTGTTTCCAAATAAAAAGTATAGAATAGGTCTGGGAGTGTAGCCCAGAGGTAGAAGGGCTTCCAGGAACCCCAGTACCACCAAAATAAAAATAAAAATAAAAATAAAAAATAAAAATAAAAATAAATAAAAAAGTAAAAAGTAATAAAAAAAACAATGTATGAATGAATCAAGGGTCAAATCTCTTTTCTTTCTTAATGTTATATATAGGCAGGTCACTTATGCTCCTAGATATAATCTTGTATTTATTTATTTATTTATTTATTTATTTACTTATTTACTTATTTATTTTGGTGGTACTGGGGTTTCTGGAAGCCTTTCTACGTCTGGGCTACACTCCCAGACCTATTTTATGTTTTTTTTATTTGGAAACATGGTCTCTTAATCCAGCGCGGCTGGCTCCAAACCAGCGTGATCCTCCTGTTCTTGCCTCCCAAGCGGGGGGATTACAATCTTGTGCCACCACGCCTGGCTAATCTGGTATTTAATTTGAAGTAGCATAGAAATAAGTCATGTAACATATATAAAAATAAATGTAGCATATTTGTTTATGACACAAGGATATTATGATTAGCTCCTCAGCTACTGCATACTGTTAACAATACATTTTCTATTGTTTTTATTTTTACTGCTACTGGAAATCTTGATCATTTTAGTGTCTTTGTGGGTGTCTCAAAGAAGTTTTAGAAAAATATATCTGCATTATTACTCTGACCCAATATTAAGCCAGTTTCTAGACATATCCCAATAGGACTCATTTAAATACATTGTGCATGATAGTTTTGTAGTGTGTGCAAAAACAAATAGACTTTTTTGATGGATTGACACTACTGAGATTTAAAAATAAATGCTAGTTATAAGTCTGGGATTATATTCTTGTCAAACACAACAGAATAGAAGATTTAGTGGCACAAAATATGTTTCTATCTTCTCATGTATCCCCACACAGCATTTTTTTCCCTTTTTTATGTGTACATAATTTTAAAGAAGAAACTGCTAGATGTGGTGGTACATGCCTCTAATCCCAGTACTTAGGGGACTGAAACAGGAGGATCACAGATTCCAGGCCAGATGCAGGGTCCCAGCAAGACTCTCAGTAACATAGCAAGACACTGTTTCAAAATAAAAGATAAAAAGGGGTGAGTGTATGTCAGGGTTAGAATGTCTCTGAGTTCAATTCCCAGTACAAAAAACAACAAAAACAAAACAAAACAAAAAACAAAGATGAGGAAACTAATGCTTAAGCCTATTGGCCACTGGAGGAATAAGTATATATAAAATAATTAAATCTAACTCCAAAACCTGTGTTCTTTCTACTTCATCTTCTTATAAGATCAAGCAAACTCCTTTACTGTCTGTCTTACCTTTGATAATAAAAACACTAACAAGTAATGGTTATCTCTAGGGCTGTCCATACAGGAGACAGAGGCAAGGATAGGATTTAAATTAAAATCTGTATTGAAAATTCAGAAAACAGGAGATGGGAAGACTCCTGACCTTTTCATTGTTCTCTGTGACAAAGAAGCTATGCACATGTGGGGAATTCAACTAAATCATGTTCTTAACAGTGACCACTAATGATTCTTCAGCCAAAACGCATATGGTGACTATATACATATTTATTGAGACTGCCATAATAAAGTGCCACAGACTGATAGGTTTAAATGACAGACTAGTTTATCCACTATTCGGGTGGCTGGACATCTGATATGAAAGTGTTAGCGGGTTTGCTGTCTTCACTGTTGCGCTCTGTGTGGCATATAAATGTCTTCTGTGTGTGTGTGTGTGTGTGTGTGTGTGTGTGTGTGTGTGTTACTGGGGGTAGAACTCAGGTTTTTTTTTTTTTTACCTCTGGGCTATACTCCCAGACCTATTTTATATTTTATTTGGAAACAGGGTCTCACTAAGTTGCTGAGAGCCTCTCTAAGTAGCTGAGGCTGGCTACGAACCTGTGCGATCCTCCTGTCTCAGCCTCTCAAGCATGGGGATTACAAGCGTGCACCACCACACCCACCTTAATTACTGTCTTCTTGTAGCCTCATATGATCGTCCTTTTTTTGACCTGTGTCTTGGTCTCCCCCTTTTTTAAGGATGTTAATCCTATTGGATTCAGTCTTTTCACTCAATTATCCCTTTAAAGATTAGGTTTAATCATATAATTCAATCACATCCTTAAAGAGGTCCCATCTCCAAACGTGCTCACATTCTGAAGGCTAGGGCTTCAGCATAGGAATTTGACTGGTTACCCTAGAAGTCACTCTCTGGCCCCCAATATTCACGTACTCCTTGAGTATGAAATACAGTCACCCATCACAGCAGAACCCAAATTCTCAACCCGTTTTAAAAGGGAGAAACTGGAAATAAGAAAGGGCTGGAGGTCTCAATAAGTCTGAAACTCAGCAGGGCAAATTCTATTAGGTTATAAGGCTTGAAGATAATTCTCTTTGCTGTCCCTTGGGCCCAATAGGACAGTGATCCTATTGTCTGAGTTGTTGAATAATGGCCCATAATTCGCTCAGTTGGAGGCAGAAGCTCCTAGACCCTGGGCCGGCACACCTTCTCCAGGACCTTGGCTGACGCTCTGCTCTCTAGGCTCTGGATGATGGGTTGGGTCCTCTCCCTCTCCCATCAGGAGCCCCTGCAGCTGGGCCAGGAAATCTGAGGCCCAGGAAGCCAGAAGCAGAGCCCTGGCAGACCCCAGATGAGAGGACAGGCATTCTTCCATCTCGCCAGCCTCCACCCCCAGACCCGGCTGGCTATAAAAGTGTGCTCACTTCCTCTCTTGGGCACAACTCTGCTGACGGATAGGCTACTTTGTTGACAAAACTCGACTGGGAGCACAATAATGTGCCTGTTTTCACACTCCTTTGCTGAATTATGCCTCCCTTGCAACCCCTGACTCAATTTCAACATTATACTGGAGTCTGAAGCCAAACCCATAGAAACTTAGGTCTTGGCTGGCCTTATGTAGCCAAAAGGAGAAAGCCTCACTTGCTCTGGGCTCTTAAGCCCTGCTGATCTCTGAACCACATTTGGAGTTGTACTTTTCTTTCCTTGAAGGATAATATGTATTTTTAGCTTAATAAATCTTTTGGCGCATTCTGTGACCTCTCAGAAGTCCAACAGCCTGCTTCATCTACCTACCTTCATCTCTTTCATTACAGTTGGGCAGAATTTCTGCCAAGATAGTTGATTTGATCTAAGAGCTATACCCATAAGGTCTTCATAGTATATTATTGTTTAGAGTCACCTTTGTTATTCTCTCCAAAATAGAGAATATATTATCTGTCTCCCCCTCAATAGGGATCACTTGAAAATTTTCCAAATCTTTAAGTTTGCTTAGAAACTCCTTCAATTTCTCTATCTCTTCTCATATTTTCCTATTATCAGCAACAAGAGAACAGGACATGGCTTTGACATTTTGCTGAGAAATCTCAGCTAAGTTTCCAGTTTCTCACTTGCAAGTTACACCTTCCACAAAGTACTAGGTTATGATCCAGGCAGTGAGTTCCTTGCTACCTTTCCCATTCATATTTCTACAAATTGTTTCTTCAAGACAATCTAGGCTTTTCCAACATTTGTTTTAAAACTCTACCATCTTTTACCTGCTTTTATTTCAAAGCCATTTCCACACATTTTGGTATATATTATAACAGCAATCCACTTCCTGGCACCAAATTCTGTATTAGTTTGCTACCACTGCCATAACAAAATAGAGCACGAGTAAGACTAAGTCACTTAAAAAAGAGAAATTTTTTCTCACAGGTTGAAAATGTGAGATCAAGGTATCATCATATTTGGTTTCTTCAGAGGCCTCTCACCTTGCTTCTAGGTGGCAAATTTTATGTGAGGGCCAAGTGGCCATCTCTGTATATATACTGTTGATGTCTCTCTCCTATCCCTCCTTGCCCATCTCTGTTTTTATTTTAGTCTCCAGGGACCACATTAACACAGGCACCTCTTTAAAGGCCCTATGATCTAACACAAATGCATCCCATTTTGAGGTATTCCTAGCTGCTGGCCCATGCCCCTCAGTTGGAAGTGGCAGCTCCACTTCTCTAGCCGTGGGGCAAGCTACCCCCAAGGTCCTAGGCTCAAGGATTTTCTGTCCTTCCTACACAGGAGGCTGTGGCTATGCCCACTAAAACTGAGGATCTGGCTACTCTTGTGTTATTCAAAAATGTAGGAAAGGTGATCTTTCTTTTATAAAGTATCAAAGAACTGGGCTACTAAGACTTTTAAGTATGAATTTGGACTACAGGAAACAATTCAGTCGATAAAGTGATAAAAATAAAATTGACACCCATTTTTCCCCTCACTGAAATTAGATTTTTTTTCTGGTAAACTTTGGTTAAGTATTTATCAAACAATATTTACTATTCCTTTGCCATGAGTTGAGACTAATAGGATGAGGGTTAAGTAGGAAAAACCATGAGAGAGGCAGTGAATACCGAAATATATTGGAGCAGAGAAACCCTAGGATACGGCTCCTGCTGTTTTTCTATTGTGGTGCTGTTAGTGGACACCAGGATCCAGGTGGAATGGGGACAGAGTTAGGGGAGGTAGAGGGGCTATAAACATTTTTTTAAAATTATTGGAGGCTGCAGTGTCTTGTGGGTACTGGTAGGTAGTAATGCTGCAGAAGGAGTTCTATATAATAATAATAATAATAATAATAATAATAATAATAATAATTCCAATGTAATTGAAATCTAGCCCTAGGGAAGAATCTTAGAATCAGAAAAGTATGGTCAACTTATTATTAAGCTCAATAATTCTTCATAGTATTAGTAATTTCCACAAATTATGAGAATATTCAGTAATATATTGTCAAAATAGCATGTATTAGATTATTTTTAAAATGCAGTTTTAATATTACTCAATATATCTGCTTTAATAAATGCCCAAAGTATTTCAAATCAATATAAATATATACATTTATTATTCTTCTCTCTAACTTTAACTTGAAGTATTCTTGTTTCTTCACACATAAAAATAAATGAAAATGGTCACCAAGAAAGAGAAGTGAATGCTTTCAAAGCCTTCTCTTTCTTAAATTGAAGGATATAGCAATAAATTTTCGATGTGAAAAAACCATCACCTTCATAGATCTGAATACTCTACGGACTTTCCAATTCAAATAGCTTTTCACTCTGAAATAAAATGTACTACCTATGAAAATAAAGCAAGCACTACATTGTATCTCTTAAAGCAACTTTTGTTTTCAATAAACCTATGGATGAAATCCTATCTACAAAGTTTTCTTTAAAGATATATGAGCACTGCAGTTGAGACTTAAGGCTGAATCCTGTGTTTCCAGAAATTTCCACTAGAAAGATACTGTCCAGCTTCACATTCCCTCAGCTGGACTCCTTGGTATTGCACAGGATCCTAAGTACTTTATATTGAAATTTTCTTATGTTAACTTACATGTCAGTACTGAACATGAGTTATAAATATTCTAAGGAAAACTAAACATTTTTATAGTCTTGAAATTTCAAGTCTAAGAGACATAAACATGAAATCTGTGTCTTAATCACTTTTTATGCACCATAGTTTCTGACAGTGGGTTGTTATTAGTGAAAAGGTAGTTCTTTTGAATAGGTAAATCTTCCTTCTTTGTTATAAATATATTTTCCCTAGACCCCAACTTCATTAATGCATAAAGAAACATTGAGAAAGGAATCCACATTTTCCCCTACCTCCTCAGCTTTCAATTAGCCAATTGCAGGGCAATTTCTGTCTATAAGGGGACTTCAAAACATCTCTCATGTGGCAGTCTAATTGTAAAATTAAAAAAAACACGTTATGTTTAGCCTTTTTGAACTGTCTAGAGCTGATATTCTTTCACATAATCTTTTCCTTTGACATAGAGTAGTCTACACGTTGATAATCTTCACTTTGTATTTATTCACCTTTGTGTTTGTTGATAGCTTCTCTATACAGAATAGAAAATGACCATTTCCTATGGTTCCAACATCAACCTTCTGCTCTTTTGCTATAAATCTAATATTGGTTATTTAGTATACATATATATTTAGGAGTCATATGTTTTCCTGAAAAACTACTCATTTTGTCATTACGAAATGCATATCCTTTTTGTGTGTGGTACCTGAGATTGAACCCAGGGGCATTCTACCTCCGCACTACATCCCCAGCCCTATTTTTATTCTTTATTTTGAAACAGGATCTTACTGAGTCACCAAGGGCCTCACTAAGTAACTGAGGCTGTGCTCTAACTGCAATCCTCCTGCCTCAGCCTTCCAAATGCTGGGATTATAAGTGTGCGCCACCATGCCCAGCTGAAATGCATATCTTTTATGTCTACTATCTAGTTAGATAAATCAAGCTGATAGATATACAGCTATAGTTAGATATACAGCTGATAGAACAGGAGAAATGAATAAAATCCTCAAATAAAATAGTTCTCTATTAGTTAGCCAGCAGAAAATTAGGAAGAATATAAAAGACTTAAGCAACATTATTCCAATTTGTCTGTAAGGACACTGTATTAAAAAATAAAGTTGTATTCAAACACTGTACTCAACAATAAAAAAATAAATCCAATCTCATGTTTTAAACTGATCTCAACATATCTCCTGGTCTTCTTTTCTCTCAGTGTGCCACAGTGCCCATTTTCTTTCTTAAGTAACCCCTTTTTGCTTTCAGACTTATTCTCTTTCTCTATGTTATCCTTCCTTTAAAATTTTTTTCAGCCACTTCTCCCTTGTGAGTCCAATATGAATTTTTTAAATGTTATTAAAATGTTACTTCACTTAAAAGCCTTCCACTCTCCCATTTGGAATTATTAATTAATCTCTAGTTACTTTCCCAAGCATGCTGATCATATTTTATTTTAACAATTATTAAATGGTAATTTAATGTTTATCAAATTCAGTCAGCTACCTAAAATGAGTAGTGGAATTTTACAGCATAAAGAGAGCAGTACATCACGCAGCTATAGCCAGGGCCTGGGCTTTAGACCAAACAAGCACGATCTGAGCCCCAGACACCCACCACTTCCAGTGTGTTGCCTCAGTGTTCTCAACGGTGAAGTGGGAATAAAAATTACTTAATAAAGATTATTATTACTACTATATACTCTCCAACATTACACATAAAATATGTAGAATGCTTAACACACTGAAAGATACAAGGTATTTTGAGTCACCTTTAGTGGTTATTTTACTTTTTTATAAATTGACAGATCTCATTTTTCATAGGTTATCAATATTTGGTTAACAAATGAACAAATAAAAAGTGAATGAATGAATAAATGAATGATAACAGAACATAATTCCTCTATGCTTTTGTATGACTTGTTAGAGGAATGTAATAATAAATACTACTCTTACTTTCAGAATAGATTGAAGCAGAGAAAAACTGAGGTATAGGCAATATTTGCACAAAACCAAATGCAGATAGAAATAGAAATATAGGTACATACAAACAAAGTTTATTGAAAATAAATTCCTCCAACTAACATTTTTCTTGGCTGGGTATATAAGATAAGCTGGTTCTTATTAGTGCGTGCATGTGTGCGTGCGTGCATGTGTGTGGTACTGGAGACTGAACCCAAGGGTATTCAATCTCTGAGCTACACCCCTAGCTCAATTAGTTGCTGAGGCTGGTCTCAAACCTGGTATCCTCCTGTTTAAGGCTCCCAAGTACTGGGATTACAAATGTATGCCACCATGCCCCACTTCATTATTATTTTAAAACCCTATGAGTCTGAAGGGGACGCGAGTTTTATTGTGGGCTGATGTAACCTTGAGAAGTTCTTCTTCAGGTGGCACAGGGACATTCTTTGGGCCAGAGTCATCTTGAGACCTACGTTGTGTTTTTGCCCAGGAGCAGTGAGGCAGGGGGCAGGATAGCAAAGACCTGAGAGAGCAGGGATTGCAGGTATTCTGAAAAGAAACCAAACTAAGTCCTTGTTCAATTCTTGATGAAGAACCTCTGTGGATTTACTAACTCTGGATTGAATTGAATAACTCTGAATCAGTGAATTGATCTTCCCTCTCTCTTCTTCCCTGCAGCCACACATCCTGTTTCAATTGCTCATCCCTTTCTAACTTGAAACACGGCCACCTCTTTTCGTGAGGGGTCTTTGCAGCTGATGCGCAGGGCCTTCCTCCACCTGCCATCACCATCATCTTCAAAACCATACTCTTTCAGCTCCATCTTTGGCCTCAAAACTCTGGCAGTTCATTATGAATAAAATGCTAGAGTTCGAGTAGGAAATACCTTCATTTTTATGCAATTGTGCCTTAAAACCAATTTTAGTTTTGTTGCTACCACCATAGTATGGCTATTGTCAGATGCTTGCAAGAGATGCTGGTTATGACATTAGGCTTTAAGGCAGATGCCAAATATGAGCCATTTCTAAAGCTCAAATGTACTTTGTCAAAATAGTTCCCATTGTGGTCAAGGCCAAAGTGATCCTTGAAATTTCTTAGAGAAAATATGGGTTTATTTTTCATGAATATTCAAAATACCGCCACCTGAACGAAGAATGAGTTAAACTGTGAAAAAACTAAATTTCTATTTCTTCTATTAGAAAGTCTTACAGATCAAGGGAAGACAGTTTTCAGGGAAATTTTAGGCAACATAAAAAAATAACATATTAACTCCTCAGTCTTAAAATGAAAAAGTCAGTTACTAATTAAAGATCATTATCCTCAAAATAGTATATAGCAATAGAGTCTTAAAGCACCCGCTTCTGTACTTACCTAATTAAAAAACACTAGTCTAGCAAATGCATTTATTAGACAGTTCCACTAGCTTTTTCATTCCATCGCTGTTATATTTTAGACACTCTAGGAGTCTGTGGTGCACATACTTATCGGTGAGCGAAGCAAAGGTTAAGTGTGTATGACACGGATGAGCCCCGCGATTAAGTATACACTGTGAAATGCATGTGGATGTTCATGATTTAAACCAATGAACTGTGGCCTGAAATGATGTCACACAAAGCGCAGTGGTAAGTGGAAGGTTAAACCTACTTGCATCTCGGCTCATTAAACGCAGTTAAAGTGCAAATCCCCTCATTCTGACAGTAGTGATCACAAGGGTTCTCTTTCTGGTCACAGCGCTGACTTTTAAACCCCACAGAGCATCTGCAGAATTTCAGTAAAATACAGCTAAATAAGGCGTCTGACTTTTTTCCCCCTTAATTTTTTTGCTTAATATGTTTTAAACTTATTTTATACAGAGATAGTAACATATGCATAAGAATGATCCCAAGTATGCTCACTTCGCACTCAAACACACTCTTTGCATGCTACTCTGACAAGGTGAGGGACCCGGTGCAGAAGTAGGTCCTAAGTGGACACCATTTCTCCCACCAAACAGGGTTAAAGCAAAGCTCAGTACACTGACCACTGAAGCTGAATGGTTGTCCAAGATGAACAGAGGGAGAAATGTTAAATTTCAAATTTGGAGGGCACATTAAGATTCTCTGGTATTTTCTCTACATGTTCAGACCGGATATAATATATTCTAAAGGAATCAGGGATTAATTGGTTTATATAATACAATACTCTTAAGCCTGACAGAAACATCAAATAGCATTATACACTTGAGGAGCTATCCCACGTTCTTTAGAAAAGAATGCCACAGTAATAAGGAATTCATAAAAGGATTATCTATAGCTTTCACATATCTGAATAAGGTCAATAGAATTAGAATCATTTCCCCCGGCATTTCCAAGTTCAAAGCTCTGAGAATGTCTGAAATGGTATGATGCTAAGAGCTGAAGGAGCTCTTCTTTGTGAAATCATTAAAAAATTGATGAAGGAGATTCTGTAGCACATGAGGCAAATGAGAACAATACTTGATCAGAGATGTTCATGAAACACTCATTTAAAATGCATTGCCCCAAGACAGGTGAGTAATAGAATGGGAATCTCAAGTCCATACCAAGCCCTATCTTAAACTACCCATGACATTATAGAATACTCACAGACACACAGGCACATTTGTCTCAGGGTCCAGCTGGCATGTGCCACCATTGTAACAGTAACCATCACATAACTGACAGCTTGAGGCAATCTTTCCATTAGTGCAGCTGTAGTAACAAAGAAAAAAAAAGAGAATAACAATCCCATTGTTACCAACATCATTTTTGTTGAAAGCTTGATATGAAATCTCTGCAGATGAGAATATTCATCATCTGGGAATAATGGGGTAGCTGGCTAAAAGTAAATTTACAGGACGATAGATTTGCTGGAGGCAAAATTAGTTTTTATCAGAATGATGACTGATAAAATTTTTCTTTTGGTAGTTTTCAAATTTTCAACCCACTTTCTTAATATAAAATTAATATAGTCATATATATATGTAAAAATGCTCTAATGTCTATCTTCTACAATTCAGGAAAACATTAGCTTTAGTATCTTGTTTCTTTTTCAAACAATTAGATTTGGTGACATCTGTGTGAATTAGAAACACTATCATTAAATACTCTGGAGTAGGGTCTTCAGCTTTTTTCTTTTTCAGCTTTTTCCTTCTACACTAGAGAATCTGGCCAAAAAATATTAGTAATCTTAGATATCATAATTTGTAATAAAGTATATAGTTACCCTGTAGTCACATTTATTCTACTGTTTCACTTTGAATATAGATTGTAATTAATGTCAACATCAAACTCTTTTATTCTATTAGAAAAAACTAGCGCAGTTCACTGAAAAATAAATAGTAATGTTAAAGGAGCAAGTGCAGTGTATCGGCTAAGTAATGAGGTTGCTTTCTGGAAACTCCAAAACAATTTTAATTTACATTTGGCATAAGAATAAGTATTCTGACTATGGCCACACTAATCCCCAGTGTTGCAAAACATATGGGAAAATATAGAATGTTCAAGCAACAAATGGACTTGGATAGGGGAAGGATTAGGAAAATAAAGGAAAGAGCATAAAAATTCCAAATTTCCAAGGAAATACTGTGCTGGGTAGGAAGTGTGGAGATACAATCGCATATACCTTAGACAAATTTTGAATTATAACACCATGCTACTGATGCTCATCATGGGATTATACTAATATCAGATGTTCATGGACCAGTCAGTGGCATCACAGCAAATTTGGACATTACCCCTACTCATCAGGCTGCAATACCATTGTCTGATCATTTCAATTACCCCATGATCCATCCTTGGTTAATTCAAAGAATGGATAAAATGTCTGAAAATAATTGGTTGGCAAAACTGCTGCTCATTTATGTTATGCATGTTTGTTTGACCTCGTGCAGGTTGTTTGGCTGCCAGAAATTCACTGAGCTGCTTGCATATGTTGCAGGTGTTTAGTTTGAAGATATTTCTGAAGAGCCTGGGCTTTAAAGGTCACATTCCTTTTCAAGATGAACAGGAGAGCCCGAGTTAACCTCATGTGAGATGTGAAACAGGGATGCATGAGACTGAACATGGGGTAGGGGATGATGGTCTAACATTTCATTTTTAAAAATTTTTTATTGGTGCATTGCAGTCATACATCTTAATGGGGTACAAGATGGTGGAGGCATACATGCACACATCACCCAATTAGCACTTAACTAATTCCTGCCCCATTTCCTCCCCCTCCCTCCTTCTCATGTTTGGCCTAGTGCTTGACCTTGATATGTTTGTTAATGCGCATCATGTGGTCTAACATTTCTAAGTGACTGTTACAGCCTTATAGCCTAAAGAGGGATGCTAATCTGGATGCAAATTGAGTGAAGTACACAATCAGTGGTGTTGTTATCTGACATAATAAGTGGGTCTAAGGGACTTTTTCTCACCCTCCATACACATCTTCCTTGAATATGAAAAGACAAAAGTTATACTTTTTATTTCTACTAAAAAGACCATGTCAAAAGAGAAAATTAGCTCATATACATTAAAGGATTTTCTACAAATTTGAAACAAACCTATCATCTAAAAGAGAAAAGAAAACTCTAATTAATTGTTTTAAAGTTCCAACACTTTTGAAGGATATAGCCTCATTTTCCTTCTAAACATTTTGTTTGAATCCAAAATTGAAAACAAAATTTTGTAGATGTTTTAAATGTGAAATAAAAGTCATTAAAATCATAACTCCTCAGAGTGTAGCTCATATTCTAATGCAGGTTTTCATCATAATTTCCTTTGTTAAAGGCATACATGATATACACTAATACTTATACACAGTTTGTGATATATCACTTTCCAAAAGTTAATTACCAGTTATCCAGTACATACAAAGAATTCTCATGACAATAGACATCAAAAGGGTATTATTTAGACTATTTAGGAATATGATCAAATATTTTTCACCAATACTTACTTCATTTCTAGAAGAAAGAAAAATATATATTTAGTTGGGTTTTAAATACTGCACTCACAACACATAATAGAATACCTATTTTAATTGACAGATCATAGGTTGTACCTCAGAAACACAACAGCCTATTTATAATCATGACTGAACATGCTGGCTTCTATTTTCTACTTTAAAAAGACCCACTTTAGTTTTTGGTGGAATTTTGCTTTATGATCTCTTCTTTACCTAAAAAGCAGAAATTCCAACATCAATGCAAATTTCAATTTTATGCTAAGATTAAAGTTATCTGAGAAATAAACACTAATCATCTAACATATTTCAGAATACTCAAGGCATTCTGTTTGAACTGTCATGTTATGCGGAAAATCTGATAAATTTCTGTTTTTAAAGTTCCATTAATTATTCACTGTTAACAACTGCTATTGATCTATTTTTACATATATATTTCCAAATGATGATCTTTTAAAAGTTGAAACTCTTAATGTTAAACCTCAACAGCCCACTCAGGTTGTGAAGATCTGTTGTGACTAACTTGGAGAAACCAATTTTCCCTTTCATCCGATAGTATTGGAGGCCCTAAATCCTGTCCTTCCTTCTTTATAGGAATTTCTTATACAATGAAGACAAGGGGGGTGTACCTGAATAAGATTTTCTGAGGTAAACTGGGTATGAATCTTTGATTTCAGTCAGGATTTTTTTTGTATAAAATATCTGGAGTTGCCGGGCGTGGTGGCGCACGCTTGTAATCCCCGTGCTTGGGAGGCAGAGACAGGAGGATCGCGCAGGTTCGAAGCCAGCGCGCGCTGGCTTAGGAGACCCTGTTTCCAAATAAAAATGTAAAAATAGGTCTGGGAGTGTAGCCCGGAGGTAGAAGGGCTTCCAGGAACCCCAGTACCACCACCATAAAAAAAATGATCTGGAGTTTTAATGAAGATTTTACAAACCATTCTTCTAGGATACACCGGACCTGAAGAAGAATGTATGTCTACTAATTGAAATAAAGTCTTGTCATGCAAGGTTTCATTACAAAGTACTGATGAGCTTAATGAGCAAACATGATTTGAGCAGTTTATATGACAGTGCATTTTGATTTTATGTACTTATTAAAGGCATGTATTTATATATTAGACATATTTCCAATTACTTTCCTTAACAAATAATGTACTTTAAAATGGCCCAATTTGCTGTTTTGAGCAAATGTCGTTTATAATGATAACACACATCATATTTAGAGTAAAATCTAAAATGAGAGTAAATAAAGAAAAAATGTTGATGCTCTCTGTAATAAAATTTTATTGGGTCTTGTTTGGCAGAGCAACATAACTCATCTGGCACCAAGCAGAGCTCTCGGTGGAAGCTGTGGCCTGGATACTTTATGGTGTGCTTTTCTATTTCATATTCTCATTTATTTTATTCCTAAGCAAGGCAAGTGACAGAATCCATTCTTTTATTAGCCCTTCTTTTAAAAGGCTGTTAACAGTAGTTTGGAGTGAAAATTGATCTCTAACCTCAGTGGCACAGACTTGCTTCATGATAGAAACTGAATGGCATTACCCTAAAGCTGTTACATTCTATTTTCCATCAACTTACACATAAAGCCAAAGGTCAAAAGCCAATGTAACAGATGTAAAACTTGGATGTTGGGATTGTAGTTTCTTCATAGAACATATTATTCCTCCTATTTATTTTAGACCATAATAGTCAAAGTCAAGAAAAAAAATTAAAAAAAATAATGTCTATTCCCATTACATAGGCATTTTACTCTTTCCTGAAAGGATCAATGTATATCAGAAATGCTCACTGTGATAATGTTGAAATAATTTAAAGCCTGAGCAATTTTAACTGAACTGCATTACATCAGCTTTTGGAAAGGATGTTGCATTCCACTATTTCTTACTCATTCGTAGGTATATTCTATATAGAGAATGATCTGACCATATCATTAAGTGATGGGTTTTCATGTTCTCCAGATGTTCATAAAGAGTATGAGATTTGAGTTTCATTGAAGTGAGTGCCATTTCTAGACTTAAAAAATGCGGTGTTTTCCATAGTGAAATTTAGAATCAAAATAATTTCTATGGTTTTCATAGCTTGTTGCTGAAATGTTACATCATTTTTGGGTTTAAATGCTTTTTATAAATTAAGCTAGCTCACTTACTTGCAAAATATATCTTCATTGTCTTTACTGAAAATGCAATGCCCCCCGTGGCACCTTATGCATTTGTCAACCTCACATTTTGGTCCTTCATAACGTGTTGGACAGACACATTCTACACTTCCATCATCCCCAATGGTACACGATTCAGAATTCACGCAATAGTGGTGGCATACATCTAGAAAGGAGACACAGCAGAATGATCAGATTGCATTATGAAATGATTTTATATTCAGCCATAATAAATGTTGCTGTTTCATTTCATCTTTAAAAATGCTCAATCAATTAGTAGACTAATTTACAAAAGCAGCTTGCAGTGATATGAGTCTTCTCTGCTAACATGCTTCTTCTTAGTTAAGTTAGGCATCACATCATCTGGCTAAAAGGAGAGGGTCATATTGATCCATTGATAGCAGACAAACTTGGTTCTGAATTACAAAGCTTAAGTTAGGAAGACTCTCTAGCTTTATGTCTATTTAACATCATATTTAACAATATGATGAAAATTTGAAATGAGCAGAATTGCTGAAGATTTCCTTTGCTGTCATTTGTCATTGCCCTGCTCAGACTTATTTTCATCTGGAGAACAGTGCATGATTACTAGAGGACTCCATCCTCTGCACCAGGCCATGGTGCTATTGGGGGTTAAAAAAAAAAAAAACCCTCTCTCTTAGGGACCAGAACAAGCCCATGCATTTTCCAAATGCTTGGGCAAAGATTTGCCTCTCATAGAACTCAGAGAGGCTGGACAACTAGCTGATCCAATATGGGTGGGGAGTGAGTGATAAAAGAAATCTTGATTATTACCCTCCTACAAAGTGCTAACGTACCCAACAGTAAGACAGAAACTCTCCCTCTAAAATAAGCCTCATGTTTTCAAAGTTGATTTTTACTGTGCATCAAATACAAATTTCTCAATGACGAATACTTTCCCAAAATATTTCTGAAGTTCTTGAACACTTTTAATACAACAAAGGCCATTCAATAATATAATAGCACTCTAACTTTAGAATTAAGCATTCTGATTCACTCTTTTGAAAAGCAGACATGTCTGTTTATATATAAATATATAATTTAAATTAAAAAACATTAAAACTCGTAATGCAGATAATCTTAGGCAAAAGAACTGATTACACTGATCTCAAACTTTGTATTAAGGAGCAGCAATTTCCTTTTAGCTATCTAACTGTGAAGCAATGCTAAATGAGATTAGCCAAGATAAAAATCACAATTTAGAAACTTTAACCTGCTGTCTGACAGTTTATGGTGGCTGAGGAAAATTAATACATCGTTTATAATTCTCATGTTTGTATGCTTATCTAACCTTTTATTAAATCAGACAGAAATTAAAGTTATTGAGAGGCTTGCTTCATATTTATGGAAATTTATTTCATGCATTTCATTCTTACTCTTTCACTGCACCAAGTGTCCTCATTTAGATTCAAAATTTAAACCTAGTAGTCTGAGTTTGAACTTATGTAAAAAAAAGGAAAAAAAAAAACACTTTCAAAAGTTTAGAGACTCAGAGGCTGAAAAATTGCCAGTATTAGTATCTGTACATTTGTACATTTTGACATAAGATAGTAGTCATTTCAGGCTTCGCCAACATAAGAAACACAACATAAATTCTCTTTCTCTTTCTGAAGAGTGCTAGCAGCAGCCTGTGTGACATGTGAATAACAGCCCCTCCTTCAATGCTGAGATCTCTGAGCAACAACCTTCATTAAGCAGGTTGCTGGACATATCTTAGTAGCAGATACTGCTTTAGTGTTGCCTATAATCACTTTAAAGTTTCATCTGTTTTTCTTGCTTAGGCTGTCTAATGAGACATACAAGTCTTAATGTATCTTTCCAAGATCATCTCATTCCATATTTATTTAGAGGTTATAATGGTAGATAATTCATCAGGATCATATAGAACTCTTATTTGCAGAAATATGAATTTGGTGCCTTTCCCTGCTACTTGCTTTTAGATTATAATTCATAGTTCTAAAATGGGGTCTCCATGAGTCCCATGATACTCCTTGAATAACTAGAATTTGGGAAATAGGGAATGAAATGGATAGTGATCTGGAAAAGATTTTACTGGTTGACTAATGGGCCTATTGTAAGTGGATTTGGTTAAAAAGAAATAGCTTATTTCTTGACTAGCATTGATAACCCTATTAAAATATAACATTTTCATTTAAAATTTTAACACACTTTGTTTTTATGATTATACTTCTGAGAAGACCTGAGAATATAGAAGAAAACTAAGTTAAATTCTAAAGGTTGGTGCCTGCCCAGGACCACACTGTGGCACTCTGTCCATGTAAGCTTGGAATGCTGAAGTTACCAGTTAACACTTATGATTTTGATTGAAAAAACAAACATGGCTTCTATGAAGCTTAACAAGTTTGTAGAAGCACACAACTTACTAGCAATCAAGGAAATACAAATTAATACATCAATGAAATACCATTAAACATCCAACAAATGGATAATAAAACAATAGCACTGACTCCCTGTCACTACTATTGGGAGCAACAAGAGTCAGCAGTATCAGCTAAACTTAAACATACCCATACCTTGTAACCTCGCACTTCCACTCTTAGTAATACCCAAGAGAAAAGCATACACAGTGCTCCAAAAACACGTACATAATATTCACAGCAAATACTTTAGAAATAGACCCAAACTAAAAATAGCACAAATGTCAATCCCAAGAAGAAGGAACAATCTTTGGTTCACTCACACTTTGAAATTCACCAATGAGTTTACCCCGTACAATGAAAGCATTAAAGCCACCAACAACAGTATCAATGAGCTTCCCAAAAATAAAATTGAGAGAGAGAAAAACAAACACAAAATGCATACCGCTTTTATTTATTTATTTTTACTTATACTTACATAAAGCTCAAAAAGCAAAGTGAATCTATGGTTTTAGAAGTGAAAAAGGAGCTATCGATATAAACTACATTATGATGTGAGACTATAATGCACCAATAAACGCATTAAAAAGAGATTTTAAGAAGAAGTGAAGGAGTTATTTAGAGAAAGGTGAGAATGGATAGCAATGAATAACACTAAGAATAATCTAGGGCCTAGTAATGCTTTTTGTTGACCTTGATATTGATGTATTCCAGTATGTACAATTGATGATAATTTATTACATGTATCTCTGTGATTTTAAACTTTTCTGTATATACTATATTTCAGTGGAATGTGTTTTTTTCAGCTTAAAGTCATATAAGCTACATTAGCACATTTTAGAAATTCTAGTTTATTTTGCTAACTAGCAGTTTTTCTCTTTATACAATCTATTTTTAAAAAGAATTCATGGTCCAGATTTTTGCTTTAATGGAAATTGCCCACCATTTAAAGCTACAATACTCTTTCCCAGCATGTCAGAAGCAACTATTCAGTACAGTTGATGGGTCTTATGGTCTAAAAATGGAATCCAAAGAATGTAAGAGAAGTGTTTGCTTGTGATAAAATTGTGGAATAAGCAGATATTAGAATTTACACTTTAATAAAAATTCTCAATTGCATGCTGTTCAATCAAGCAACTCTCTCCATCTTAAAAAAAATCATTTAAAACTCTAACTCTTTTGCTGCAGATACTCAAATGGGAAGACATTTCATTTCTCCCAGTCTCACACTTCACACTCTCTGTTGAGTTGAAGGCCAGGGACAGGACTGCTCCCTGCACTGCGGCCCTGGCAGAGGTGCTTCAGAGAGCTGGTCTATGGGGATCTATCTTCTACTACTGCGGGAAAGATCTGAACCATTTCGAAGCTGTCAAGATATATATTTACAGCTGGATTTTTTCAGTACATATTCTAGTGATCCTTCATTACATATTTAAGGTTCTTTCCCCTTTCCTAGCCCTCTCCTCTCCTCTCCCCTTCCTTCCTTCCTTCCTTCCTTCCTTCCTTCCTTCCTTCCTTCCTTTCTCTTCCTTTCTTTTTCTTTTTGACTTAAAATCTTCCTTTTTTATTCGTTTACAACTCACAGATTTCGGAACATGAGATCTTCATAAGGGACTTCAGTATCTGATATTTAAGCTATCATACAAGTATTGGATACTTTTAAATTGGGAAGCAAAATACCATAATCCCTTCAAGCATCCTATACTATTTCGTACATTAGCTTGACACATATAATGTGAAAGTCTAGAGAAGATTGGAAATATTTGACACTAGTGTCTATTTTCAAATTGGGCATTTCAAACAAAACCCAGCTACTCTGCAACGGTCTCAATATCCTAACTGCAAGGCTTAATAAAAGCAGTAATAAAGAACACCTTTCATTTTAAACCTCATTCTCTTCTCAGCTATAATCCACTTTGAATTACAAATATCTACATAAAATCTTATAAGTATATATTGAGTCCTCTTCAATGTTACCTATAAATACTCAGATAATTACCACATTCATATTCAAATTCTGAGTATCATTTCATCTATTTACCTAATAAAAGGAATACGTTATTAGCACAAGTTTGTTTTCTAATTTAGCAAAATATAAAGAATGGTGTTTGAGAAGATTTCTTTGGTATGCAATTATTTACTTTTTTTCTAAAGGTTGTACTCCTGAACACATACATTTTAAATCAAGTACAGAATCTTAGGGTTATATGGAGGAAAATTTTTCTTGTTCCAAAACCCTGAAAAGTAATTAATCTATGCAAATGATCACTAGAAGCATCAGAAAAAAATTTAAAGCCATTTAAAGTAGTCTTTCTAAAACATAAAAACATGGTTCTTAATACACAAGATGTGGATATTTGTATTAATGATTCATTTTTCACTATGAGTATCAATAGGAACTTATGCTCAAGATTTATAGCCTTTTGACTTTTTAATATTTAGCATTGCTACATGAAATGTTACTGGCTGTAAAACAGTAAATTATTCTAAATAAAATAAGATAATTTCTTATTAGGAGGTTAGGGATATTGGTATTTAGTACCAATGCAACAATGAGATTACCTTTATTTTTATTTATTTGCTTACTTATGTATTTATTTATTTTTGTGACACTGGAGATTAAAGCCAGGGAGAGTTCTACCTTTGAGATACAATCTCAGCACTATTATATTTTATTTTATTTTGAAACAGAATCTCACTAAATTGCTGAGGCTTCTTTTAAGCCTGTGATCTTCCTGTCTTAGTGTCCCAAATATTGGTATTACAGGCATGAAGCACAGCACTCAACTTGCCTTTATTTTCTGAAACAAATACACAAATCATACACTCGTCTCACACCCACCCAGCTACTCATTTAAAAAATTTAATTTAGCTTGTTCTTAACACTAAAATAAAGTTTTATAAAAGTGGTCTACTGAAAGAAGACAGGTAAGAAATAATATATAGGCGATAAAAGATTTTTTTTCAGGTCTGGGGATGGAACGAAGGGTCATTAGACCTTTGAGCTACACTCTCTCCCCTACTTTTTATTCTTTATTTTGAAACAGGGTCTCACTAAGTTATGGAGGGCCTCACTAAGTAGCTGAGGCTGTCCACAAAATGCAATCCTCAGGTCTCAGCCTCCTAAATGCTGGAATTACAAGCCTGCGCCACCACGCCCAGCTGATAAATTATTATTGGAAGGGTGGAGTAAGGTAGTGGTTGAAGATAGAAGAGAGTGAATGAAGACTAAATATAGAAGTTTCTAGATGATTGAACAGTCAGCATTTAATAAGGATAGTTTGAATTCGTGAAAAGGAAAGAGAACAAAGAGAACACAGTTGGTTCCATTTTAAATAACATGAACAATTTGATGATGGAGATAAAATGGAAAAGCTGAATCCATAACTTATTACTAGCTTCAGACAATTGTGTCTCTTTGTGTACCGGAAACACAAGTGAGAGCTAGAAATACAAGACTGGACACTAGTTTCCAGAGAGCTGATATTACCAGGTTGAGAGAAGACAAAAGGAATCAATATTTGCAGCAAAATTCTACTCATATTTTATTCAAAAAATAAAATATTTCTCCCTGTGGAACTTGCTATGGCATAAGTTTTGAGCATTTTACTGACCTGAATGGCATAACAATGAAGATGTTCAGCATATAATAACATGAATCAATAGAGAAGTATAATTAATCTGTGCTAAGAAAGCAGAAATTACCATGAAATCATATAACACATTATATTCAGAATATAAAAGTTATTATAACCTCTGTAGGGCAATTACACTAAGTGCTACCTAGTAGCACCAAACACAATCAGGTAATGGAGAAGACAATGATGAATATGTAATTATGGAGTATTCGTATGGTAATTAAGTAGGAAGTAACTGGAAAATAAGTGAATGGGTATTTTCTACAACTGAAATGAAGTCATTACCAAGGGAGGTCATCTTTGCACTCTGTGCTCATTCTTTCCCAATCATTCCTTTTCAAGCAACCAGAAACAGAAAGAGATATATCTTTTATAAATTTTTCTCAGTAATAGAGTACACAAAAATATGTGCAGTATTAGTATATACGCAGGTTTATGAATATTCATGGAGATTCAAAATATCTCCCTGTCTGTACTTAACTTTTATCACAAATATCCCCTCCTTTTGAAGAGAAATTGCCAAGACATTTAGCTATTAGTTCATATTCACAACTGGGCTTTTTGTGGTGTAATAGTTAGCAAACTGTGAAATTTAAAGAGAAGAAAAAGGAACTGAAATAATATTAACTGAACAGAGGCTCAAGCTATTCATTTAAGAATATGTATGGGGTAGCTAGAGAGCCACTGACCAGTAATAGAGACCACTGACTGAGGGAAAAGAAAATTATACAGTTGTATGCATGCACACTAATTGTTTTGTTTTACTGGATTAGAGTTGAGCTTTTAAAAAATAATTCTATAGATTGGTTTAAAAACTATAATTTAAGAAAGCATTCAATAATTGAAGACCATACTCAAACACACACACAAAAAAATCATGAGAAAATTGAAAGTAGGATCTGATCAGATTAACAGTGAAGGCTTCATAGTGCATAGCCCCAAGCGTTCTGTAACTGAAATCCTAGCATCAGTACAATTCACATTCCACCTTCATTATTGTTTAACTGTGTCCCATAATAGCCCTTCCCCATCCCCATGAAATTTGGGATTGAAGCCAGGGTATTGTACCTATGAGCAATACTTCCCCTAGCCCACTTGATTTTAATTTTAAAACAGAGTCTATCTAAACTTCTGAGAATTTTGCTATGTTGCTGATGGTTTTGCTAGGTTGCTAAATGTGGCCTCAAACTGTAATCCTCCTATCTCAGCCTGCCATTTACTGAGATTAGCGGTATTTGTCACCATGCTCGTCCCATAATTGGTTCTATGAATTCTGCTAAAATTTCCTCTACAGAGTTCATGGCTGCTTCTGTGTATATATCTTCTGTGTGTGTGTGTGTGTGTGTGTGTGTGTGTGTGTGTGTGTGTGATAGAAGAATTTCTAGAATAGTCTACAGTGGTATTAGATAAATATTTGATGAAGGTTATCAAGCTTTTTGAAGCCTACATTTTGGCAAAAATAGCGATGCCCCTAAGGAATGACTGGATGTTGTAGGGCATGAGATTTTGTAAAATACTGCTATTTCAGACCTTTGGTCAGAAATGGGAGGGACAAAGCCCCCTTCCCTTCTTTTTGGAAGTTGCACTGTGGAGGATGATGGAGAGTTATAAAATGTCTCCAGCTGTGAGCACAGGAAGTCAGGCGGGCTGTGAGAGTCTAATATAGTAAATGTAATAGTGAGGAGAAGGAACTTCTGTGCATACTGTAATCCTGCAGTAGGGATGCAGCTGTCCTTGATGTGCTGAGAAAACGTCTCACCTATACATAGTTGAGAGCCTCATTAGCAAGGCCTCAGCCACCCAGTATCTGTTTTTGTTTTTGTTTTTTTTTTCAGCAGTTGTCCAAAAACAAGTGTAGCCATTGCAGACTTATAAGATCAGAAAGTCATCCTCAGTAGAGATACTTAATTGCTGGGTATCTGATAACTGGCTGGTAATAAAATTTGATGCCATTGACACACACTTCTAAGAGAACATCTTTCCCAGAGTGCCTCAGACCTTATTGCTTTAAGAGAATTATGATAATGTTTTCACTACTTTTATTATTTTAATGATTTAGTAAAGTGACTGAATCTGGTATAGACTTTCGGGGGTATGTGTAAATTTTTTATTAAACTGTAATATTTGTGAATAGAATGTCTTATGATATGAATGTTATTATAACATGTAAAGGGAGATTAAAAAGCTAAATGATTACCCCCCAAAATACTTGATGAATATATTTACCAGGATAACATAGTAAAAAAAAAAAAAAAATACAAAGACAACTAGATACAAGGAACTCAGGGTGTGAGTCCAGTCCTTCCTCATGCGAATATTTGGACATCACCTGAATTACTTGATTCGTTTCTCCAGGTTGCACTATAGTTATCCTTAGACTAACGCCCTTACCTTACATTAAATCATTTCCATGATTATACCATGACTCCCCTCTCACCCACAGATCCTCAGCAGTGCTCCCTTAATATCAACAAAGCCAGCTAGAACTTTTTGTCAGTAAAACAATAGAAATATTATGATGATAAAGACTTATTTTCAGGTCTTTCCTACTTGTCAAAAACATGAATTGGCTATAGATGTGTTATTACCTCTCTATAGGTGAGTAAGTGGAGGCATGGAGGAATAAAGCAATTTGAAAAAGATCATACATGGATAAATAAAGAATGGAACTTCAAACCCAAGAGTCTAACTCTCAAAAATAAACTTACTGTTCTTTGTAAAACACGTTTACTGGTTCATTTTATAGTAAATTTATAGTGATATAAATTTATAGTAAATTTCATTTATAGTAAATTTCAAACTGATAGAAATACACATTCACACATTTAGTGCGTTTCCTTCTGGACTCTCTCCTATCTCATTCTCTCCCAATACACATTAGTGAGATTGGTAGTAATATCTTCATATATAGACACAATATTATTTGAAGTTTTTCTTTCTTCAGTATTATTTTCACCCTTCCTTTTCCCTCCCCAAGAATCCTTTTACTCTTCCATTAGTCTCTTTTCTTATTTATTAAATGTTCCTTTTGTTTCCTATTTTTCTTCGGGTTTCATATATGAGAGAAAACATATGACCCTTGACACTCTGACAATGATTAATCTCATTTATCATAATATTTTATAGAGCTACCCATTTTCTTGCAAATGACATAATTTTGTTTCTCTTTATGGCAGAAAAATTCCATTGTGTGTATATACCATATTTTTTATCCATTCACCTGTTGAGGAAATTTTTGGTTGCTCTTTAATTAAGATTTTGTGAATTGTGGTACCACAAACATGGATATGCACGCATCATTATAGTATTCTCACTTTCACTCATTTGGAAAGATACAGCGGAGTGGTATATCTGAGTGTTATGATGGTTTAGTACTATCCCTTGGAGGAAACTTCATACTGATTTGCATTAAGGTCATACTAATTTATAACCACACCAACAGTGTATGAGTTCCTATTTCTCAATATCCTTGTCAGCATTCATTGTTATTGTATTCTTGATGATTGTCATTCTAACTGGCATTATTTTTCTTATTTTTCAATACTTCATATATTTGCTTAGGAAAAAATCTACAAACTACTTTTGAATAACTCTGCTGCTCTCTTTCCTTGATGTGCATTTAAAACTAAAAGTGCCACAATAATGAGTATCTTAAAGGCTAGCCATCTGTTAAATTAGATACAGAAGATAGCCTGAAGAGTTCATGTATTAATGTTCCAAAATGATGAAATTAAGCCAGAAGGGTTGTAATCTCAATCAGTAGAGAAAGCCATTGTGATTAATTTATGGGAATTTAGGCTGATAGAGTGTGGCTAAGAAAGGTAGGTCCCTGAGGGTGTGGCCTTAGGAATTGTGTTTGTGTCTTTGATTTTACTTACTCTTTCTTGATCCCAGCCTTCATGATATGAGATCAGAGTCTTGTTCTCTCCCTCTCTCGGCTTCCCAGTCTCACATGAACTGAACTCAGATCTCCAAAAAACTGTGACATCCTCAGTACTCTCAGACCTGAGCCAGGTGTTCATATTTTAAGTGACATTCTCAGCTGAGCATTTCTCCCCATGTTGGATATTTGTCTCCTTGTCTGTTGGTCATTTGTTCATAGTTTGAAATTCTCTTACTTGAAGGAATAGACCATCCACGTGGCCCATTTCTTATCATGTACAGTCACTCCAGGTTCATTAAAAAAAAAACAGCCAACAAGATGGCTTGCCTACATGCCTGTCATTTACTTATATCTGAATTAAGATAAAATATTTAGAAGGTTTTCTAGTAATGTGTTAAGAGTCTTAAACATATTAACAAGAATGGTGTGGCCTTTTTCCCTAAAAATAAAAAAAAATCAGTTTTCCACTTATCATGGTTTAGCACAGAAATAAATATAAATAACGTGTATAAATTTATTTAGAATTTTATGAGTGTTGTTTTGAAGGATTAAATCAAGAAATAAAATTTCTAAATTAAGAAATATTAGTTTATTCTTTTCTACATTTCTTAAATATTTTACACAGCCTAAAATATTTTAATAATTAAACTTGTTTTATAGTTAGCTCTAAATATACCTTCTAACTTCAGAGTTGAGTTTAATAAAGTAGGCAAACATTGAATCCAGAAATGCCAATTAAATATTCACTAGGGAAAAAAGTGTGCAAAACTCTGATTAGAAATGATAAATTTTTATCAGAATATGTTAGGAAAATTAGCATTTTTATAATTTTTGCTAAAAATAGTCATACAGCTCAAATATCTCTATAGAAAAGACTAAAATTTTAAAGAATAAAACCTATTCTGATTTAAAAAAAAATGTCATCTCTGAGTACCAAGGTAAAAGAAAAATGTAAAACTCAGAAACCCACATCAGGCATGATCTTGCATACCTATAATTCTACTACTTGGGAGGCTGAGACAGAGGTTTGGGGACAGCCTTAGCAGCTTAGCAAGCAATATTTCAAAATGTGTATGAATGATGATGGCATCACTACTTTCAGAAATAATTAAGATTAACCCATAGAACTACAATGACAATGTTTGTCCAATATCAGAGAAATCTATAAAGATGTTCATGATTTTTGTTTAGAAACCATATTATGAGTTGAATATTTGTCTCTTTAAAGCAGTCTAGCTATAAAGGTTTTAGCAACTAACTATTTATAAAGTGGTAGAGTCATTTGAGCAAGCTGAGTTGCAGATGACAGCTAAATATGGTTTATCAGATAAATCTAAAATGCAATAAGTATAAGCACATAAGATGACTTAAAAAATGAGAACTGCTAATCTAGGCAATACCTCTGTGACCAAAAACAAGGCTTTTGGCGTATTTAGGCCCTAATTCTAAATTCTCAATGCCCCATCATTAATAAGGTTGTTAATCTCAACTTAATGATGTATCAATATCTTCTATGTTAATTTTATCTACTGAGTTAATATTTTCTATGCCCCTAGAGCTCTGAGAAACTTCTCAAAGCTAACACAGATGCCAAAAATCAAGATGAGTAAAATATTTTAATTTATCAACACATGGGACTATTTTTTAAAACAATAATTCAGGGTTGGGGGTGTTGCTTAATCCGAGTATTTTCAAGGCCCCAGGTTCCATCCCCAGTACCACAAAATAAAATAAAACAGTAATTTAGAGTAAGAAGTAATAACTCATTTTAGAAGAACTGAAAGGGTTTCAAAAAGAAATAGAAGGTGAAAAACACTGAAAATAAATTAATCATGAAAATCATCATCTCAGATAAGAGAGTCATGAAAAAAGTGAATGTAATTACATTATTATGGCCCAAGTGGATGTAGAATATGGAACCACATCAATATAGATTACATGTGCCTATTTTTTTTTTCATTTATCTCTTCCTTTATCTTTCTCCTTTCTTCCTATCTTCTTTCTTTGCTTCCTTCTTTCTTATTTCCTTCCTTCCCCCCTCCTTTCTTCCTTTTTAATCTTTCCTTTTTCTTTTTAATTTTCTTCTACTTTCCATCTTTACTTCTTCTTTCAACCTAATTATTTACATATATGAAGTTATCAATGCCAAGCATACCATCATGTATGGGAAGGGGAGAGTAGAGTGAGAGCCAGGGAGGCTCACCAAGTGATGTATGCATGAATGTCACTATCACTGTGAACTACATTATGATGTGTGATCACAATGGACCAATCAAAGAATATTTTTAAAAATCTAAGTATTGATATACTTATATGTACCTGCTTAAGTTTTTTTTTCAGAATTGTACCTTGCAGTGTGGACATATGAATGGATGCATGGATGGATGCATGGATGGATGGATGGTTAGATGTCATTCATTACATGTTTCTTAGCCATATCTTCGTGTGTGTGTGTGTGTGTGTGTGGGTGTGTGTGTGTGTGTGTGTGTGTAACTAGGGGCTGAACCCAGGGACATTTGACCTCTGAGCTATACCTCCAGCCCTATTTTTATTTTTACTTTTGAGACAGGGTCTCACTATGTTGCAGAGGGTCTCACTAAGTAGGTGAGACTGCCGGCCAACCTATGAACACCCTGTCTCAGTCTTCCAAATACTGGGATTATAAGCTTGCGCCATCACATCTGGCCTTATCCACACCTTTTTCTTTTTGTTTCAGACAATTATGTTGATTTATTTCTATCAACTAAATATCAAGGAAATCTTGTCCTCATATCATTACAGTACATATTCTAAATTCTCAAAAATAACAGATAAAGCACAAGTTATTTCATCAAACTGAAAATTAGGTAATTCATTACTAAAGATTTAATCATGGATGTTCTAATGGTCTAAAATTCAAATTTAACCAGTTATTTTTTTTTATTCTTCAGTGCTATTCTGAAATAAGCAACTTTCTATTTTCAGGGTCTTCCATAGTCATGACATGTATGATCTTATGAGATAACCCATATTAAAAGAGATTTTTCTCTAATAGTCCTTATTATAATTAAATACCTAGGCTTTAAAATAGAGACTATCTTTGATATTTCCTTCTTATTTATTTTTATTATTTATCTATTATTTTTTATGGGTATGGAAGGAGATGGAACCCAGGGGCATTTGACCTCCAAGGTATACCCCCTGCTCTATTTTTTATTCTTTATTTTGAAATAGTGTCTCACTAAGTTACAGAGGGCCTCACTAAGTAGCTGAGGCTGTCCGCCAACCACAATCCTCTGTTCTCAGCCTCCCGAATGCTGGGATTATAAGCGTGTGCCACCACACACGGCTTATTTCCTTTTTATTTAATTCTCTTCCTTTTATTGCTTTGAGTGTTGAAAATTTTAATGGATTTAATAATATATACCTTTGATCAAATAAGATTTATAATAATTTGCACTTGTGAGAATTAAATGAAACACATTATTTCATAGATCTGCTACTTCTGATATACTACTTATTTGGTGGGTTAAATGACCATATGATGTTTTATAACTTCTTCCTTTCTCTGCTCTTTTGCAGTCTGGAACTCAGAAGCTATAATTTTAAGATTTAGGAATTTTAAACTCTTCTGACAATAGCGTATTGGCTCATATCTCTTGCTATCCTTACCTATAATCAGGATAAAAACAAAATGTATCTAGTATTATATTTACTAGAAAAAAGTTTCTATTTTTTTGCATAAAACAGACTAGCAGGACTATTTATAACAATAATAACTTCACTGTTAAACATGAAAGATACAATATTGATAATAACTATGATAGGAATCTTATTTAATCTCTTTGAAGAATTTAAAGTTACTAACTTAAGGAATTACTAACTTAAGGAATTTTTTTCAGTGTCAAGAGACATTTCAAATCAGATATAAAGCAATGTTATTTTTGGTCCTTCAGAAGTTTTGTTTTCTTTTTGCAGTATTAGAGATTGGACCTAGGGCATCATGCATGCTGCAAAAGTACTCCTCAACTGAGCTACACAACCCAGCCCTTCTTATTTTTATGCTAAGTTGTGCAGGCCTGCATTGAATTTTGTGATCCACCTGCCTCAGTTTCTCAAATGGCTGATGACAGGTATACACCACCATGCCTGGCAAAAGCACTGTGTTTAAAAATTGCTCTTAAGTTTACATTTGAATAATTAAAAATTACATTAGCAGGCGATTTTAACTACAAACAATTTATTTGGTTTGAGGTAAGCCTCAAGTAAATATTTTTGTTTGATCTGTGTGTCTGTCTGAACATGTTTTGTATAGTATACTCCTCAAATACTCAGTTGTGTTTGTAGATAATTATTTATGAATCCATTTAGTTTACTTAACACCAAGTACAGCAGAATCATAATGGATGCTTCTATTCCTAAAAAGCATTGCATTATTTTTGGTGGTGGCAGTGGTGGTGTTGGCAGCTTTCAACAGGACACTGCCTACTCATTTCAATATAATTCTGTTAGGTTACTATTACCTGTGTAATCAATTATTTTCAGCTTTGAACCAAGTAGTTTTAGTGCTACCTTCCAAAATGGTTTGTATATTACTTTGTATGCACACTTTTTTTTTTAAATTTGGAAAAAGACACATCAATACCTGTTTTTATTATTAATGTGGAAAAAATGAAAAGATTAGAGCATCTTGGCACTAGAAAGGGGGAAGCACTGCTGTGAGTCTTTTGAGATCACAGCTGTCTCGGGATGAAGTGAAGCTGGCCTGGGGAAAGTAGCTGCTATGATACCAGCCAGAGGAATTAAGCATTCATTAAGTCTGTTTTCAGTAGTATTTAATGAAGTTATTGAATATAATTACTAAAATTCTAAGTGCAAGGCACATGAGGTAGCTATAAAAGTTTACAATAATTAACTTTATAAACATGCTTTGAAATTTGAGACTTAACTGCATAAAACAGTGCCGGTAGGCTCATAAATATTATTAAATGAAGCCCACTTCTGACATTTGACCTATCTTTTTGACTATGCAACTCATTCATTTGGATTTCTATTTTACCAAAAATGATGTAAGGGAAGTGTCTACAAAAAGTATGCATATTTATAATATCTCTAATACCTAGGAAAGGAAGCGATACTCAGACACCTTTAAAATGTATCAGTGGAAGCCTGTGGTGCAAAGCTGTAATCCCAGTGGGAGGGGTTTGAGGCCAAAGCACAGTAACTTAGAAAGACCCTATTTCAAAAAAAAAAAAAAAAAATAGAAATACAGGTGCAACTCAGAAGAAAAAGTCCCTAAATTCAATCCCCAGTACTACCAAAATAAAAGAAAATAAATCAGTTGAAAAATTAGTTGTAATGAAACATGAAATTTGGAAATTCACCAAGTGCTGTGTGCATGTATGTTTGCATACGTACTCTGAACCTTGCTGTGAGTGATGTATAATTACAGTGCACTCATAAAAGTACATTAAAATGTGTACTTTAACTCACATATGGCATGCTATTTGATCAGAAAGCTCTTCCATTTCACGTAAAACTTTTAAAATTACATAATTACTTAATTAATTTATTTAGTTTTGATGGTAGTAGGGTTCCTGGAAGCCCTTCTACCTCTAGGCTAACTCCCAGACCTATTTTTTATATTTTTATTTGGAAACAGGGAAACAGGGTCTTTGTTTTGTTTTTTTTTTTTTTTTTTTTTTTGGTGGTGGTACTGGGGATTGAACCCTGGCTACACTTCCAGACCTATTTTATATTTTATTTGGAAACAGGGTCTCTTAAGCCAGCAAGGCTGGCTTCGAACCTGCACGATCCTCTGGTTTCCACCTCCCAATTGGGGATTACAAGCGTGCGCCACCACACCCGGTTAGGATTAGTTTGCTGTGAGCTAAGAGGAGCAAACAAAAATATTCTATTATTTGTTCCAGATAATTTTTAAGGTTCATGGGTCTCTTCCATCTGGGTCTGCCATAGACTTATTCAGCCTGATTGAGTTTCCTATTTGTGCCCTTTTTTGGGAGGGAGTACTGGGGATTGAATCAGGGGCATATTAGGTCTGAGCTACACCCCAACCACCCTTTTTTATTTTGAAACAGGGTCTAGCTAAGTTGTTGGGCTGTCCTAGGAAGTGTGATCTTCCCGTTTCAACCTTCCAAGTGCGGGGGTTACAGAGGTGACCACTAACCACTTCACACTAACACCTCTTTTGAATGGAGTGGATAGATGTTTGAAAGGCCCAGTAGAGCCAGTGTGCCATTTGAGCTGTGGATGTTTTCAATACAGCCAGGGGTGGTGGCACATGCTTGTAATCCCAGCATTCCAGAGGCGGAGACCAGGGGAATCACAGTTCGAGGACAGCCTCAGCTACTTAGAGATATAGAGATACCCTTCGCAACTCAGTGAGACCCTGTTTCAAAAAAAAAAAAAAAAAAAGACTAAAAAATAGGGCTGGGAGTGTAGCTTGGAGGTAAAATGCCCCAAGGTTCCATCCCCACTACCACACCACACACACACACACACACACACACACACACACTCACACACACACACACACACACACAATTGGGAAATCAAGATACACTCGGCTACATACAAACTATGCTCCTCTGTTCTCTAACATGGAAGTTGAGAGAAACTGCTTATTATCACTTTTTTGTCCCTTGTAAAGTTATGTTAATAATGTTAATCTCAAAGCTTTGTGTGAACATTGGTAGAAATGTTCCATTCTCATTTATTAGACAAAATAACATACTGCAGTCTGCATCTTCACAATACATTGGATATGCTCAGTGAATGTTATTTTGCTTGTCAGCCTACCCCCAGAAAAATCAAATAGAAGCAAAAAAGATAAATTTCCAAAGGCTTTCTCTTCTGGGCTTTGCACAGGCTGTTTTCTTTACAGTTTTCCCTTTTTCTCTCACTAGCTTCTTCTCTATCTTCTGGTTTCAGTTCAGACATCACTTTCTGCAAGAAATACTTTCTGTCAATTGAACACTATTCTTTCTGGAGTTTCTGATCATATTGGGCTTCGTTATACTGCCTTGTGATAATGTGTTTCTTTATATTCATAGTTCTTCAAGAACAGGAACTGTCTCTAACAGGACTGGCTTCTCCTTGCCTAGCACAAGGAGGGCTCAGCATAAATACCAAAAGATGTTCAATGATTGACTGACAGACAGAACAAAGCTACTCAAGAAGACAAATTGTAAAAATATTCCATTATGTCAGACAGTCTCATATTTACAGTGCTCAGCTGTTTTATATGTTATTTGACAGAACATGGTTCTAATACCAATTTAAACACATTATATTTTTGTATTATTATCCTAACTCTATACAGAGAAGCTATTTAATGTCTGCACCGAGTGTAACTAGTGGGAATAAGCCATACAGGTGCACTTCTAATAAATTGAGTTCTAATTGAAATTATAATTGTTCCCTAAACAGATTACTAAAGGACTTCAAGACTATCAATGAGAGGACAAACAGCTTGTCATTTAATTTGATGACCTGGTTCTTCGACACAGATTGAGTTGGTCCTAATGGGCCCTTTTGCCCTAAAGTTATTATTATTTAATTACAACTAACCTCAGATAATGCTGATGTCATACCAAACACCTAGACTTAAATGCAAAAAAATGCCATGCTTATTTATTTTTTTCATTTATATCAGAAAATTTTACTCAGAATAATATAAATTGCACTGTATTTGTTCTTAAACAACTTACTTAAAGGACACTTAATTTTATTTTTCCCATGACTTATTTCTGCCTTCCTCCCTGGGCTGCTGCTACTAAAATTAATTTGCATTTTAGACCTCAGAAATTTATATTTCTATTAGAGTTGTGAAATGTTTTTGCTCAGCACAACTAAGAACTGATGTTTTACCTCCCACTAATGGACCTTTAATTAGGCACTGTAATGAACCATTCTGTCATTGCTTCATTTTTAGAGAAAAGATTTTGTATATGCTAGATAAAAGTTTGACAGAACACCAGGTCCACTGAACCTTGCCGACTCACAACTAATAGATCCTAAATTCATTATGCTGTTGGATTTGTCATTTTAATGACACTGTCCACAGACTTTTTATGCTGCCAAGGAAATCACAACTATAGTGTGAGAACGTTTGCTGACATCTTGATCAACAACTTCTGGGGTCTAATTCTCACTATAATAGTACTACTTTGGGACTCTGACAAGTTATTTAACCTCTGTCTAATAATTAATTGGTTAATTTTAACAGGTCATTTGCAGTAAAAGGTGGGAAGTTATCTGACTGCTATAGTGATAATAAAATCATAATGCATCCTATTATAAATCATCAGGCTACCTCAGACTCTGGTTCTCTTAAGTTGCCAAATAAAATCTAAGCTAACCAAATTTATTCTTTAAAAGAATACAACATTTTGTGATGCTAGCTGTATGCTATTTTTAGTTACTTCAAAGAGAATTAAGAGTACAGGTGGTTAATTTATAAAAATAAGATAATAAGTAAGAAAAATTAGCTGAACCTCTCTAATAAGATGCCCATTCAGAATTAACAGATAAAAGAAGCAAATACTAGCTCTAGAGTTAGCACATGCACATGGTAGTTTTTGCACTTTAAATGGATAGTTATTTAACTTTTCTTCAAACGACTTTCATTGATTTATTGATCTGTGTGTTTATTTACTTGTTCATTTGTTTATCAGACAAGTACCACTGGTAGGTGTAGTTTTGCGAGAATATAATTATTTTCTATCAAAATATTAGTTTAAAGTAACTCCATGTTTTAAAACTGTTGTAAGATGAAATAAATAGAAAGGAGACAGATGGGAAGAAAAAATAAAATATAACATTCATATAAGAACCTGGAGCCGAAGTGCTTCAACCTTTACTCCCCAAACCAGTATCCTTCCCAGGTCTGTATTTCCCAAAGTTCTTGGAAATCTGTAGATCCAAGAGTTAATTAGAAAAGACTATAAATGCCCTATGCATTGGTAACAAGACAGATACCTTGTTGACAAACCTATAATTTTAGGATACTTTTCAATTTATCTGTTAATCAGATAATGAAGATCTCCATCAGCCTGAGGACCTTAAGGATGACTAGACTACTGGAAACCATCTCAGGACTACCAGACTGAGATTATACTCACCTATCTCCTCTAGCCCACTTCCCATGAAAGTCCTCTCTAAGAAAAGAGCCTTTCACTCCCCAATAGGCCTTCCTCATTTTGAGGTGGCCCACATTCTCCCTTGAATGTGTATTTCTTCCTTTTCTCCAAAAAAAAAAAAAAAATTCCATCTGACTGGCACTTGCTGAAATTCTTTTCTGTCATGTTGCCAAGGACCCCACCAATCCTGAATTCTTCAGTAGAGGAATCAACTTGTCACCCCAACTAAACCACCATTCTGTAACCTTGTGTATGTCCCTCTTTGAGAGTTTCCATTTCCTGAAAACTGTAAATGTTAATTCCTTCCCTGGTATTCCACTCTAAATGAATTATCCAATGGTGTAAGAATAGAAGATATGCTACCACTGACAGACGTACTGTGCAGAAGTCCTTTTGTCCATTAGGGACAAAAATTGAACAGACTTTCTGTTCAGTGTACTTGCTTAACAGAGTTTTGTTGATGACACACTCTTTTTGTAAAAATTAAAATCTCCTTTTCTTTCTTTACAAACCCTTGAAACTTTATTTCTAACAGTTTCAAAGAGGCCCAAATAGAAAGAATATATGCAGTTAACAAAAAAATATAGAGCAACAGGGATCAGAGACTCTAGACAAACATAAATATAATAACTTGGAAATTCAGAATAAAGAGATTAAGTCAAATTGAGAGAGGACATGAACTATTTGAAAAATAAAAATGTTTTTTAAGCAGGATGCAATCACAATTCCAGGGAAGCTGGCATTCATCTCCAGACCAGTTATAAGTGTGGTCTTATTAGAATAACTGAGAGGATTTCAACCTGGGATGGATAGTAATGATGGTCCTCACTATATGGGATAGTAGTTGGTTTATTTTATGATTTGTATGGAAATCATTAGGGTGTGATAATGGTGTGCCAGCAAATTAAAAAACATAGTGAATTAGTAGAAGGATGTTGTCTTGGAGTCCTTTGCTGAGTTGAGAGGAGGAAGATGAGAGAGAGAGAAAGATGTGAACACCATGTAAGGAAGGAGACTCCAGTGTAACTGGATTTTATTTTCAGATGGACATCTGTGAGGTACATCATTTCAGAGATAAGTTTGGGGAAGGACTGCAGTAAGTGACATTTGGCTTAAAACAGTGGAATCCAGATATGTCAAGAGATGCTGGACTTATAAGAGAAAACTGAACTTCAGGAAAGGAAACGGCAATTTAAAATTAATCAGTTTTCTCACTGCAGCAGACGTGGCCCCTCTGTAACATCAGAAGCAAGATATATAGTATTACACTGAGTTCTAAAACAAGCTGGAACTTACAGCTTGATTCTGCACTGATCTAGGTACTTGATACAATGAGCAGAAATCGGAATTATACATTTTATTCATAATTATTCTTTTTCTATTTTAATCACATTTATTGAGATCTTTATGCATCTGGTAACTCTTGTCATTTCTTCATTTTCTTTCACTAGTTCTATGAATTCATTTAAAACTACCAATAAATTAGATATTAATTTTCTTCTCTTCTATAAATGTGATTAAGATGGTTAATATGGAAAACAATTTTTATGGATAAAATGTACAAACATAGAAACATACATACATACCTTATATATTATATGTAATATATATTGAGAGTGAGAGAGTAAGAGATAAGGGGGGGGAGCCTGTCATTTTAAGAACAGACACACCAAAGACAAAGTGAGAGGGCATAGAGATAAGTTAGTAATGCTTCAGACAAGACATGTTGGTAGTGCAGATGAGGTTTAGTGAGAATGGAGGAGACCAGAGACATTCAGAGTCCAGGTATGTTTTGAAGATGAAAACTGGATGTAGAAAAAAGGAGTTAAGAAATATTTCAAGATTTTGTTTTGTTTTGTTTTGGCCTGAGCAATGGTATTTCCATGTTTTCTTTTAAATAGAAAAAAAAATGTGGTAGAAGATATTTCGAGTGAGATAAGCAGGTTAATTTAGAACTAAGTCATATAGTCACATGAACAAAATTAGATATAGAATCTGAAATTCAGAAAATATGTTCAGCCAGATGCACAAATTTAGAATCAGTATTTGGATGGTATTAAAACCATTCTACTTGGTAAAATCTTCTAGACAGTAAATCTGAAACTTTTCTACAAATATGAAACATCTGGAAAGTTTTGAATACTGTAGATACCCTGGTGTAGGCAAGCAAAATCAGTATCTTTGTAGATGGTGTTTGAGAAACTGTATTTAAAAAAAACATTGGGATCATTCTCAAACGTGCAGAGTTTATATAAAATATTCACTTAATGAGCAAGTGTTAAGAAGAATAAAGGAATATAAAATTATAGTTGTTAGTCCCTTCAGTATTTTAAATTGGAGCTAAATATTCCATATCCCAGAAGATGTAAAAGAACCATCCAGGGATCCTGAGAAGAAACAAACAGCAACATTAAAAAACACAACAATACAACAACAATAGCAAAACAAACAAGAGAGTGTGGTGTTCATAAATGCCAGTGAGGAAAATGTTTTATGAAAGAGTAAATGATTAATTGATGAAAGTAGGTATAAAATAGAAAATGAGAATTGAACATAAAGAACACGGGCAAAAATCTATCAAATGATAAAAGATGTTTCAGCAGAAGAGTCAAATAAAGCTTGACAGAACAAGAGGTTAAGGAGAAAAAGAAAAAGAATCAAAAGAATTGTATAAAATATAAAATCAAGTAGGAGAAGGAAAGAAGGAAATAGGGGGAAAATAGGTTGTAAAGAGTTATGGGTACAAAAGAAGAGTTTTTCAGAAAGAATTTGTTAGAGAGGAAAATATGAAGTAGGAGAAAGAATAATTTCAGGAGATATGTCAATGGTCGCTGAGGATCAAGGCACGAGTGGTAGTGTAGGATTAGATTCAACAGAAGGCTCCTGGTAATCTGAGGAATGTAGGCTACAGTGGGCTGAGAACACACTGAGCTGAGAGGAGCTTGCGGTATCTACGTCAATGAAAAAGAAAAGAAGTTCCTCAAGAAAATGTAAGGTGGAGAAGTTTGAAGAGGAGATAGAAGGTATGACATGGGCATCTAGGATCAGTGGATTATGAAACATCTTAACTGCTATAATTCCTGCTCATCTGAGATTAGGGACACTCAAAATATGGCTAGTGAGTATGATTTCACCTGTCTTTTTTCTTTAATTGAATTCATATATGGGGGAGGCTGTTCAGGAGGGAGAGGGGAATGAGTCCAGAAACCTGTGCTATTTTTGTTGTTGTTGTTGTTGTTGTTGTTGTTGTTGTTGTTGTTGTTATTGAGGAAGATACAACAAAGTAGAACAGGGAGAAAGTGGGCTGAGTGTGCATACAAGGGAATCATTATAATAATGGATTGTAAAACTTAAGCTGAAAAGAAAGAATACAATCTTTAAGGCAATGGGGAGTTGCAATATAAATAATTACTAAATTCTGAATGACAGAGGTGGGGATTCAACCAGAAAGTAGAAAAGGGCTGAAATTAAAATAATGGCAGGGGGGGATGCAGGTAATATGAAGGTTAATCAATGTAAGCATCCAGCCATGCCGGCAAGCTGGCCTCCGCAGGTCGCTTCCACTTACAGTACTGACATCTGTCTCCAGCGTACTCAGCCAGGCAGTGGCAGAATGGCTGATTCCCAGCAGTTACTGTGCAGGTCCCTCCATTTTGACAGAAATCCTCACAGACTGTCTTACCGCAGTTTGGCCCAGTGAACCCCAGTGCACAGCTGCAGGTCGGTCTCCCTAATGTGGGAAAAAAAAAGTAAAAAATAAATTTTAAAAAATCTCTGTTAGTGTTCTATGTTCATGGAATTATCAGTGGGTAAGAACTGGGAAGTCACGTTTCTGGACAAAGTCTGTCTACAGTTTGTTCTATGACTTTAGGGAGTAAGTCGGCCTCGTTGGGCCTCAGCTTCTTCATAATTCTAGGTAAGCCTAGGTGGGAAGGTATATAAAGTTCAATTAGGTCAAATATCAGAGATCTCTTTAGAAGTAACTATAATGTGTCCTTCAGTGGCTTACCTTATTCTTTTTGCTTCTTTTTCATGTCCCTTTACATTTTTAATTATTTTCCTCCACTTCTATGTGGTACACAGATTGTGCTTTTATTAGAATATAAAATATGGATAATCCTCCTTCCTGGTTTTTAATTGTCAACTACACATCACTACTTATTCTACAGAAAGTCTTCACTCACTCTAAGTAAATAATATGATACGCTTAAAGTAGGGACAGCTTGTAATCCCAGCACTTGGGAGGCTAAGACAAGAGGATCATGCAGGTTTAAAGCCAGCCTCTGCTACTTAGTGAGGTTCTTAGCAACTAAGAGAGACCGTTTCCAAATAAAATATAAAAATCGATCTGGAAGTGTAGCCCAGAGATAGAGAGCCCCTGGGTTTCATTCCCAGTGCCCCACACAAAAAAAGAAAATTAAATAAAATTAGCTATTTCACTGTATTCATATATTGTGTTAAGTTCATAATAACTTACTAGTTTTATTTTATGTAATTGTGCTATTTATTTATGATGAGGAACTGTTGCTTATAGTTTAGTAAATGAGAAGATAATTTAGAAGTTTGATGTGAATAGAAAGCAACCAAAAGTTTGATGGATTGTCTTTTGATACTTTTGTTTCATGGAAACTAACACTGGAGTGAAAGTGAGAATTCTTTAAAGTGTTTTGAACATAACACAGTTCATTACTTCATTAGGAATCCATCTATCTAACTTTGCAGCCTGTCTATGACTGAGTAGAAAACAGAATGTGGAATTACCTTTATAGGAGAAAAGGGGAACACTGGCATGAAAAGAGAATGAGCATTAGAGCTTGCAAAAGTGCAAAAGCCGGGCATAGTGGTATACAGTTATAATCCCACATCTGGGAGGCTGAGACAGGAGGATCAGGGTTAACTGACAGCCTCAACAACTTAGTGAGGCCCTCTTCAACTTAGTGAGACTCTGTTTCAAAATAAAGAATAAAAAATAAGGCTGGGGGTGTAGGTCTGAGGTAGAATGCCCTTGGGTTCAATACCAACACCACAAAAAAAGATAGAAAAAAATGTAAAGACAAATCCTGAAAGATAATTAGAAATATATTCATTGACAGGTCTCACTTAGGTAGGGCTCATACATGTCTTTCACATGACTAACACTAGAAATTATCCATGTCACCTCCTGTCTTATTCTTGTAGACTTGCACGTATAAAGTAGTTAGAAGTTTATGAGTATAAACTAATACTTGATGTATAAAAATGATATAATTTGTCTCTATTACCAGAGATCAATACAGGACTTCTGAAAAGAATTTAGGCAGAGATTCTATATTGAAAGACAAGTCAAACTTTTTTTGTTTCAGAAGTAGTCTTAAGTAAATGCAATACTTTCAAAAAATCCACTTGCATTTCCTAGAGAATGAATAAATTGAAACTCTGGAATTAACTTTATTTAGGATTCTACATAACTAAAAATGCTAGAAATTATATCTCTACATGAACTAATACTATATATATATATATATATATATATATATATATATATATATATGTACACACACACACACACACACACACATAGTGGTGAGCAGCACTGCTTTAAAACATGTTTGTATATGCTATTGGTTTGGCAGCATAGCAATGTCTATTGATGGCTTGAGAACAAGGCAAATAGTATATACAGTAAAAGCTGAGTATCTTCATCACTTCTGTTAGCCAAAAAAATGCTTACTAAATTTTAGCTACCATTTTCCTTAAAGTGGTAACAAGGTTTTCTAATTTATGTTGACATAAAAACAAAATATCTTCTCTGGCCCATTAGTGGGTGAAATATAAAGACACAAACAAGAGAACATATAGTGGTGTTGGATGAAGAGAGCGATAATTTTGGAGCATACTAACTGAGAGAAACAAGAATGCAGAGCGAAATAATTAATTCCTAATTTTCAAGAAGAACTCATGAATGCCCTACAAAGAAAGGGAGCATGTGACCAGTAAGACAAATTAACCTGAGCCAAATGTGAAACAAACAGTGCACAAAGTACAGAAGAGAGTGCAGTAGAACAATCAGAAAAAGTGTTCTGCAGAGGTGGGATGAAATCAGGTAGACACAGGTAAGATGTAAATTCCTGACTTCTATTTTTCCTTTTTTTAAAAAAGTTGGGAGTGGACAAAAGTTATATGATAGAGGCTTGAAAGAAACAAACACAGCCCAACGTGGTACTTAAAAATCTGTCACCCCAGTCACTCAGAGAAATAACACTGGAAGTTTTTACTGCTTTCATCTAAGCTCTTTTGAAACTAGAGCAGGGTGACCAGGCTGTCCCCAGCTAGCACGCGCCTCATGTCATTTAGACTCCAGCTGAATTATTTTCAAATCTCTTTTCTTTCTTCCTTTGAAGAAAAGAATTATTTTCAGCAAGTAGCAATCTTCATATTCAAGGGAATAATGCCTCAATGAAACTGTATGGTGATATAGCAAATCTTTTTGATGCCGATGGGAAATGAACCATCTGTTGAATGGTTGTGTAATGGGCTGCATCTAACATTTGCAAGAATCTCTTATGGTGCACCCTAACAAGCTACGTTGCATTCATTTGTAAAGCTTTTTTTTTTTAGGTAGAATAATTTGGTTTTGATATTTGGAAAGGAAACAGCAATGTTAGGATGATTAAGGTATGGATTTATAGCAGCGATATGTCTTCGGAGCTGAGGAGTTGGCAGCCTACAAGGAGAGGATAATCAGAAAAAGCATCAATTGACCTGAGGAAGGAGCAGGAGGAACTGTTTCCTGGCTCTAAATCAGACTTGTTTCTATGGCATCCTTGGCATAGACATTAACAGGGTAGGTTCTCGACTGCCTGGATTCACAGTTTACCTCTGTCAATTATGGAACCATAAGGAAACATCACCTTTTATGTGTTTTTTTTTTTCTGTATAACATGGAGAGAATGATAGTAGCTACCTCATAGAGGTACTGCAGAGAAGCACAAAAATAAAGGATCTAGTTCATGCAAAGCATTTCTAACTCTATTTTGCACAGAGGAAGCAGTCAGTTACAGTGAAGCTCAGATTCTTATGTATCTGGTGTGACACCATTTTAGCTATGATTTATTCTGGGACTGCATTTCCAAGGACTGTGATTATTTTATTCAAATCATTCTGAAAATTTTCTTAAATTACACATTTTATCTCTATTATTTATCAAAATAAAATGAAATTTGAATTTTTGCTAAGTAGTGGTGGAATAAAACTACAATTCTCCACCAAATCTACTCTCAGACTCCAACACTTATAAACTTTGAAGGATGGTCTCCCATCTTTAGCTTCTAAACATGCTCAGTTACACCTTTTTTAATAAAAAAGTACAGAACAACAATAGTACAAAATAGCAAACATATTTGTCTAACCCGTCTACTTGTACAACTACAAAGTTTGATACATCCCAGATCTTCTTTAAATATTATTATACTACCTGTTTAAAAATCTACCAGTATAGTACAAAGTAAAACATTTAATCATAAAATCACATTCCAATCCTTCACTGGGTGACAGTTTATTTTTATTTTTTACTTCATAAAATAATGTGTTCTGTTCTATAGCTTCTGCTCTCAAAAGAGAGGTCAAATCTTTTTACAGAAATTATTTCAGATTCTCTAGTGTTAAGAAAGATTTAAGCAGTGTGGAACTGAATTTAATGAATATTTCAGAGCTTACCTTTGGCTCCTTTATTTCAAAATCCACTAATTTCTTCTCAATCACTATGTGCTTCAATTTCCCCCCATAATTTTTCAATGTTTATTAAAATTTAAGTTCTATTTCTACTTGACTTCTCAGACACTACCATTGTTGATATCCCTGTCTTTTCTCTAACTGCTTTTTTATAACTATCTTTTGGTTTTCTCTTTCTCTAAAAATTATTCCCTCCAACTTCTTTTGGGTGATATTATTCACATCATGGTCTCAATAATTATCTGAACATTTTTGTCCTCATCTGAATCTGAGGTCATTCTTCTTCCAAAACTCAAGGTCTTTATTTTCATTTCTTTTTGTAAGTTCCCATCTGAATCTACCTGGTACCTCAGAAGGTTCATAACACCCCCCCATCCAGGTTTTGAAGACAGATACTAGTATTACATTGAGTTATTGAAAACTGCCAACATTATATCTTTATAATATTCAAATGAAAATATCTTACATTTGAGAAAATGAGTGCCAATATTGATTAATGCATACCTGTCTTCAAAACCTGAATTTATTCGATACTTGTTGTTAAGCTGATTATAAAAATGTTGCTCATTGATATGATTTAATCAATATTAAATGTTGTAAAGAAGCAACATAAACTCTTTGCTCAGTATTAGACAAATAAACGATTACTTTTTCAATATATACCCAATCCTTGAAAATGTGCAACTGACTGCCATTGAACGAAAGCTATCCAAAGTAATTCCTGAGCTTCCTGTGAGGTAATTACGACTTTAGTAGTTCTTTGATATTTCCATTAGGCAGAGACATACTACTGATCATTATGAGTTTGGTGAATAAGGACAATAGTTTGACATTGTTATACCTGCTTGTGACGTTTGATATCTAACTAGTTTTACGGGTATGTAGTCATTGCTTATTTCAATTATTCTAAGAAACACATTGGGAGTAAGTGGTAGCAGTACTTAAGTGATGTTAAAACTTCATAACATATTTATAAATGTTTACATTTAATATCTTTCTGAAAACACTAGGTAAATGTGACATCCTTCTGCCATATCTTTACTATTTGGAATACTGTTGCATTCTTGCATTCTTATCCTTTTATCCAGAAAAGAAATAATAAATGGAGAGACAAATAATTATAGCATCATTCAGGTAGTTACAAAATTATAACTGAAAAGCCTGTCTACTGACCTCTTGTCCCTAAGACAACTTACTCCCTCTGTGAAATCTCTCTTGACTTCAGATTTAGATTCAAGTGATAAAAATTCTGAATCCTTTAAAAATTGCTAATCTTTTTGATAAGGAGATTTGACATTCTACTCTTCCACTTAATATAATATTTTCCTGGCCTGAAAGTGGATGCCCACTTATAAATAATTTTTGCAACTTGACTATAGTTGTCGAGTTGTCTTAAGTATTACAAAGACTACAGAGAAGTCTTCAACAAAGAATTATTTCTGACAAATAAAAGGAAGAATTGTGAGCTTTATCTATTTCCCTCCCAGGTACTCCTTAATATATTCTGAAATATTTCAAATCATAGGTCACAATCTATTTATACTTCTGGAAAGTTCATTTTTAGCTAACACTGTAGAAATGAGACTGAAGCATTTTTGTTGTTTTTGTGAGAATAAGTTAGCTAACTCTAGTCTTTTGACATTAGTCAGGGAGTACTGAGACTGAACAATTTAGTACTGCTCTCATCATATGGTCCAAACAAACCAGTAACTGTGAATCATGAGCCAGCAGCAGAATTCGATTCAATTCCATTCATAGGACAATTGTGAGGATTCAAGGACAGAGGACAGTTTGGCACTTAGTAGGCAGCCAATGAATATTATCATTGTTCAGATAATAATAATGATAATGATAATAATAATAATGCTGTTTAAATTGCTGATAACTAGTTTAATTTTAAATGATAATAGTAATACATATTAATTATATCTTAAAATATAGTAACATAGAGAAGATCTCTATAATAGACTGTGCACATGCTAGGTACATAGGTGACTTGGGAGCACTCAGTATTTAGGTTTCATCTTTAGTTCCATGATGCTCTAGTGTGTCTAAAAGTTTCTACCTTAACTTGCTTTTAAGCAAATCTACCATCTGTTTTGGGGTAGTCACATGAAGAGAAAGATGTCAAATATCTGAGAAGGGAAATTCTCTCCAGCTACTCACCACCACTTATAAGGACTTCTACCATGGGAGAGAAATTTTGATGTTTTGGCTTATGTTGTTTTGCTTTGTTTTCTATTTTTACAGCAAGGGCCTCTTCATCTTCCTACTTCATTTCTGGGAATAAGCTTTCATTGACATGGTCCACAGGTGTAGATGCAGAGGGAGTAACACGGAACATCTGCTGTCCTCCTGCTGTTCCCATTTAAACTATTCAATACGAATGTCCTGAGTTGCCCACCACACACAACTGTACTGTCACTTTTTCACCTGCCCAGTTTTGGTTTTGTATGTCTTAAAACTTCCAAAGTAACGTCTGCCTTCTCTATTGCATAACTCCAAATGCTGGATTGGGAGAATGTGGACTTAACGGTCTATTTTACAAACCCTCATACTCTCCAATTTGATAAATTAACATCAGGAATCCTTGATTTATTTGATATAAACATTAAAAGTCTAGAAAATGGACATATTAGAGTAATAAAAAATGCCTAACTATTGTGAACATACCGCAGAGAATAAATGTTCATGAAAATAAAATTATTTGCAAATATAGTTATTAATTGTATAAGTAAAATTATGATGAATAAAAACTTTTCACAAATTATTTAATGTTTTCAACAATAGAATTAGTGCATAATACTAGTATTTACTTTGACTTTCATTATTTTCACAAGGAAAATTTTATCTTTTTTTGTGTGTTTGCATGTGTGCGTGTGTGTGGTACTTGGGATTGAACACAGGGACATTCTGCCTCTGAGCTGTTAAACCCTCAGCCCTATTTTTTATTTTGAAACAAAGTCTTGCTAAATTTATTATGACTGACCTTGACCCTGCAATCCTTCTGTCTCAGCCTTCTAAATACTGAGTTTACAGGTGTGTGCCTAGCTGGGAAATGTATCTTAAACAAGCCCTCCTGTGAACCTATGAACAGGTCATGGAAATGAACTCTGTTGGGCTTTTTGATATAATCAATGCCAAGATATTACATTTAATAGCACTGTCCTACATGGATATTCATCGTATATTTTATTTTTAGTATTCATTATTAGAAAACCTTAAGAAAGAACAAAAACTCATTCCTACATGGGAAATTTTAATTATGCCTCTCAGATGTATGTTTTTAATTAACTTGTGACATATTCTTTGTTCAATTATTACTGTTCCATACAACTGTCACAAACTTATAAATTTTAATTAATGCTGCCCCAAACCCTAGTTATACGGTGCCCACATAGGAATTTGCCAAAGGCTTAACTGTAAGTAAACCAACAATGAATAAATCCATGAATTGCCCCCTGGGATTTGTTTAGCAAATTAACATTTGTGTGGAGATAATGAGGTTCTACCTTCTACAATACGAAACAATGTTTTTCTAAGGCCACATTTTTAAAAGTGAAAAATGCTTTGCAAATGTACTTAATTGGGCATCATTATTAATTATTAGGTTCTATAAGACAATAAATGAAATGACCATCTCTCAAGTTGAATTCATGTAAGAACTCATTTACACTGTTAATCTAAAATGCAGCTTACCGGAGCATTTCATCTATGGAAATAAGAATCTAAATACTTGAATGAAAGGTAGAATGTTTAATACTATAAAATTGTGGAAAGGTCTGGATAAGTGGTTTTCCCATAACATTAAAGTGGTGCTATATCTATAGACAACTGAGGCTCTACTAACAGTTCATTGTTTTGTAAAAATTTGCTCCTGTGTCTTCTTTACAGGATGAATAGATACCCATAGTTTGCAATGTCAAATGATTTATTTGGCCTAATATTTCTAAATATAAATATAAGTAAACCATCTTGCTATAATTCATTGTATCAGTTAGAATACTGTAACAAGTTAAATAATTAAATCTTTAAACAACCCATTTGGCAAAAAAAAAACATTTCTTTCCTAAAGGAAATATGTATTACCAACATATAATCTCACATTTGTGTACTGACCTCATATTCTCATTTGCATATTCAATAAAGGACCCAGTACTATAATCTCTCCTACAGCAATAGAATATACTCTATGTATAAACTATCTCATCTTAAGAGGAATAAAATTATGTGCTGACTTCTAGTGAACTTTACATTTTGATCAAACTGTTGATTTTTTTCAGTATGCTATTAAGTACTTAGATTATTTTAATTATCAAAGATAATTATAGACATAAAACTATCAAACTTTACTATTAGAATACAAATTCAATATAGCTAGGTTTCTCTAAACTCCATTGGAAATTCTTTCTTTTTATGTAACTTTTTTATTTAGCATTATACTAAATACTTCAAAGAGACGGTGAAAACTTTCAATAGGATTACAATTAACCATGTAGGGGATGTGAAGATCATTTACATTGATTTTCCATTTGACTAACTGAATTTTAATTTTTGGTAGTAAAATTAAATGTGCATAGATTGTACTTTAAAAAGTCACATAATACGCCTTATACTGAATATTAGAATTTGTTAATTAGATTTTTATGATGCATTGATGTTAATTTTTTCTCATGGGATTATATTTTAAATGTAATAGAAGTCAGTAGAAAAATATGCTCAATGTTGTCTAATGTACCATAAAGAATATTTTTTGCAAACATAAGTATTACATAAATTCATAAAAATCTCAAGTATCTCTTAACATGAAATAACCTGGTGTTTTTAAAGCACATTACATATTATATTTTGCAATGGTTATAGTAGTTGTAATTTCAGATGAGAAACAAGATGCTATCAGATATTGTGTTATAATTTATTTACATTCAGAATTAATCTAATTTAGCTGACCAAGTTCTGTGTGCACCTACATCCCTATCACTGTGAACTTCATTATGATATGGGACTACAATGCACCAATAAAAGTATATTAAAAACAAAAAAGAACGTAATTTTTAATAACAACTGACTTTTACTTTTGCAAACACTATGTAAAAAAACACAGACTTGGAGTTGAATCCATAAGGTTTGGAAAATGGTCACTTTTAATTATTCAAATTTACAGTCAAACTATCTGTAATTACTGAACTTCTCCCATGGTACATACTTAACACAGAATAATGTTCAATACTGTCATTAAATGTTGTGACCTGAACTTAGACACATTAAATTTAGGACAGACGCCATTCATTATGTTGAGTTAATGACTAAATTTTATTTGTGTTAATATACTCTTTATCAAGTTATTAGGAATTATATTTGAAACAAAAACATTTTCACCTAAGAAAACATGCAAATGATTTTGAATATAAAACAACATTCAAATATTTACCTAGGTTTGATGGTGTGCAAGTCCCTCCATTCTGACAATAGTTGCTACAGTGGTTGACTTCACATCTTTCTCCTGAGTAACTAGGCCAACAGTGACACCGCAGATCACCCTTCTCATTTAAAATGCATCTCCCTCCATTTTCACAGGTCAATTTGCAAGAATCATCTGGTTAGAAGAAGAAATGTACAGATTAGGATACCATTCAGGGTGTGAGAGGGTGAAAATAGCTCAAATAAACAAAAATTACTAAAGTTAGTATATTATTTTTCCATAAATAACTATCCATAAGTATAAAATTTGAAAAAAAATCAATATCATTTGACAACAGAGAAATCGATTCTAGTCATTAGATGGTGAATACAGATATTAAATTAACTTGATTTTTGTTTTAAACTTAAACATTATTAGCCAAAATAATATCATTATTATTTTGTTTTAAACTTAAACATTATTAGCCAATTCTTCCAGTTGTCTAACATAAAAATTTAATAATAGCTGAAACTTTCTAAAACTAATATATTTTATATTTTACAACTGATTTTTATGATACAAGTAAACACTGTCTAACATTATCTACTTTATAGTACTTGATAGTCATTGAACTGAAATATTTAAGATTTATTTATTTATTTATTTATTTATTTATTTATTTATTTATTTTTGGTGGTACCGGGGTTCCTGGAAACCCCTCTACCTCCGGGCTACGCTCCCAGAACTATTTTTATATTTTTATTTGGAAACAGGGTCTCTTAAGCAGCGAGACTGGCTTCAAACCAGCTCGATCTTCCTGTCTCAGCCTCCCAAACTGGGGGATTACAAGCATGTACCACCACGCCCAGACTCTAAGATATAATTATAGCAGCTATATATATCTATACATGCATACATACATACACATTAATGCATCCTATGCTACTTGTGTTTATGTGTGTGTGTAACTGTAGGTATGTATGTGTATGTGTGTGTATATATGTATATATATGTATATATGTATACATAAATGTGTGCACAAATATCCTATAGAGAAATATTTGAATGGAGAGATACTCTTTGAAGTCAGTCCTTATTAGTGGTACAGTAATACTCCAGACTACAAGTCACTTAGACTTTGTCCAGGATGATAGAATAATATCCAAATAACTTCATATGTGACATTTGATCTAAATGTATAGGCACACTGGACTTAATAAGAGACCCTGAGATTTTGAATTTTTTCCCCAAAGTAATGTAGAGATTTTGAAGAGTCTAAGAAGCCTGAGAGTGAATGTACTAACACATGTGAAACTGAAAGGAGCGAGACTATGAGGACTTTGTTTAAACCGTCCAGGCTAGATAAGATGGATGACCTAAGTATAGTAATGTGGAACAAATGCATGTGGAAGAAATCTAAGAATAATTATGAAGTAAAAATCACATCATTGATGTATGACAAAAATTATGGAAAATTACGAGGATTCTTCAATTTCTAACTAGAGCAACTAATTAGGAATACAAGGATAACAGAAAAGAGAGGGCTGTGTTAGCTCTGAACATTCTAACTTGAGGATCCCTATGCAAATGCTTGTGAGACTCTTCAGCAAAGATTGACTGTGGGGTGAGATTCCCAAGAAACATTTAGAGTGTAAATGTGTCTTCTCAATTTAAAATTTACCAAAAATATTTCTGATTCAGAAATATATGTCTTAGTGGGAGTTCTGAATGTGAACAGAGAAGAAAACCATGTGAGGCGCCATGACCATAGTTAGAAACATTATGGGGTGACTTATTTTCACCTATAGATGTTAAATGCAAATTGCTTAGATATTCAAAATCCCTACATGTTGGGGCATTCATATTTCTATAACATCCTTCATTAGGTGGTAGCAATTTAAAATATAATACCATCTCATGAAATGAAAGTTGAATCCTGTGATTCTGAAAATTACAGTAATAATTCTATGGTGAAAAAGCAGGCTGATTTTATCAATAACTAAATCACCTCCAGAATCCAAGCTCCAGCAATTATAATCAACTATAGAAAAGAACAGGTGAACATTTCTCCAAGAATAAGTAATATTTGAATTTCAAATTTATCACATGAAGAATAAAAATATTCAATGTGCTCATCATTTAATAATAGCAGTTAGAGAAAGCCAAGTAATTATAAAGCACTATATAAAATATTAGTGTTAGAGCCGGGAGTGGTGCCACATGCTTGTAATCCCAGTATTCAGGAGGCTGAGACAGGAGGATCACAGTTCGCAGATAGCCTCAGCTACTTAGTGAGGCACTCCACAACTTAGTGAGACCCTGTCTCAAAATAAAGAATAATATATATATATATATATATATATATATATATATATATATATATATATATATATATATATGGTAAGGGTTGTAGCTCGGAGGTAGAATGCCCCTGGGTTCTATCCCCAGACCCACAAAAAAATAAAGTAAAATATTAGTGTTAGAAAAAATTACTTGGCATTTATTTACATAAATCAATAATTCTTAAATCCATTTAGGGGTGATAGCATGCAAATATAGCCTTGGCACCTATAAAGCTAAGGTAAATGGGCCACTTAAGAACAAGAATTTAAGACCATCCTGGGCAACAAGGTAAGACACCCTATTTAAAAATTAAAAGGTAATAATAATTCTGAAACCCACCCACTTATGTTCCTAAATGAAGTGATTCAAAGTATTTATTATCAAGTTCTATGTACACACATATCAGTTTGAGGGTTTTTTTGTGTATGTGTGATGCTGGAAATTAAGCCCAAGGGCATTTTATATTCATTAAATTGATATTTTCTTCTCAATTATAAGATTAAGCCCTGAGGAATTTTCTGGAATCATGTCTTTCAAGTAAGGGTGAAATAAACATTTCTGAAAATGTTTTAGGCCTTGCATAAGTGTTCATTCAGATAAACAAGCTTCTTTCTTTTAGGAACAAAACAATACTGCTTGGTGATTTAATGGAACAAAAAGGTCTTGCTTTATTTTTCTACCAACTTTATAGTGACAGATTTATTTCTGAGTGCTATGTGTGTACATTTTGCAAGGAACTGTAGTACACATTTTATGTATGTATTTTATGTATGACATTTTTAGTATATTCAATGATTCTGGAAATGGGCATTGTGGGTGATATTCAGGCAACAAAGCATTCAAAATTAGGAAAATGAACCACCTGGGTTCCGCTGGGGGCACCACCATTAACTGAGCAATGTTAGACAATCAAATTAGCCTCTTGTTATAGCTTGGATCTGAAATGTCCCCCAGTGTTTCCTGTTGAAATTATGGTCTCCAATACAACAATGTGCAGAGGCAGGACTTTTTAATAAATAAATGGATCATGAGGGCTCTGATATCATTACTGAATTAATCTACTGATAGATTAATCCATTTATAGCTAAATGGACTACTGGAAAATGGGACCTACTTGGAGACAGTAGATCTCTTATGCATGGCCTGGAAAAGTTTATCTTCTTTTTGCCACCCCTACTTCTTCTGAGATGCTATGAGCTGAGCAGCTTTCTTTGCCATGCACTCTTCCACCATCATGTTCTGTCTCACTGCAGGCCTAATGTAATGGAATCAGCCAACCATGACAAAACCCTCCGAAACCACAAGCCAAAATAGATCTCAACTCCTCTAGACTGTTCTTGTCAAGTGTTTTGGTCACAGTAAGAAAAAGTTGGCTAATATCCATCTCAATGCTATAGTTTTCTTATAACAAAATAAGAGAACTCACAGTATAATGGTATATGTGAAAATTAAATGAAATATATTATATACATATATATGCAGATACTTAGAATGTGCCTTATTCATAGGCTCTCAAATTATTCATTATTATGATGATTATTATCAGTGGCCGTAGTATTAGTATTTGCCAATTTTGCATAGAAGAAACTCAGATTAAAGGAGACAAGTACAGAGTTCAACTCTAAAAGGTTTATATGTGGTAGCTGTCCTAATCAAAAACTCCAACTCAGCTCGCCCTCTTGCCAAGTTCTTCCAAAGTATGCTTTGATTTAGTTTATCAAAAATATATTTTGTAGTCTGGTTTATCAAAAATATAATTTGTAGTAAGCAAAACATTAAGGAGAAAAGTTATTTTGAAGTGTCAGTGATATCTAGTATAAAAGGGAAATAATGAAAATTATCTGAAACTGGACCATAAAACTATCTATACCATCTGACCCTTCAGACAAGTCACACTGGCAGAATTGTTAATGTTCTTCTGGGTGAGATTGTGTGCTCTCTCCAAGGTGTCACTGTCCAAACACCAGCACAATCAGGCATGATGCAGGTGGTGTCTGTAAGGGTGTGGGGGTAAGGGTGAGGGGGTACTACTGAAGATGTGGCATTCTTCTATAAAAAAGAATTGGTGACATTTAAAAGAGTTTCTTTCTGTGAGGGTAAGTATATATACTCCTTCATGATGTCTCTCTGACCTAATGATAATATTTAAAAACTTTTATTTGTTTTTCTTATTCTCCTATCATAATTAAGATTGCAGTTACTCCAGCAGGAAGAAAAAGTGGTAAAGAGGAAAAGAGCTTCTCAGTGCCAATGTCAGCATCTTTTCAATAATTGACACTAAAGTGCCCATCTAGACCACCAATCATGATCTGCTCTTAGGTCTCTGGAAATTCCCAACTTGCCACCTGCAACAGCTCTTTTCACCTCCTCCACGCTGACTGAAATGAATTGCCCAGGGTTTTCTTTATATGCTGTGTTTCCATATCTTTGCAGACTATTGCTTCGGTCTCAGTGTCCTCTGACCTCTGTCTCAATCTAAATCCAATCTGTTTGTGCAGAACTTGTTTGAAAGTCATAAAATGTAGGCAATTCAAACTGATACTATATTTGGATAGTCAACTAAATTTTTAAAAGTTCTACTAGTTTTAATCCTCTCTTCTTTACACATATTAATAGTTGGTGTTTATATCATTCACCGTTTCATCTTTTTAACCTCTTCAACTTTGCATGCCCAATGCTTAGTGAATATATGTTAAGTGAAAAAACTATGCTAGTTTGAGACACTGGGTGTCATATAAAAGGCAAAAGTCTTCAAATTCCATGTAACCCTGTGACAAAAATAAGAGAGAGCTATGCCTGAGTAATAACACTGACTTAGTGCACAGACACAGTAATCCAGTGAGGAATTACTTCCAACAGAGACAAATGCATAGGTAGGGACCCTGCTGTGAAGAGGTCCTAGGTTTGTATCTCATCGGGAAAATGTGTGCTGTGACTGTCAGGTGAATTTGGAGCAAAGTGATTTTGTGATATACAATTTACTAAATATGAATTTTCTCCTTCTCCTTTTACTTACTTATTTACTTATTATAGGATTATACCTTGGAGCATTCTACCTCTGTTCCACACCCCCAGATTCCCAGCCCTTTTTATTTAATTTAATTTTTTTTTTTTTTTTTACTTTGAAACAGGGTCTTGCTAAGTTGATGAGGTCTTGTTAAATCACCGAGGCAGCCCTCAAAGCTGCAATGCTCCTGTGTCATCCTCCTAAGTACTAGGATTACAGACATGCACCACCGCACCCTGCCTCTTTTCTCTTAATAATAGTTTTTATCCCATTATAACTAAATGCCCTAAGTATGTTAGAACTTATTATGAATCTACCTGGATATTCAAGAGACAACTCTCCCTTCCATTTCTCACCATAATATTTTGTTCTTTACTATTTATTTATTTATTTGCTGTTCAAATGATATCTTGAATTTTTTTAGTGTTTATTACAAACGCAGGCTAATACATAAACTATGGAAAAACTGATCTGTTTTGTCTCTGAGTTATTCCTCAGTTCCAAGTTTATGTTATACCTTGATAATAAGCCCTCAAAACATGCATTACTATTTTTACTCATAGTAATATTTATTGTAAAACAAATTTTACAAAGAGATAACTGAGACAAAGTTTCTAAACTAATCATCAGGTTCTAAATTACTGGTTGGCATATGGTAAGTGATTAAAATTTTATTATGCAGGAAATTATGGTACATGCCTTTATCTCCAGGACCTGAGAGGCTGAAACAGGAGGATTGCAGGACTGAAGCCAGCCTCAGCAATTTAGTGAGAACTTCAGAAACTTAGTGAAACCCTGTTTTTTTGTTTTGTTTTGTTTTATTTTTGTTTGTTTGTTTTATGTTTGGGTGGTACTGGGGTTCCTGGAAACCCTTCTACCTCCAGGCTACACTCCAGACCTATTTTATATTTTTATTTGGAAACAGGGTCTCTTAAGCCAGCACTGCTGGCTTCTAACCTGCGTGATCCTCCTTTTTTGCCTCCCAAACCCGAGATTACAAATGTTCGCGACCACACCCGGCTTAGTGAGACCCTGTTTAAAAATTAAAACAATTATAAGGCCTAGGGATGTAGCTTAAAGGTAGAATACCATTGGGATCAAGGTCCAATACTAAACAAATAAATACATTTATTGAATGAATTAACAAAGTAGGGAGTTGGAATTAACCCATAAAATGACATCTTCAAAATTATTTTTCTAATTCAAACCCTTTGTAAAATGTCTTTTGATTCTGTCAGTTTAAAGTTCCTTATATCTATCAAGTGAATATTTAGTGTTCAGTGCTGCAAGAATGAATTATAGGAAGTCTTCTGCAGAGAGCATAAGTTACATAGGCACCCATGAACCATTGATATAATAGCAGCTAAATTGATGATGGAGCAGGTAATTATACTCAGTTTCAGTAGTTGTGAAATTTATCATGAGAATTAATTAATTATTTATATAATAATGAAGAACACCTACCTAATACGTTGTCATCATTGCAGGTCCCATTAATCAAATATTTTCCTTCTGGGCACACACAGGTGGCCCCAGAAGGATTCAGCAAGCAGAGAAATTCACATGCCAAATTCAAACAAGGATTAGGTACTGGCAAAAGAAAACAAAGAAATGTAAAATATAGTCATTATAGATTTTAAAAACCTAAAAGGTGAAAAGATGAATTTGTATTTCTGAAAGGAAATCACATCATTTGTACAGAGTATTTAGTTCCAATGTTAATTTTTATTTTACAGGATAAAATAATTTACTATCCATTATATATTATTAATAAGAAATTCACTACTACAAGTATTCTTTCCAAAAGAGAGGAGAACTTATTAAAATTTATACTTGGCCATTCTGTGTGTGTGTGTGTGTGTGTGTGTGTGTGTGTATGTGTGGTACTGGGGATGGAACCCAGGGGCCTTCTACCTCCATGCTACACCTCCAGGCCTTTTTTGCGTTTTATTTGGAAACAGGGTGTCACTAAGTTGCTGAGGCTGGCTACCAAGCTGTGATCATCCTGTCTCAGTCTCCCAAATACTGAAATTTCAAGCTTGTGCCACCACGCCCGGTTATAATTGGTCATTCTTCCTTATGAAAATTGCTATTTGGTAGAAAGGTTAGTCTTAGAGTCTGAAGTGTAGTTTAAAACTATGTTTGAAAACAAAGCCAGCTACAGTATTTTAGGATCTTATCGTCATTTTAGATCTTCAGAGGATTGTTCTAAAACACACACACACACACACACACACACACACACACACACTTCACTCTGGTATTTACAGTCTTAATCTCCATTTGTATTTAAAAGTTCAAAACACAAGCAAATATATAAGTTAAAAAAACATATTAAAAAGGTTTCCTTGCCATCAGTTAAGTGTGTGTATATGTGTGTATGTGTGTGTTTATTTGTACATGTGTGTATAAAGGGGTGTAATACTTATTATTGTCTAAATTTCTGTGTAGTAGGCATTAGTAGTTAAAGCTGATTCATGGCCTTCCTTAGAAACTATTGCATTAGCCTACTAGAAATGCCACCTGGATAGTTGAATTGGTGACTATGAAAGGGGATTTTCTAGAAGAACCATTGTTCAAATGCCTACTGTATTCAGATGAGAGAATTATTTATGTATTTATTTATTGTGAATCTAGTAATAGTTGACTATTACTTTGATTACTGTAGAATCAAAAGATGAATTTAGATAAATATCAACTATCTTTACATGTAATTACCTACACAAAAGAAAACACCTTTTATATGAGATAAAAATAATTATAAACATATCTTATTTTTCTAAAAGACAAATATATATATATATATATATATATATATATATATATATATATATACACACATTACATACAATAGAATTTTGGCCGGTTTATTTTTACTTTTTTTATTTTTATTTTCTAAGTAGTCCTGGGGATTGAACCCAGAGCCTCGCAGACCCTAGCCAAGGGATTCACCATTCAACCACACCCCCAGTCCTGCAATGTGTTTAAACATATTTTAAATATAATTATTTATATTTATCAACCTACTTATTTTTTAAAACAATAGGATAATAATAATAAATAATATACAATAAATTAGAGAAAATACAACTTGGAAAAGTTTTTGGGTATTTTTAAGGTTTTGGAGTGTTAATGGCATTATAGCTACTTGGTTATTAGTAGCAAGTACAAAAATGGCTAATGATGAATTTTTCTTCTTTCATGATTCTGCTCTAGACTCACAAGGTTTATTGAGAATTTCAGAACTACAAAATAATAGGTAATTTTAGAACAAAATCAATTTATTTCCAAGAATGAATAGGCACATTCTATGGCAGAAATTGAAACTTTTGCATTATCCATATCTTGACATTAGTATTTTGAAAAGCCTGGTAATACTAAAATTAAACTTACCTAATTTATTAGGGTTAAGTCTTGAAATAGTTACTGAATTTTTAAATGTTATATTAAGATACATGAGGAAAACATTCACCAATACATCAGAAAACTAAATCAAATATTATACTTACAGTCTAGTTGTTTATAGCGTTGAGATATCAAAACACCTTTTGTTTTATCAACATCTAAAGCTAGGTATTCTACCAAACCATGGCCAAATTTTTGTACTCGAAATGCACCATTTTTTGGCCCTGCTCCATATAAATAATCCTCAAAGACATCAATCCTATGTGGATGTAACAAGCCTGCAATTTTAAAAAAGTAAGATTATAAGAGTTGTAATACATACACTAAGATTTTTAAAAAGCAAGTTTATCTAAGATTATATAGAAAAATTGTATTGTCTTTAAAAAGTCTCAGAATTAAAATATCTAAAATATTAGCTGTGACGTTGACAGAGTTAATCTCTCAACTGTGGGAATATAAGGAATATTTAACATGTCACTCAGAACATAAAAAAAAGCAATCATCTATTTAATCATCTTCACCATCAGCAGGAATTTTCTCTGGGTTTCTTATATGCAGAGTAAACTTTTAGTCTATATGGTTGGTAAGCAAAAGAATAGCATAAGTACGGGCTAGCCTCAATGGTAGCACAGAAATTGGCAATTTATAAGACTTTCAGTTATGATTCTGTACACATTAGTAATCAAATAAGATCACCTCAATGACTGCCTTATCAAGTAATTGTGTTGATTTTAAGGAAAAATTATTTTTCTATTACCATTTCTGCTTTAGATAATGAAAAGAAACTGGCAAATGGTAACGATTCACATATTAAACTCTGAAAATAATAGTGACCAACAATTTTCACATTGGGTGATTTATTTTAAGATATTATATCAAACAAATAATTCACTTCTGGTACTGAAATTTATAACAAGCAAAATAACAACATTTATAAATTACTTATGACACCAAAGTTTCCATAGCAAAACAAAGTTTATTTTTATTTAGTTTTTTTCAATGTTTCCTGAAATAGTAAAATATATTTTATGATGAGACAGGTTAAATTTACCTTAATAAAATATAGGAATGTATATTCTAGTATGAGTGAAAAATTTAGTATAAGATCTACAAGTTGAAAGTAAAAATGATTTAAGGAAATTCTGAATGCTAAGCATACAGATTGATATTTATGTATTATGATGAAATAATCTCAATAACAATTAAAAATAAAACCAAAAGCACTTTACAAACCTTGTTTGCTGCTGACAGAGACTACCGAACCAGAGCCATCATACATAACACTGCCAATAGTGGAGAGCTCAAAGTCAGCCCAGTATATTCGTCCACTAAAATGATCCACAGCCAGCCCTGCAGAATCAACACACAGACAAGTAATAGAAAAAACTGAGATTGTTGAACTTACATGCTTTCTTCTTAATATATTTTTGGAGTTTTCCTTCAACTATCACAGAAATTATCCACTATATATCATGGTACTAAAGAACTCAAAAAATTGAAATAACCTAAGCCTTACCTCAAAAGGATGTGTTCTGATTACAAAGCATTTATTTAATGAAATATAAGCAATAATCCTTCCTCACACAGAAAAGAGACCTTAAGTATCTTTCCTTTTTGTACTTATTGGCTTCTTACTTATGATTACATTCTAGTAGGTTTTACGTGATATTTCAATTCATATGTTTATATATAGAATGAGTTCATCATATAAATAACTTAGTCAACAAAAATCTAAGCTAATTTGGTATAAACTAGTTTGGCATAACATGTGAATCCTTTCATGAAGATAGAATTCTAAGAATATAAAAAGTTCACGGATTTAATCCTAAATTGTGAGGCACCGTGTGTGCTTGCTGAGGTTTAAAGTGAGTTAAAATTGATTTATATAGTAGGAAAAATGAATAACAACATTTTAAGTTAAGGTTTTGGTACTGTGTGCATTTTCTATTCTCATACTAAATTTGCTTTAAAGTTGTTTGCCTTAATTTCCATTATAGGTATCTGCAACGAATATAATAAACTGGTATAACATCCAGTAAAAAGTAATGTTTTTCTACTTATCTACCTTTCAATTTTTTTATTTGTAAATGTGATTGAAGTCCAGTTACTATTTTCTTGTAAAAATATCAACACATCGGCTATTTTAGAGAGTAAAGATATTTCAATATAGAAGAGTAAGACCTATGACAGATGGACTCCATAAAGTCTTCGCTGTTGTAAATACTTAATTTTTGTGAAATAGGTATTCTTTAGATATGACATATACTTTGAAAGTGCAATGTAATTAAAATACATTTAACAGTTGAATGTTACAGAGATTTTCCAATTATAACATTCAGTAAAGAACTAAGGTATACTTCAAAGTCAAGGCTCTGGAGTAAAAGGTATTTTGAGTTTGTGCAAAACATACTTTCCTGTGCAGAAGGGACAAGACATAACAATCAGAATTGGAAAAATATATGGTAAAAAGTAACTTGTGAATAATTCTTCAGTTAAGTATTGAGATCTAGATACAATATAATCAATCTGAATATAAGTATTGTTCCTCAATTAAAATATAGAGATTCACTATGTCTGCCTAGCCTCTGAAAAATTATATAGCAATTAAAGTAGGCAATTCATGATATACTAGTTTCTTCTCAAAGACTATTTGGAGTTATGTTCAGAGGTATTCATGCATAATTATGAATAATATAAATTATAAAATGATCCAATTTTCTGCCAATGGCATTAAAGTTCAAAGTATTGTCTAAGAAAGTTTGAAAACATTTTACTTTCTTCTCAATGAATGCAATACAATAAAGAAGTAGATAAAACAAAAGCCTCTCCCCAAGAGAAATGGCTTTATACTTAAAATATTAAATTTTCTAATTATGGAAAAGAACAATGAATGCGTAACTCAGTTTAATTAGTAATATTGTTTCTCAGATTCAACAGAAGTAGGAAGCCCTCAGTGTGTCATATATCACATTATTGCTTGCATAGGATATACTCCTCTTTATCAGCTCTGGTCACATACTGTACCCTTGGATAGAATTACATCTAGATAGAAATTACTTAACTAAGTTTTTGGATGGATGGCATTTATATTACAAAAAAACCACAAATCAATGATCTTGAGTTTTTCCTTAAGCCCTTTAATAAAAAGATAGTCTTTTAAATTAAAAAGTTAATAAAGGAATCAACTACCTTTTCCTGTTATAGTGATAAAAGTCAAGTTTATAGGAAATAACATGATCATGTCTATCCTTAAAGTATTACATATCCTTTTTGTCTTTAATAAAGAACCAATAATGAAATGAAAAAAATAATTCTTAAGAAATTCGTATCTGAACTGGAAATGACAAATATACTGAACCAAGTTAGTAGAAATAGAGAAAATTTAAAATAAAATGCTATACACATTTTAATCAAACATAATAGAATCACAGTTTGAAAGCTTCATAAAATATAAAGACACAAGCTAAGGTTTAGTAATGCAATATAACACAATAACTCTGCAGTCATTTTCTTAATACCGTATCCCTCATAATGCCAAGAATACTGTTACATTTTAAGAAATTTTTGAATCTTGTTTTTGTTGTACTCTGAACATTGCTCTATTTCAAATAGTTTCCCTATTTCCAATATAGTCTAAGATGATAAAAAATGGAGAAAACAAAAAATTACCATAAGTTACCACAGTACTGAAGTGTTATTTTAGAAAGATTTGGAAAAGAGCATTAATTTTAAATCGCTGTGATTTCAGAAATGGAGAAAAGAATTTATATGTACTCTGTTTTAAGAGAAAGTCAAGATGTGTAAGGTGCCTTTTTCTTCTTTAAAAGGTGTCAAGAGGGGCTGAGATAACTAAAGATATTTTCCACCATATCATATTTAATTTTTAAAAATAACATTAAAATATTTTTCAGATTGATTGTCTATTTAGAGTTTTATTTTCCAAACTGCATTAATGTGATTTTTCACACACACACACACACACACACACACACACACACACACACACACACACTTATGACAGCGTTGGTAAAATAAAATAAGTTCATTAAGCAACAGCATCACAGTGCTAAAACGTGTATCTATTTCAGTGGTTATAAATTAAAGAATTTGTTTAATGAAATAAATGATTATGACTATTCCAGGGCCGGTGTGCATATCTTTATTTTCTCTAAAATTGCTACAGTTTGGAGAAAGGAGGCAACATAGCCCTCTAGATATCAAAAGGTATGGTATTTAAATCAAGATGTAGTCCTAAAACCTCCTATTAAAAGCTACATCTATCCAAGGTTGCCTCCTTGTGCCGCACACTGCCAGGTACTAGGCACAGAGCAAAGAATAAGATGTATCATATTTTCACTCTTGTAGTGCAACTACTCAAACATTACACCACACACTGGAAAGAAGATTATGCTCCATATGTTTACCGCAGTGCCTGGTTATGAACACCAAGCATGCTATTTTTTACAGGAGGCTTCTAAACCGTTCCATGGATTAGAAAGTATAAATTTGAAGGCATCCAGTTGTTCATTAATCCAACACATACTTGTTTTAGGCACACACTGATGGTGGAGATATTAGAAAAATATTAATAATAGTTTTACATTACTTACAGTCTTATACACAGAGAAAATACATTAAAGAGTTGATGATAGACTGAATCAAATGATGGGATACCAAGAATGGAAACAAAGAGTGCTATAAAACCTCAGAGGACTGAAGTTTCCTCCAGTTTGTGCAGTGGTGGCGTGTGATTAGATTAGATATGAGAATCCCAATCCTGAAATTCACAGGTGTTACACAAGGAAAGATAAGTTCATGTCTGTTTCTGATGTTCATCTAAGTTATTATCTGTGTCCTGTTAAAGTAGAAAGTGTAACCAAATATCCTGTATCTCTGTGCATATATTCAGCCATGGATGGATAAAGGAAAGACAGAAATTTTTATAAGTCTACAGCACAAAGAACAAGATTTTAAACTTGGGGAGAAACAGAGGCATTATTCTATTTACTTATTTAAAAATGATACCGAAGTCATAACAAGTATTTGTATTTATGTCCAAAAAAGAGACAAAATAGGCACAAACAAGCCAAAGATTACTGAGAAGACATAGCAATGAAGTACAGTTCTGATCAAAGACATCTCATAAGACAAATTTGTGGAAAGTCTTCCCATATAAAGGGAGCATATATGCCTGTAAATACAAAACAATGACTTACTGATTACTACTCTTTTAAAGCTATTTATAGTAAGATTATGTTCATGGAAATAAAATTATATTTTTTTCCTAAAAATCTCCTGAGACTTGTTCTGACTTGTGTGTATATGAATTACACTTGTCTTGGAAATACACAGGAGTTATTAACCATTGTAAAGATAACATGTAGGTATGCTTCTGCTTAATGTAATAAATACTTCCTGGGATTTTAAACTGACATTTCTAATAGTAAGAAAGTAATTTATTCAAATTCCTCTGATACAACTCTTTAAGATATATAATGCATTATTATAAATTATATTCACCATGCATTGTTATAGAACAACATAGCTTCTTCCTCCTATCAAAAAATTACTTCCTACCCAGCAGCAGAGCTCTCAACTTCATTCTCTCCAGTGACTAGGTAACACTATTCTACTCTCAACTTCTATGAGGCCAATGATTTTAAATTAGACTTGCAAGTGAGATCACATGACCACATAATATGTACAAATATTATATGTCAGTAAAAAAATATTTTTTTGCAGTACTGGGCATAGAACCCAGGGACATTCTACCTCTGAGCTCTACCCCCAGCCCTGTTTTTCATTCTTTATTTTGAAAAAGGGTCTCACTGAGTTGCAAGGGCCTCACTAAGTAGCTGAGGCTAGCTTTGAACTGTGATCCTCCTGTCTCAGCCTCCTGAATGTTGAGATTACAAGCATGAGCCACCATGCCCAGCTAAAAAAGAAATTTGTAAGCAGGTGGCAATGAAGTAAAAGCTGATAATAATTTATTTGTGTATTTTTGAATCTTAAAGTCTTATATTGATATACAATGAGAAAATGAATAACACTAACAAAATATGCTAAATGAAATATGTGTGTGTGTGTATGTGTTTACTGGAGATTTAACTCAGAGAAATTCTGCCTCTGAGATATATTCCGAGCCCTATTTTACTTTTCTTTGGAAACAGGATTTTGTTAAGTTGTTAAGGGCCTCACTAAGTTACTGAGGCTAACCACAAAACTGAAATCTCCTGTCTCAGCCTCCCAACAACAGGGATTATAGGCATGTGCTACCATATCCAGCTTAAATAAATTTTTTAAATGTGGATAAAATAATTATTACTGTTGAAGAATTGTGGCAGACACTATATGACAAACCTTTTCAAGGCTTTATCAGATTATACAAAACATTATGTTTATAACTATTATTAGGCCTAAGATAATAAAGAAAATGTATAATGATTTTATCATGTGATATAAATAAACTATCATATATTATTTAAGAAAAATGTTATTATACTCTGTTCACAAATGAGTTAATTGATAGTTGAAAGTTTATTCAGATGGTCCAATTTTAACTCAAGCCTATCTAAGTGAAAAGTTCATTCTTTCTACCATTCTGTATTTCCTGTATGCGAGGCACTGTCACTTGGTACTCTTCTTTGAGCCTGAATTCTAAGTTATTATTGTTTGACACCTTTGGAGTCTTCACTTTTGATCTCAATTCTTCTAAGCATAAGCATCTCATAAAATTCTACCTTTTGAATCTTATTTATTTATCTTTGCTTATATTAACACTAGAAATGATACATATTTGCTTCTGTTGCTAATGCCTCAAATTTCTCTAGGTTGGCTTCAAGTTCCAGGATGTGTGTTTTCAATAACCTGTGAAAAATCGCCATCTGATAGACTTATCTTGGGTGATGTCTTGGCTCAGTGACTAACAGCATCACACAGTTCCTGCTCAAGTGCCACCTTCTCTAAAGGTCTGCTTTATAAAAGGCCGAGTATTGTGCTGAAACCTACCTTGACATCCCTAACTCTTCTGGCTCTTTCAGTCTTTTTCCCATAACATTAAACACAAAATAACTTGCTTTGTAATTTACTTTTTTTAAAAAAATTTTCATTAGTACATTTTAGTCATACATCTTAATGGTATAATTGACTTTTTAAATAGCAAAGTTGTTACTGTTTCCACCCCAGGCCTCTCATAGGATATAAGCAGCAAGAGAAAAATTGACATATGACCACATTGTCACCTCTACTTTTCCACAAATTATACCTGGTACATGTAGGGTGCCTCAGCTAGTTGAATGAGTGAATAAATGGCTTCTGAGAGTCTGTTCTTCAAACTCATGCAGAAATTGCCACAGTAACCTTGCTGAGCATAAAACACATATGCACAATATGTACAGAGTAGATGGATGCATACCCACTGTCTTCTGGACATGTCCCTAAAGATGTCTGACCAGATCTTGTTACCTGCCAACAGGAGTCAATGGTCTCTTTAAAAGGTCTCTAGAAACTTGTGGGGCTTTCCCCTACCCACCTCTGGAAGTCTCATGACACTTTCCATTTTTTTATTTAATGCTCTTTGGCTTTCCCTGATTATAAACCACAAAACACCGTTTTCCCTGATTCTAAACCATAAAACACAGTTTTGGTTTAGCAATCGGCCACGAAAATTTGGGGATCTGTATTTCTGGTAAAAATTAGTGCATGGAATCTAGATAGAATTTGATACTTTTGAATAAAAGGAAGATGGCTGAATGATGGAAATAGTATGCTTTTAATTGATTTTAATTTAGTGATGCTTCTCCCAAACATCTTGTATACATTTCTAGTCTCTTCCTCTATCCTTATATACACTTAGTAAATTCCACTGGCTAGCTGGAAATGGTGGCATATACTTGTAATTTCAGTTCTTGGGAGGCTGAGATAAGAGGACTCCAAGTTCAAAACCAGCCTCAGCAACTTAAGGAGAATCTCAGTAGTTTAGTGAGACCTGTTTCAAAATAAAAACATAAAAATGATCTGAGGATGTAGCTCAGAGTTAGATGCCCCTGATTTCAAACCTCAATGCCAAAAAAACAAAACAAACAGAAAACAATTCCACCATGCTAACTTTGCTTTATTTCATATAGACATTCTCTCCTTCCTATTTCCCTATCACTTTTCTGCTCATGCTATTTTCTGCTCTCATAAAGGCCATTTGATGATAATTATCCAGTTTCTTGGTCTCTGTGTCTATTCATTGCATTGCACAAGTGCTGCCCAAGAAATATGCCTGAAGCCATACCTTATCCAAACCACCTATTGAATCAGAATTATAAATGATTCGTTACTGGCCCAAATCATGTTTAATCACAATGGAGTTTAAAATTCACTGTTTGCAGCTTACATTATATTATACAACCTGTCTCCTTCTAGGTGCGCCATGACTCTGTACATCAACAGAACATGTCCTGTGCCCTACACCAAAGCATCTAGCCCACAGCATTATCTCATTTAATACACACACAGGTTATGTAATTTATTAATTCTGGGTTTGCTAACAGTTGTAAAAATTAAACTTTGAGCCCGGCGTGGTGGTACACGCTTGTAATCCCAGTATTCAGGAGGTTGAGACGGGAGGATCTCAGTTCCTGGTCAGCTTCAGCTACTTAGTGAGGCTCTGTGCAACTCAGTGAGACCCTGTTTCAAAAAATAAACAATAGCTGGGCGTGGTGACGCACACTTGTAATTCCCAACGCTTGGGAGGCAGAGACAGGAGGATTGCCCAGGTTTGAAGCTAGCCTCGGTGGCTTAAGAGACCCTGTTATTAAATAAAAATTTAAAAAAATAGGTGTCTAGGAGTGTAGCCCAGAGGTAGAAGGGTTTTCAGGAACCCGAGTATCACAGAAAGAAAGAAAGAAAGAAAGAAAGAAAGAAAGAAAGAAAGAAAGAAAGAAAGAAAGAAAGGAAGGAAGGAAGGAAGGAAGGAAGGAAGAAAGAAAGAAAGAAAGAAAGAAAGAAAGAAAGAAAGAAAGAAAGGAACGTGGTGTAGCTCAGAGGTCAAATGCCTCTGTGTTCCATTCCCAGATGCCCCCCCCAAAAAAAAAGAGAAAAGAAAAAAAATATTTTAAGTTTGAAGATAATAGTTCATTCTGAAATCTCACTGCTAATAAGTTACCCCTTTGGATTCAAAACCAGGTACCTATGATTTGAAAAGCACTTTGAAAAAATACCTTCCTGATGGAATATCTATCTACCTTTTTTTTCTTTTTTTTTTCTTTTTTTTTTTTTTTTTTGGTGGTACTGGGGTTCCTGGAAGCCCTCCTTCCTCCGGGCTACACTCCCAGACCTATTTTATATTTTTGAAACAGGGTCTCTTACGTCAGCACGGCTGGCTTCGAACCTGCGCGATCCTCCTGTCTCTGCCTCCCAAGCGCAGGGATTACAAGCGTGCGCCACCACGCCCGGCTCTATCCACCTTTTAAATGCCCATCTATCCTTTTTTTTTTTTTTTTTGCGGGTCTGGGGGTGGAACCCAGGCCTCACTAGTTAACTGAGGCTGTCCGTGAACCGTGAACCTTCGGTCTCAGTCTCCTGAATGCTGGGATTACAAGCGTGTGCCACCACGGCAGGCCCCACCTATCCTTTAAGCATCTGTTCAAGTGGTATCCCTATAACTTTTTTCCATATTGGAAACAGTCTTTCTTATCTCTGAACTCTGATGATATTATAAAACATGAAACAATTCACATGTTTTGCAATACCCACACTTAATTCTAAGCATGCCTCATTTTATATTTTCTTTCTTTTTTTTTTTTTTTCCTGCAGTACCAGGGATTAAACCCAGAGGTATTCTACCTCCAAACTATACCCCCAGCCCTATTTTTATTCTTTATTTTGATACAGGGTCTCACTAAGTTGCCGGGGGCCTCACTAGCTGAGACTGGCTGCAAACCTGGAACTCTCCTGACTCAGTTTCCCAAGTACTGGAATGCAAGTGTGTGTAACCATGCCTGACTATATTTTCTTAATACTTTAACTTCCTGAAAAAAAATGGATGATGCCAGCTTTTTCATTAAGTTACCTGAAGTGTTGAGTAGAGCTCTGATGAAAGATGTTTGATTCATGCATCTTCCATTGGGTCCACTGTAGGGGACACTGTGGTATATACCCAAATCTTCTTCCATCGGCTGTATTGCCAATCTGCCAAACACTGCTTTGGCAGCTAAGGGCTTACACTTAACCCTGATCATCAGAGAGTTGTTCTTAACTGACTAGAGCATTCTTGCTTGGGAGGTTACACCCAAAGTCCAACCAGGGATTAACGATGCATATAAAATGCTGATACCCTTGCCTGACTTGAATTGTACATTCCAAAACTTATCCCTAGCACCTCGAGCCAAGAGTGGACAGTTTTCCTGGACTCTTTCCCTTTATCTATCTTTTACAAGCATCTCCTGAATAGCACTGCCTCTGTAATAGCTTTTGGAAGAATTCCCATCTCATGTTCCCTCCTAGGCATCCTCTACAGGCAATCCCCCAAATTGCTGCCAGTTATTCTTTAAAATGAAAACATATCACATTTAACTCTGATTTGAAAAAATGTTAACGTCAGAAGTTTTGATCTTACTGATTTTGTGAGATTTCAGTAAGTCTAAATTAGAAGGTAATTAGTTAACAAGAAGTTCAAAGTGCTTAATTAAAATTGAGATTGAACAGATCGTGCTGCCTGCAATACCTTCTCAGAACTTTTTAGTGGTTGCCTTCAAGGTATCATACAATCCACCTTTACACTGCTTCCCAGTCTCCTGGTCAACCTTGCCATCCTTGGTCCTTGTGCTACCATCCTCCAGAGTTGCTTGGGTACTTCTACCTCTGCTAAATTTGAGGGTATTGACACATGCTCAGTTCATTCTTAGTTTAGACGTTATCGTTCTTTATCCATGGACAGCTCTTTCCTCATATCCACATATCTTATTAGCTCTTCTTATTTAGGTAATACCTTAAATATGGCTTTTCTAGAGATGAATTCTCTGAGAATCATACTTGAATCATCATTGCTAATAACCATATATCCCTTACAAGGACTTTGAACTATGTGGCATGGTTAAATTTATAATCTATTATCTACTAAAAGATAAGTTTCATGAGGATTAGAAATTGCTTATCAAGAGAAGAAATTTATTTCTTCAGTATTTGAAACCATTTCTGACACATAGTTGGTGTCCCTTTAATATTTATTAAACATGTGAATGAAGACACACTTATATAAATACACTAAGTCCCAAATTATTCTGCCTTAGGCAAAGATTAAAACAATTTAGTTCAATGATAGCTGGAAAGCACATCAAAAATTAAGGAGAGAGCTGGGCATGGCGGTGCATGCCTGTAATCTCAGATCTGAGAAACTGAAACAAGAAGATATCAGATTTGAGGACAACTTCAGCATCTGAGAAACTGAAACAGGAGGATAGCAGATTTGAGGACAACCTTAGCTTCTTAGTGAGACCCTGATTCAAAATAAAAAATAAAATAAGGCTGGAGATATGGCTCAGCATTAGAACACTTCTGACATAAATTCCAAATACCCCCACAGAAAGTAAAATAGGGTTGGAGACGCAGCTTAGAAACAGAACATCTCTGGGTTCAATCTCCAGAACATCACAAAAAAAGAAGAATATAAGTGCCAAGCAGAAACTAACCATAATCTATCAAATATATATATATATATATATATATATATATATATATATATATTAGTTCTGGGGTTCCTGGAAACCCTTCTACCTCCGGGCTACACTCCCAGACCTATTTTTATACTTTTTTACTTGGAAACAGGGTCTCTTAAGCCAGCACAGCTGGCTTCAAACCTGCGTGATCCTCCTGTCTCCTCCTCCCAACCGCGGGGATTACAAGCGTGCGCCACCATGACTGGCTTATCAAAGATATTTAAAAAGTATGTTTATGTTAAATAATCTAAAACATGTAGACAAACAAGCTTCTGTTATTTTAGTGGGCATGTGGTGGGTAGGGTGGGTGGTCCAGAATTCTAAAGGTGCCTCCAGTCTGAAGATGTTCTATCAATGAGGTAGTGAACAAGTTGGAATTTCTGAGCATTTGAGTGGGTACTCTAGATGGGAATCTGAGAGGAAAATGACCTGGGGTCAAAAACTTGGAGAAGGAAGAGAAGAACTGAGTAGTCTGAGAAGTCAGTGTGGATGGAATGTCTGGGAGGAAGATTTAAATCAGATTGACAAGCTCAGCATAAAAAAGAAAGGAATTGTAAAACTTGTCTTTTGCAGAAATTATTTATATTTTGCCACTTTTGCCCATTTCTTCTCTCATCCTTTGGGAATAGTACCATCTGTCCCAACAACATTAACATATATCTTTAAAAATACCCTAATATATTGCTATAAACTGTCAAAATTTTATGCACGTGGAATTTCACTAATAGCCTTACAATTTAGGTAATTTTCTGATAACACCCCCATAATATAACTGGCAGTATGATAATGACCTTACTTTCAAGTTGAGAAAATAGAACATGAAATCTTAATGACATCCATAAAACCATACTATAAATTTTTTATCTACTTATAAAATTACCAACAAAACTAGAAAGAATTGTTAATACCAATAAGCTCAGTGTTATTTCTTCACATTTTAGCACATGTCAAAAATACATCATACCTGTGGGCCTCTGTAAGTTCTTTTGCACTAAAATTCTTCTCAGAGTACCATCCATGGCCGCTTCCTCTATGTGGGAGTGATCTCCAATGACAGTCCAGTACATCATGCTGAGGAGAACAGGTAAAGGGTGTTAGCCTAACGCTGCTGCTAATCACCCATCTCTGCTCCTCAAACAAGGTCACTTCAGAGAACAAGCATCAGTCAATACCCCACCCTGAGTCCCTTAATAAGAAAATTCCTAGACCCAATGTGTAACCTACTGAATGGAAACCGCCTATAGTAAACCTTGGGAGACAACATTTTAAATAAAGTCCTAGCCAAGGCATGGTGCTGCACTCCTGTAATCCCAGAATTTAGAAGGCTGAGCTGGGAGGACCGCCTGTTTAGGAACTGCCTCAGCAACGTAGCCAGACCCTGTTTCAAATCAAGAAATGAAAATGGCTGGAGGTATAGCTCAGAGGTAAGATTTTCCTGGGTTCAATCCCCAGTGCCCCCCCCCAGTGCACACATACATATCCTAACTAAGCTCACTAAAATCTGAGGACTATTAATTAATGGGAAACACCATACATCATAATTATTTAATATCCAAAGTTCAACCTGGAAAATTCAATTTAAATATCAGAAGAAAACTATTTTCATCACTCAAAACTGTCCTCTGTGACAGAATGTTTATTTTATTGCATCTCCACCCAATACACTTTGTCTTTTATGATTCTGAAGTTCTCTCAATCATAAGTCATTCTCTTATTTACAAGACAATATACTAAATATATATTGCAGTACTGGGGATAGAATGCAGGGGCATTTTACCTCTGAAATACATATCCAGCCCTATTTTTTATGCTTTATTTTGAAACAGAGTCTCACTAAGTTGTAGAGGGCCACACTAAGTAGCTGAGGCTGGCTGTGAACCTGCAATCCTCCTGTCTCAGCCTCCCAAGTACTGGTATTACAAGCTTGCAACACCATGCCCAACACCACACTATAATTTGAATAGTTGAAGTTACGTCTTTATATTTATTATCTAGTTATTTTTATGGACTAATGGTACCTTTTAAAAATATTATACCTTTCCATTTGGGTCACTATTTATAGGTTTCCCTTTTTAAATTATGGAAAGAGCCCAGGCGTGGTGGCACAAGCTTATATTCCCCGTGCTTGGGAGGTAGAGACAGGAGGATTGCTCAGGTCCAAAGCCAGCCCCGCTGGCTTAAGAGACCCTGTTTCCAAATTTTAAAAATGTAAAAATAGGTCTGGGAGTATAGCCTGGAGGTAGAAGAGCTTCCAAAAAAACCCCAGTACCACCAAAAAAAAAAAAAAAAAAAAATATATATATATATATATATATATATATATATATATATGGAGAGAAAATATTTATATTTAACTGATTAAATTAAATTTATTTATAATATACCCTCGACATTTATTATCACAAAGAGATAAAAGATTAGTATTCTACATTTAGTATATTTAATATTTAATTCAATTGGAGATGAACAATAGTAGCCACATTTTTATCACATCAATCTCATTATTTTGCACTTCATATCTACAAATACAGACATGCACAGAAACACACACATACTGATATGTATATAATATATAATATAGAAACATTTCAGAAAAGTAATTGTGTCAACATTTGGAAGGAAATGTCATGCTTTCATAAAGAAAAGGAAGTATGGAGATTTTCAGAGTTCTTTTTAATATATTACATGTTAAATACTTATTAGCAGAAGTAAAATGGTATAACACAATCTCTATAAATAGTTCATTCATATCAGAAGATACAAAAACAAAGCCATTAACCTACCCTCTTTTTGGATTTACAGCAATAGCATAGGGTTCTCCAGCCATATTTGTTAAGAGTCTGGTGCAGTTGGGGCCATTCAGTTGCCCTACGTTGATAGAGTACCTCAAACTGGTCCAGTGAGTAGTATAGTAACTGAACCAGTGCATTCTGGAGTGATCAGTCCAATAAATATTCCCAGCAACCCAGTCAACTGCAATGTCTCTGGGCCTTTTAAATTCAGGACACTAAAAGAAAAATAAAACATATTTTCAAAGGGAAATTAGTCGTTTTCTTATCTATATACATTGAGATTATGGGAGAATCATATGAAGTTTGTCAGGTGTTAATATAAAGATTTTAAAAATACTTAATTTTATTCTTTTTTTTTTTTTTGGTGGTACTGGGGTTCCTGGAAGCCCTTCTTCCTCCGGGCTACACTCCCAGACCTATTTTATATTTTTGAAACAGGGACTCTTACGCCAGCACGGCTGGCTTCGAACCTGCGCGATCCTCCTGTCTCTGCCTCCCAAGCGCGGGGATTACAAGCGTGCGCCACCACGCCCGGCGTCTTAATTTTATTCTTAATCATAAATATATAATTGGACAAATTTTAAATACACAGACTGAATTTTTCTTATGATCATAGCTTTTTAGTCACCCATCCTGCTACACATTTTACAGAAGCATAGGAAGTTCATTTGTGACCTTTCTCAGCCAATATTCCCTGGAGAACAAATACAGTTCTGATATTTAACACCATAGATTACTTTAAATATGTCCGAGTAGGTAGACTCATAGTCTTCCATTCTCAACTCTTCTTTCACTATACCTATGATATTCATCCACATTGACAACTGTGTCAGTTGTTATTAATTTTATTACTAGGTAAAATTTCATTTCCTGAAACAATTGTTTTACCATTCTGCTGATGACATCCACTTGCATTATTAATAGTTTTAGGCCATTACAACTGACGTAATGAACATTTTTTGAATATGACTTTTGGTAAACATACCCATTTATTTTTTCTGAATATTTACTCAGGAATAGAATTGACTCTTCAATTAGACAGTACTAGAAAAACATTTATTTTATTCATTTATTTATGTATATATTTGGTACTGGGGATTAAAGCCAGGGGCATTATACCTATTAGCTACACCCCAGCCATTTTTATTTTCTTATTTTAAAACAGGGTCTCAGCTGGGTGTGGTGGTGCACACTTGTAATCCCATAGTTTGGGAGGCTGATACAGGACTGCACAGGATCAAAGCCACCCTCAGGCGGGGCGTGGTGGTTCACACTTGTAATCTCCACTCTTGGGAGGTGGAGACAAGAGAATCGCGCAGGTTCGAAGCCAGCCTTGCTGGCTTAAGAGATCCTGTTTCAAAAAAAAAAAAAGTATAAAATAGGTCTGGGAGTGTAGCTCAGAGGTAGTAGGGCTTCCAGGAACACCAGTACAACAACAACAACAACAACAACAAAAAAAAAAAAGCTAGCCTCAGCTATTTAGTGAGACTCTCATCAACTTAGTGAAACCCTGTTTCCAAATGACGTATAAAATAGGTCTGGGAGTATAGCCCAGATGTAGAAAGCCCCTGGGTTCCACCCCTAGTACCACACACACAAAAAAATAAAACAGGGTCTCACTAAGTTGCTGAGGGTGGCTTTCAGCCTATGCTCGCCTTGTCTCACCTTCCCAAGTACTAGAATTATAGGTATGCACCATCACACCTGAATAAGAAAAACTTCTAAAAAGATCTGCATCTATATACAATTTGTTCAGCAGTGAAAGGAAGTGCAAACTGCTCTGCAGTCTTCTCACAACCAATTTGACTTAAAAATTAAAAATAAAATTAGTGTAAGTCAGGCAAACACAGATATACTTGTAATCCCAGTACTTGGGAGACTGAGACAGCAGAATCACAGGTTTGAAGCCAGTCTGAACAGAATAATGAAACTCTTTCAAAATAAAAATTAAAAAGGACTGGGGAAGTAGTTCAGTGGTAGAATACTCCTGAGTTCAAGACACAGTTCCGCAAATACTAATAATAAATAATAAATAAAATATGGTACAGACACATTTAGAGAACTACTAATTTTAACAACTTTTTACAAAAGCTGCACTATCTACATTAGCTTAGATTTTCTACTAATACTCTGTTTTACAAAATTGCAGTGAGAATAAGGGAAAAGAGTTCATTAGGAATAGACAGCAAGGAAAATAATGTATGTTCTATGCCCTTCAATTAACTTGATGACTTTGAGCAGGAACTAGTATAGTCATTAATTTGACATGGTCAGGTTTATTGTGCATAACCAAAACTGAACGGAGATTCTCAGAGGTATTGTATCAGACGAGAAACAATTATTTGAAGGTGATTATAACTAGACATGTAGTCAATGTGTAAGAGCATCATTAGAACCTAACAATCAGTGGAAATATGTTGTTTTAACACATTATAGTTCCTTGTGTCATTTAACAATGAGGATAATTGATGAATCAATCTTTTTAAAGAGAGAAGAAACTTACAATCTCAAAAACAATATGAAATGTAAAAAGCAAAGTAAAACAAAGAGAAATTGCAAGTCACTGTCTATTATGTGACTACGGGGATATCAAATAAGGGAAGTATTACTTAAACCAGTTACAGAACTGATAGACAACTTCTGTTTATCTTTATTATCAATGCTTTGAAATATGTTTCTGAACTAAAATTATAAAACTTTTTCAACTCTAAAAATAAATAGTATCCATATACTTAGTATATTCCTCAAAGTTAACTCTATTAAACGTAAGACACTCAACATTATGGAGTGCTCTAGAAATGTCATGTAAATAATACTTACATGGTCATAATATAAAGTTTGTCACAGCCAAACCAAATGATCATTTTCAGATGCTCTAGTATAATTTAAATTAGCTATATTTTTGGCAGCATTAAAAAGTAAATATATCACCAAATGTCATGTGCATGTCAGTGTTAATCATAATTTTATAAACATAAAAGATAATGGTAAAATAACCATTATAAGCTGCTTAGAGTCTGTTGTAGCCTACTTATATTTTTAACTCCAAGAAAACAAGCCTTCAGCATGCAAAAATTGTGATTCCATTTTTTTTAGCTTGAGCATAGAAAAATACCTACTTTCCCTCTGTCATATGTATTTATATACGTATGATTCTTTTTATCCTAATGGCATCCTTGTAAAAATGTGACATTTCTCATACAAAGTCCTACATTTTGTGAAGTTTGAATTTTCATTTTATTTCATTAGTACTCAAAATTTTATTATTTTTCCAATGTGGGTATCTCTCCCTCATCCCTTTCTCTCTCTATATATGTGTGTGTGTGTGTGTGTATACATATATATATATATATATATATGTATACACACACACACACACATATATATATATATATGCACATACATATAGATTTACACATATTTTCCTATACCCAGATCAATGACAATGAAGACTAAATTTTTCATGCTTATTGAGCACTCAGAAATTTAATTCAGTTATACTTTTATTTTCAAGTTATTGGACTGTTAAAGACTATTAATGAGTAAATTCCTTAAGGATAAATAAAATTTAGGTTTCATTTTTAGTCTAAGGGACATGGAGTTAAAAAAAGAGAAACATCTTTTATGTGAAGCAGAAAAAATACTCTGATAATTTGGAGATTTATTTAAATGTATTCATCTATTTTTTGTTCCCTGGATCAAGGAATCAACTCTCATTCCAGTAACAATTAAAGGAATTAGACTATAGGGTAAAGGGCAGTCATGTCTAATTACTTTAACCTAAAGTTACGGAATCATCAGTGACAATATGATTCACAGGGAATACTGTTAGCAAGGTGAATATGTTACCAGGTGTTCATCTTCAGTGACTTACTGTACACTGAACATACATTGATCCTCAACACTAAAGACAGCAGGAAAAAAAAGAAGGAAGGAGGGAAGGAAGGAAGGAAGGAAGGAAGGAAGGAAGGAAGGAAGGAAGGAAGGAAGGAGGGAAAGAAGGCAGGCAGGCAGGCAGGCAGGCAGTCCATCCACTACCACCAGAAGAAGGTGGTAACAGTAGGGTCCTAATCTCGAGGAATCTGTTTCCACATTGGGAAGTCACCCTTTGGAATGAGTTGCTCAAGAATGGAATCATTCTCCTCTACTCCTCACAGCGTCACTAGTCTTGTGAATACGATCAACCTTATACAAGTGAATGAACAGATCTTGGCTGAAGTGAGAAGCACAAGTTCTGACAGAACCTTGATATAATCAACAGAAAATTTATGAAGAGGTACCAAATTGATCTGGTAAATAAAAGAAGTGGGGGGAAAATACTAGGATATGGAGAGTGAAGATGGAGAGTCATATGAGAATACAGAGCAGAAAAGCTTAAGGCATTAATTAGGTCTCAGTGGGCCTGGAAATAAAACAAGCAAACACATCAGACTGGAAAGCAAAAGCGAATATAAAACTCTCTTTGGCTAGTTCACTTGTCAGAGAGGCCAATGAGCTAGCCACTCTCGCAAAATGAATTATGTTTAATTTTTGGATTTTGGTCTTTGGTAGTAATAAGGATTGAACTCAGGGGTGTTTGACCTCTGAGATATACCCTAGCCCTATTTTATTTTATTTTTATTCTGTTGAAACAGTCTCACTAAGTTGCTGTGTGCCTTGTTAAGTTGCTGAGGTTGACTTTGAACTTTTGATCTTCTTGTCTCAGCTCCCAAAGTATGGAGATTACAGGCATGGACCATCTTGCAAGGCTGAAATATGTTATGTTTAAGAGACAGAGGAAGCATGTGGTTATCTCACAGCAAAGAGCACCTTTCATATTGTTGCACAAAGCAGAAGACAAATTTGAATGTTTTCTTCTGACAGATGGTCTCTTCTCTAAAAAGCACTCTAACTACATATGCAAAAATTTTGGGCCTGAGGCATTATTCTCTGTGGAGATATATTAGTCAAATGAATACAGTCCTTAAATCTTTTAGAAAAAAAATGACAGCTTGATTATAAGCAAATTAGAGATTACTATGTTAAATTACAAATCTTGTATAGTTGTGAATTGTATAGTATCAGTCACAATTTCAGTTTCAGTAAACTAAAGATATAAATCACTTGAGACATTTGGAGAGAGAGAGAGAGAGAGAGAGAGAGAGAGAGAGAGAGAGAGAGAGAGAGAGAGAGAAAGAGATATCTCCCATGGAAAGGTAGTTCAAGCATTTAGAGCACAGAAATTCTGCCTTTTTCTTAACAGAATTTCTCTAGTTATAAAACATTTTAAGAGAATCAGTGGTTACAAACCTATAAACCCAGCTGCTTAAGGAATTTGAGGCAGGAAGATCACAAGTTCAGGGCAGATATGGAATCTGAGAGAGATGCTGTCTTAAAATAAAAAGGGATGGAGGTGTAGCTCAGGGGTGGAGCACTTGCCTATAATGTGCTAAAATCTGAGTTCAATCCCCAGCACACAAGATTTTAACTCTGAGATACTGAGATTGTGGAGATGAAAGAGTCACTTTTTTCACTCGATACACATTTTTCTATTTGAATATTTTTGAGTGTTTATAAATTGCTTTTATACTTAAAATTGAATATGATTGGTAATATGAAAATAATGCATTTAAAATTATTTTTGTTAATTTTATTTTTCTGGCATATACTATAATGAAAATGCTTTGATATTGAATAGTTATTCAGGGAAATAACATGGCTTTTAGGCCTATGAGCAGTATGAGAGAGACCATTTTACCTTCATTCTACCAAATTATTAATTATAAGGCCAACTGGTAATATTTCACTGGGGTAGAAAGCTTCAGAATATCAGTTCATATTAAGAGGTACTTTAATATATCATTATAAGAAAAGAAGTTTCTGGTACAATCTACAAGTTTTCAACACGCTAATTAATGGAAACTGTAACTGGAGAGAAACATTACAGTAATACTTCAGCACTATGCAGCCCGAAAAACACCAACGTGGGTCATAAATATTTATATAAGGATTATATAAATATTTACTTATGAATTCATTATCTCACATAGAATTCATTCTGGTTCTTTCATTTCTCATTGTATATATTTGACAACTTCATTATTTAAAACTTTGAGAGAAAAATATATACCCACAGCTTTCTGTTGGCCAATATATACTATTTGCTATAGCAAAAAAAGTGATTTCTGAAATTAAACTTTTGTGGAAAAATCATATTTTATTCTGGTTATAAAAATATTTACTATTTAGGTACTATTAATGATGTTTGATATACTAAAAACCCCTGGAATACAAGAAAAATAAAATGAGGAAATGGTTTTGTGGAATTTGTCATATGATATAAAATATACTATGATAATATAAAAATTCTGTTAATACTATACAGATTCACAAAAAGAAGATGAATAAAGTGGAAACTCCATATGTACCTATATATTTTTTAGATTTTAGTAACATAGAGCAATAGAGATGCATACTTAATCACTCTAGAACTGAAAGACATAAATATTTAAGGTGGAAGTTTAATCGCCACACAAAAGCTCATACAGATTTACATTTGTAATAGAAATATAAATATTAAGATAAAGAAGTAAAAGAAGGCCCAGCATGATGGCACATGCTTTTAATTCCAATATTTGGGAAGATAAGACAGGAAGATCACAGGTTCACAGCCAGTCTCAGCTACTTAGTGAGGCCCTGGGCAACTTAATGAAACTCTGTTTAAAATTAAAGAATAAAATAGGGCTAGAGTTGTAGCTTAGAAGTGGAATGCCCCTTGTTCCACCCCCAGTACCATAAAAAAGAATTAAAAGAAGTATTAAAATAAAGAAGAGGGACTATTTCAATATGTTGTATTTAAGATCATAATAAATATGGTATGGCATCCAGAAGTTATAACAGAAATGAAGATCAGATGATACTGTATAAAAAGTGAATCCTATCAATGACAAAAATATTGGGAACAAAGTACAACCACTTGAAGTAGTGTTTATGTACATATTTGTATTTATATCTGTGCATATCTTACAAAAGTTCAATAATTTCAATAAAAATGTAATGCATAATACTGTCTTATAGAAAATGTTACACTTACCACATGCCTGAAATTCCAGTGCTTGTGAGGCTGAGACAGGGGGATTTCAGGTTCAAGATCAGCCTTAACAACTTAGCAAGATTCTTAGCAAACTAGTGAGCCCCTGTTTCAAATAAAAAATATTAAAAAGGAGAGTCTCTCATTTAACTTCCAGATCTTTGATCCATCTTGACTTAGTTGAGAAGGGTATAGGTTCAACACTCCAATATATAGGTACAAGTAGAAGCTTTCTCAACAAGACCCCCAAAGGTCATAAAATTAAAACAAGCATTAATAAGTGGATGGCATTAAACTGAAAATTTTCTGCTCATCAAAGGAAACCATCAAGACTCTAAAGAAAAAGCCCACAGAATGGGAGAAGATTTTTGCCAGCTATCCCTCTGACAGAGTACTAATATCAGAAAATAAAAGAACTTAAGAGACTTTACACTAAAAAATTATATAATACAATCAAGAAGTGGGCAACTTAATTGAATTGACACTTTACAAAAAAGAGATCAAAATGGCCAATAGATACATGAAAAAATGTTCAACATCATTAGCAATCAGGGAAATGCAAATCAAAACTACACTGAGATTCCATTTAACCCCAATCAGAATGGCAATCATCCAAATGTTAAATAATAAATGTTGGCAAGTATATGGATAAATAGGAACTCTTCAACATTTTTGGTGGAATTGAAAACTAGTTCAGCTGCTATGTAGATTAGTGTGAAGATTCCTCAGAAGACTGGGAATGGATCCATCATATGATCTGGTAATATCACTTCTGGGTATCTTTCCAAAGAAGTTGAAACCAGAGAACTACAGCAATATATACATGCTTATGTTCATAGTAGCAAAATTCACAATATCCAAACTATGAAACCAATCTAAGTGCTGATCAACAGATGAACGGGTTAAAAAAAAATATGGGAAAAGCTAGGAGTGGTGGCTCATGCTTGTAATCCCAGTAGTTGGGAGGCTGCCAGCCTCAGCTACTTACTGAGCTTTCCACCACTCAGTGAGACCCTGTTTCAAAATATAAAATGGGTAGAATACCCCTGGGTTCAATCTCCAGTACCACAAAAAAATTATGAGAAATACACACAATTCTGCTCAGCAATATAGAAGAAGATTATGTCATTTGCAAGAAAATGAAAAGGCCTGAAAAACATTATGTTAAATGAGGTTAGCCAATCACACATACTGAAGGATCATTCATTTTCTCTAATATGTACAAGCTAGAGAGTCCTGGGATATGAGAGAGAATCCAGATAATGAAGGAGAAACCTCAGTAGAGCCAGGGAGGTGGTCTAAAGGAAGGGGAGGAAGATTGAGTTTCATTAATAAAAATACTATCATCAACTCTATGTACATATGTGAATATACTAATGTCAGTTTTAGTACTCTGTATTTGGAAGGGGGAAATGGGGAAGGTGGGGGAGAACACTGAGTGCTGTGCTGCATGTATGTTATTGCCAACATGATTTATATTATGTGAGACTGTAAAGCACAATAAAAGCACATTAACAAAAGGAGAGTGTAGCTGAGAGATAAAAATCACTAGAACTAGAATTTTGGTTTGTTTTTTCTATACTGGAAATTGAACCCAGGGGCATTCTACCTCTGAGCTACACCCCCAGCCCTATTTATTATTATTATTATTATTATTTTTTTGAAACAGGGTCTTATTGAGTTGCAAATGTCCTCACTAAGTAGCTGAGGCTGGTCACAAACCATGATCCTCCTGTCTCAGTCTCCCAAATGCTAGGATTATAAGCATGTGCAGGAAAAGTGCAGATACCTATACAGCTGATTAATTTAAAAGATTTATGAAGTATTTATAAAAGTGATCTAAAAGTACAGATTTGCCAGACATGGTGACACACTTCTATAATCCCAATACTTTGGAAGCTTAGATAAAAGAATCTCATTTGATGACAGCCTCAGCAAATAGTGAGACTCATCAACCTAACCATATCTTATTTCCAAATAAAAATAAAATAGGGCTAGGTGTAGCTTGGAGATAGAAAGCTTCCAGATTCAATCCCCAGTAACACACACACACACACACACACACACAGAGTTCTTATTCAAGATTCAGTTTGACTATTCTTTAATATAATTTTCATTAAGTGTAAGTAAGGTCTATACTGGCCAGTGTTAGGCTTGTGTTTAAAGATAAAAATTAAAACATTATTTTCAATAACAAAACAAAAAAAGATATTTCTCAGTGTATACATAAAAAAAGTACTATATATCTATATGATAAGAGCCATAACCAAAATACTGACATAAATTCAATGATATAATAAGATCTTTACAATTTTTGGTAAACAAATTAAATTGCACAAAAAATTTTATATGATTTTACTTTGGATCAAAATTAGTACTATACAGGTATGCAAATTCATAAAAAATAAGTAGGTAAATAATTAATGATATGTCCATATAATAGTTTCCAAATCAGTTAAGAAAAAAATGCTTTACAGATATATGCAATAATATGGCTGAAACTCACAATCATTGAACTGAACAAAAGAGAACAGAAAAAATATATATATTACTTTTTTATCAACTAGTCTATAATGACAGAAAACACATCTCTGCTTTTTTATATATAAGGTAAGGGAATAAAGAAATTTATTACATAGGAATAAAATTGGACATTGTGGATATGGTATTATTTTGATTGTGGTCATGGCCAAAACTTTTTTAAATTGTAAGTAAATGTTATATATATATTTGAATAAGTATAGTTTATATATGACAAATGCAAATTAATCAACCTATTCAAATGCCAATTGACCTGTATGTAAATTACTTGAAAAATAACTGTGTACTATAAAATAAATTAATTACTCTTTAACAGGGCTGTGTATTTTAAGTAAATACATTTATCAAAAATCATTTTCACATTTTATATTATAAACTGTTCATAATAATTTTATAAGCATATATTCAAATATTGAATTTGAAATAAAAGTTGCCTAATTATTACAGTTTATAGAATTTCCATGGCACATAACAAATTTAATTAATATTTGGGGTAAATATACTATTGATTTATATAACAAATATAAGTTAATTTGTGGCTCCTAATCTTATTAGAAGAGACAAAACAGGTCATTTTTTTTACTGGTAAAAGGAACAATCCAGCAAGAGGAAATAATCATAATCAGCATTTATACCCCAAACATAGGTGCAGCTACTTTCATAAAAGAAACTCTTTGTTACATTAAATCACACATATATTCCAATACAATAATACTGAGAGGCTTTAATACCTGTCTCACACCATGAGACTGATATTCTAGACAAAAGGTCAGTAAAGATGCCCCAGACCTCAAGAGCATCACCAAACAAATGAAAATAATATTACACCCACCTACAGCAGAGTTCATATTTTTCTCAGCTTCTCACGAAACCTTTTCCAAAATAGATCACATTCTCTGTGTCTTTTCAGACCATAATAGAATGAAACTAGAAATCAATTATAAGAAGAACCAGAGAAACCACATAAACATGTGGAGACTGAACACTACACTGCTGAATGAAGAATGGGTCATAGAAAAAGTAAGAGTGAAATCAAGAAATTTCTAGAAATAAAAAAAATAGAGATGCTACACATCAAAACCTCTGGGACACTTTGAAGGCAGTAGTAAGAGGAAAATTCATAACACCAAGTGCTCACATAATTTTTTTTAAAATTAGGTACCTATCATTTCTTTTTTGTTGTTTATTGGTACTTGGGATTGAACCCATGAACATTCTATCTTTGAGCTACACCATGAGTTTTTTTTTTTTTATATTTTATTTATTTTGTTACAGTGTCTTTCTAAGTTTCTGAGGTTGGCCTTAAACCCTTGATCCTCCTTTCTCAGTCTTCCAAGTATTGTGATTATAAGTATGTACCACCCTACCTGGCTGTGTCTAGCATTTGATGGACACTGTTCAAGATGTTAACATTACAGAATTGACCAAAACAGCAAAACTTCCTGCCATCTTGGAACCTCTGTATAGAACGGTGAAGTAGGCAATGGATAATCAGCATAATAAATGAATATTTTCTATATCAGATTGGCAAAGATAAGCATCATGGAAATAAAAAGAAGGGCGGCATATTAAGGTTTAATCTAGGATAGGAAGCAGAAATAGATTGCAATTAACAATGTTTTATTATCAGATGGTGATATCTGGGAAAGATTTTAAAGGAATTGAAGTATTAAGTCATGTAGTAAGTAATGTATTAAGTCATTATTAAGTCATGTATTAAGTAATGACTGTTTTAGGTAAAAATAAGATTTCAGGAAAGGCCTTATATAGGCCGGCACTGATAGGCTGTAAAATAGCATAGACGCCCTAGAGAAAAGTGAGTAAAGGGGACAGGAATGGAAGATTAAGTAGAAAATAACAGGAGACCTGATCATGTTCTGCCTCTGAAGACATTGGGAGGCCTTTGTCTTTTGCAAGGTGAAAAGACACAGGATATTTTTTTATCATAAGTGTGATGTGATCCAATTTATGTTTTAGAAGGATCATTCAGGCTGCTGTGTGGTATGTGACAAGAAATGCACCACAATTGGTTTGGAGACAACTGAACCAATCTCGAAAGGAAAATGAAGGTGGTTCAAAACTAGGTGCTTTTCAATCATATCTCATTTTTTGGATATGACCCCAATTTCTGCCTGAAGATACTCTCCCCTGAAGGTTCCTATGACTACATTTTTGTTCTTTCTCTTCATTTACTGCCAACTTATTTTTCTTTTGTTGTTGTTGTTTGTTTGTTTCTTTTGTCCTGACAAACCTAGGGGCATCCTACCTCTAACATACACCCCCAGTCTTTTATTTATTTTATTTTAAAACAAAGTCCTGCTAAATTGCTGAGGCTGGCCTGAAACCTGTAACCCTCTTAACTCAGTCTACTATCCACTTCCTGACATCATTTCAATCTCATAAAGAAACCAACTCAACAAATAGCCAGATTCATTGGCTATGAGGAGGAGAGGAATCAACAATGCCTTTTAGATATTTTACTTCAAGCAGAAGGAGAAAAGAATTGACATTAAATAAGATTAAGGAAGCAAATTTGGGGTTCATATGAGAAGTTTATTTGAGGCTAAATGAACTTTGGGAAATTTTTAGGCAGTCAAAATTTAAGTAAGTAGACAGAGGCTAATATCAGTTGGGTAATTATAAGCACTTGAATTTATGTTGAACCATGAAACTTGAATTTAGTAAAGACAGAAGGAAAGAGAAAAGAAAAAGAAATGTATCCCAGGGATATTACAGTTTTAAGAAGGAAGAAGAAAAGAAGCTAACAAGAGACACTGAGAGGGAAAGAAAACAAGAGTCTTTCTGTCACCAATAAAAGAAGAGATATATTGGTAGCCTGGCTTGGTAGATCACCCCTGTAATCTCAGAATTCAGGTAATTTATTATTATTATTATTATTATTATTATTATTATTATTATTATTATTTGGTGGTACTGGGGTTCCTGGAAACCTTTATACCTCCCCTACAATCCCAGACATATTTTATATTTTTATTTGGAAACAGTGTCTCTTAAGCCAGAGCGGCTGGCTTGGAACCTGCGTGATCCTCCTGTCTCCACCTCCCAAGTGCGAGGATTAAAAGCGTGCACCACCACGTCCGGCAGAATTCAGGTAATTTAGACAAAAGGATTTTACATTCAAGGCCAGTTTCACCAACTTAATGAAACAAAATATAAAAATATATTTCAAAACAAAATATAAAAAATCTTGGTGCTCAGATGTAGAATGCCCCTGGGTTCAAATCCAAGAACAACAAAAATGAATAAATTAATGAGTAGATATGAATGATTAAACTACTTACTTACTTAACTTTTGAATGTCCAAAAACTTCATCTAAGAACCATTTTCTTTTATGTTTATTGTTATATAAAACGGTATAACAAGCAAAATAATCTACTTAAAGCTGCACTAGAAAGATTGATATATTACTTCTATTTAGAGAAGAGTCTCTAGACTCTAGTACCATCGACATTTGGCCAGGATAATTTTTGTTGTGGAGGAAAAGCCTAAGCAATATGTTCCAAACCATCTCTGGACCTACACACTTGGAGCCTATAGCATTCTATTAGTTGAAGAAATAAAAAATCTGTGGAGACATAACCAAATGTCCCTAGGACAAGAGATCAGCTCCAGTTAAAAAAATGCTATAAAGTCCCCATGTGTTCTCTGAGGTATTTTCTAGTATCTTAAAATTATTTCAAGATCTTTAATGATTCTGGGTCATAAAACTTATTGAACACTTCCTTGCCTGACTTCCTTGATTTTTAGAAGTCCCTTGTTGTTTGGAGACAATCTCTTTCTTAGGATACTTTCCTCTCGCAGGGTCTGTGACTTCATGTTCTGTTTTCTCTTAAGGTGCTGGCCTCTCCTTGTCTTCATTTTGATCTCATTTTAGAGCTTTACTTCAGTCTGTCTCTACTTTATTACTACTGTTAATCTAATATCCCTTCATGCTTTTAAACATGACCTCCATTCTTCTATGCTTTAATGTGACCAGAGAGATAAGATCCAGCCTAATTACATCACTGGCTATTTCATATCTCATGTGTATCTCCTACTTGTTATGACTGAAAAGAATCCTGGAGTTTATCATTATCAGAATCCTTCAGGTTGTGAAATCCATAAACTTCTGTATCAGTCAGAAGGTTTTTCTATCTTCAATTCCACATATGCTTTATTAGCAAACTTTTTCAGATAAATCCCCACACACGGTTTCCCTTTCCCTTTAAGACTACAGAAGTGCAAGCTGACAAGATCTATAACGTGGATCACAGCGCCTCCTCTGTGGCCCTCCTTTTCCAAGCTTTCCTCTCCTGAAGCCATCCTCCACTTTGAAAGAAGAATCATTGTCTTTATCTTTTATCTAAGAATCACTATCTTAGATAAGATAACATTGCTTCTTTGCCATCTCTTAGATCAAATTTTCTCTCTTCAAATAGACTTTTACTCATCATCCTATAAAAAGACTTACATTTGTGATTATGTTTTTTGTTAATGATTTATTTAAACACATTTTTCAAAACTAGAATTTTTTTATATTTTTTCATTTATATGTTAACTTTTTGGGTTTTTCCAAAATATTGACTTAGTGAAAGTGACATTCTATTTGTTCTATACTATTGTATCCTGAGAACTCAACCCTGAAACTCATATTCAGGAGGTTTCAGATTAACTTTTGATTATGAATGACTAAATCTTGCCTGGCTCAGTTTACATAGCTTTATAATCTGATTAATAGTTCATTCAACATTATCACTTATAGAGTCATTTGTTTTATGTAGGCTCATATTCTAAAACAAGACTTTGAAATGTCTGCTGAAACTCATGTATTCACAAACACACACACATTTACCCAAGGGTGCCCTGCACACCTATGTGCTTGTGTGTATGTGTCTGCTACACACAGATTCATACATTGTATGTGAGGTTTACAAATAGGAATTTAAGGAAGAACTGAAACAAAGGCCTGGCGTGGTGGCCCAAATTTGTAATCCCAGTAGTTGGGAGGCTGAGACAGGAGGATTGTAGTTCAAGGACAGACTCAGCAAATAGTTAAGACTCTAATGACCATGAGTCAGCAAGACCATATTTCAAAATAAAAAGAAAGTAGGACTGTGGATGTAGCTTGGAGGTAGAATGTTCCTGAGTTCAATTCCCAGTACCAAAATAAAAAAAAAAAGGCCTTGAAATGTTAAGTATAACACAAATGGAGATTGCTAAAGGGTTTTCAGGAAATAATAGTCTAGTAAATTTCTGAGAAATATATATGATGATTAGAGTAAAATTATAAGTATGCTCATCCTAAATATTCTCTTTTGTCTAAAAGAGAAATGTTATTCGTGTCATAAAATAAAATAGGTCAGATGAACCTGAGTTTTTGTTTTGATTGGTAATATTTAGTTCTTTATTGGTAAAAATTGAATCTGTTTTTTCTTACTTATTTGTATTTTTCCAAACATTTATCTACTTTATAGGGCTTGCGAATATGTATTTTTCTGTATAACATTACTTATTAGAAATTATGGGTTATGCACAATTGTTTAATGATGATACCATATTCAGTCTGAATGCTAAAATTTAAATTCAGAAATCTCATTATGCTTTACATATAAAATGGATCATGTCAGTCTTTTAAGTTTTAACTTATTTAATTTTCTTAAAGGGAAAAAATCTATCCATTTAGTATAGCCCAAGGGTTAGGAAATCATAAGCATTTCTAACTATAAGTAACTCGTTATACATTTAAAATTTAAATTTATAATCATAATTAGAATTTCAACCATTTTCATAGATTACTAAAGAATATTCCCTTAGCAGTTCAAAGAAAAAAGCCATCATATTGAAAATTACCTTCCTTTTTAGTGAGCTTCAGTTAATGTTTAGATTGAGTAATATTCGAATACAGCATATACTTTTAGTAACTATGAATATATTTTCAAGACATCTTGCTATCATATGTCTATCCCTCAATCTGGTTCATTGAAAATGAAGTTATAACTAATGTACCCATAATTTGATTTGTATATTTTTTGCTCATTTGCCTGTTAATGCAGAGATAGAAATCAATGTGCCATAATTAGCCTAGGGAAAAATCTTGAGTTCTATTTTCCAAAGAGTGGGAAAGTCTCAGTAAATATCATTTAATATTCTGTCAAAACCCAGAAGATGAAATAGATTCCATGCTCATTAAACTAATGTATGACTAGCTGATGATTGTTAGAAAAGCAAATGCTTTAAATAGCAGAGTGATGCATAAGAGCAAAAAATCAATTTTTATATACAGGATGGATTTTTGTGTGTGTGGTACTGAGGATGAAACCCAAGGCCATTCTACCCCCAAGCTAAACACCCTAGCCCTACTTTTTATTCTTTATTTTTAAACAATCTCACTGAGTTGCAAAAGGGATCACTAAGTAGTGGCTGAGGCTGTCTGCAAACTGTGATCCTCCTGCCTCAGCCTCCCAAATGCTAGGATTAGAAGAGTGAGCAACCACACCCAGCCACAAGATGAATTTAATAGTAATAAATAAGAGTTTTCCAGATAGTAAGTGGATAGATAAAATATGTTACAGACCTTTTAGAAATCATATATATTCTTTACCCAAAAGGTACAATCAGATGACTAATCTGACTCAGAGATATGAGACCTATTTCTCAAGTTACTCTAGAATTTGCAGTGTCATTAAATTAGGGTTGCAAGAATAAATTTATTCAATAATATTGAGATATCCAGATTACAAAATGCTTGAGGTAGCAGGGTTGATTAGTTAGTTGTTTTCAGCAGTGTGGCCCTCAGGTATTTTTCTTTTTTAAAATAATGTATTGGCAGCAGGGGTGGTGGCCCATGCGCGTATTCCCTGCGCTTGGGAGGCTGAGACAGGAGGGTTGCACAGGTTTGAAGCCAGCCTCAGTTACTTAGTGAGGCTCTCAGCAACTTAGTGAGACCCTGTTTCCAAATAAAATATAAAATAGGTCTGGGAGTATCGCCCGGAGGTAGAAAGCCCCTGGGTTCCACCCCCAGTACCACCAATAAATAAATAAATAAATAAAGTATTGGCTGAAATTTGTATAGAATTTAGCTTAGAGAATAATGCTAAACTCTTGGCTCAGAAGCTCCAAATTTATAAACATGACATTTTGCCAAGAATGATGGGATTCTCAGTAGAAAACAATTTTATTTGTATTTTATTATTTTTTATGTGGATCATACTGAAAATGGCATACATTCTGACTATACTGGTGCTCTCCCTCCCCAACTTCCCTTTCCCCCTCCCAACAGTGAGTGTCCAGGATAACCATGCTACATTCATACTTTTACACATATTGGAATGTAGCTCCTCCATTAACCAACCTCAGCCTTCTTTGTTTCCTACCCTTCCATTTCAGCTTTGATGAGGTTTCCCCTCTGTTTTCTGGAGTTCTTCTGGTATTCCTAACAATTTAATCTAAACCTGAATTCAAAAGCTAATATAGCTTCTTTTAAAACTATCTTATTGCTGTCTACTGCAGAGTAAAAATGATATATGTTTCAGATTTGCATGAAATTATCTTTCTGTAGTTCAATCTATATGGCCAATGTGAGTGCAAAAAGTAGGGAGGACTTTCAGACAGGTGCATTAGATTCTTTATAAATATAAGCTTCAATTACATCCTGCTGTGATAGTACTTGACTTGTTGGTTGTATAGAAATAGGCTACGTTTCTTAAAAATACATGTTTATTGTCATTTTCCTCCCAGGTTACTTCAAAATACAAAATACACAATAACTTGACATGCCCTAAAACAAAAAGGGATCTTCTATAACCTCAAAGCTAAACAAATGTTCCAGTTTATTTTCCTCAAAAAGAATAAACACAGTAATCAACATGTCCATCATATAGCAGCAAGCAATAGTGTTCTGTTTTAGATGTCCCTTGAAATACAGTTATCAGGAGAAAGAAGAATTAGTTACACTTCTGATTTGATCTCTTGCCCTAGAATGGAAGTGTATGTCTGATGTTGTTTAAACTGAAACAATTCTCCCTGCATTGTATTATTTTGTACTGTAAAGAAAGTGATTTTGATGTTCTCAACTTATGACAACAAAGGATTATATTGATTAATGTATTGTGAACCCCAGTGAACCAAAATGTTCAACAAATGTTAGATATATCAGTCTTAGACATTTGTATATACCTAAGGCACATGTATTAAAACAAAAACAAAAGCATACAGTTAAAGTAAATTATGTGTTTCTATAAAAATAAGTATATGTTTTTATTTCTATAGGGGAAGAATATTAAGAAGGAATAATCAACTGTGTGTGTGTGTGTGTGTGTGTGTGTGTGTGTGTGTGTGTGTTATTGGGACTATAACTCAGGTGCTTCCTATCTCCAATCTATACCCCCAGCACTATTTCTTTTATTTATTTTTATTTTGAAACATGGCCTCACTATGTTACAGAGATTCGTCTAGCTATTGCTGAGAGTAGTTTCAAACCTGTGATCCATCTGTCTCAGCCTCTCAGGTACTGAGATTACAGACCTGCATCACCATACCCAGCTTGAATATCTCAATTTTTATGATTAAATATTATGATTTTATTTTCAAAACAATCAAGTCAGAAGGCATGGCCTTCAAATATTTAGTTTTAATTTACTCACAATCGAGCCACTGTTGGTTTGCCTTTTTTCTCTGCCACGGATTCTTTTGTAGAAAATTCCGCCTGGATTAAACTGAGTACTCCAAATAATCATATCTCTTTGATAATATACATCCATCCCTGTTATTCTTGAATTATGTTCAATATGAGAAATTTGTTGATGATCGCCACTGTAGTTGAATGGATATATAAAACCCAGGATATCAGTGTCATTAGCAATGTAGAGAACTTGATCTTCAGAGCCTGGAGATTATTATAATAAAATACAAAAAAAAAGTCAATTTCAACTAAAGTAAAAGCAATGATTGTACTTTCAAATTATCACAACTTGCTATTCTGAATACAGTATCTTTTGATACCCACTTTCTAAATACATATAATAGTTATCAATGTAAATTGTTCCTGTGTGAAGCTTACCTTATGACAAGAAATTAGGTATTTGTAAAAAATGTCCTTTTTAAGAAGATGAATTTCTATTTGGTAAGTTAAATATACTATATTCTAATCTTTTGAGCCTCAGTATTCAGATGTTATGCTGTGTACTAATTTAAACTGAAAAGCTTCAGAGTACTTGGCTCATGGTACATGAGTGATTGTTATTTTATGTGCAAACAAAAACTTAAGAAGATTGTTCTGCACATTCCTATTTCAGAAACACTTTTATTTTTATTACACAAAATTTTAGTCTTTATTGCATTAAAGTTTCATAAACTATATTATCTAGAACTCTATTAAGTAGAACACTTTATCCTACAGTTTTGACACCTGCAATATAGTGCTAATACCTTTTTTATACTGAAAAGTAAAACCCAAAATTGAGTTCTAAAAATATTAAAATATGAATATAAATTTGAAGAGAGATTTAACTGCATATAGTCTCTGCAAGTAAATAAATACTACTAATAATATACACTATAAACTTATATTAAATATTTAATAGGCACTAATAATACATACTATCGCTTATATTAAAACTTTCACAATTAATCATTTCTTTTAACAACCATGTGAAAAACAATTGAAATACCCCTGTTTTACATATGAAGCACTGAGGTTCAAATATTTAAGAAATTCAAGTCCACACGGTTCAAAAAGTACAGTGCTGATATTCAAATTTGAATCCCATGTAATTTTACTGCCTATACGTGATACGGTAAATCATGCTGTTTTCCTTGTGTAAGAAGCACCTTAGTGCCAATATCTGCTCATATTCTATAGCCAGAAATACTAAAGTTACTATATTAAATGAGCATTAAAATCCATATGGACAAAAGGGCAACATGCATTCCTGTTATTTAACTTTTTAAAGTTAAGAATTTGCAAGATATTGTCTTAAAACTTTAAGTATCCTTGCTCAGGTTTTATCCTCCGTATAAGGCTAAACTTTATCCTCATTTTATTTGAGTGACATAATCAATTCTCAAATAAAGTGAGAGTAAACCAAAAAGAAAGATATTTTATATTTTGACTATCATTCTGGCTTTTACACTTTAACCCATTCTAACAAACTGTTTCAAACACAAAGTGATTATTTAATACTAACCACATATATTTGACAATCATCTGTATTATAAACCATCCTAATTCAAATTACTTTTTAGAGCAATAAAATAAAAATAGAAAGAAGGAATAAGTTTCAGAGTTCTAAAGCACTGCAGAATAATTTGTTGGCTATAGCAAATTATTATATATATTTTATAAAGAACTAGGAGGTACAAATCTGAAGTTTCCCAATACAAAGAAACAATAAATGTTTAAGAAGGAAATGCATTACATGTTGTAAACATGAATCAAATTAGCAAACTGTACCTCATAAATATATACAATTACTTTGTACCAATTAAAACTTTAATTTAAAAATGCTAATCAACTAGTCAAATCAATTAGCATTAAAATATATTTATTTTATATTATCAAGCTGGTGCTAAAATGTAAAATAAAAATTTCCCCATAAGATTTATAATACAATTATAATTGCATTTGTAATGATAAAAATTTTACCTTTTGCTATGCAGGTATTATTTCTTTCTTGAAAATTCTGGTCACACACACATTTATATGATCCTTCTATATTTATACATTGGTGGGGACATGTGGCAAACACCAAACATTCATTAAGGTCTAGAAAAGAAGAGCTCAAAATAGCACCATCAAAATTCCAATTCATACTGTCATTCTTTGCAGGTTGCAAATAAAATTAGTTTTCTTTCTTTAATTTCTTATTTCTTTTTTCTTTTAAAATCCCTTTTTTTTTTTTTTTTTTGGTACTGGGCGTAGAACCCAGAGGCTTTCTACCTCTGGGCTATACTTCCAGACCTATTTTATATTTTATGTAGAAACAGGGTCTCACTAAGTTGCTGAGAGCCTCACTAAGTAGCCGAGGCTGGCTTTGAACCTGTGCGATCAGCCTCCCAAGCACGGGGATTACAAGCGTGCGCCACCATGCCCAGCTTTCTTTTCAAATCTTAAATTTGTGACTATATGAATAAGGAGCCATAATTATTCTTCACCATAGTTTCACTATGAAAATGTATTATTTCTATATTAATTGATTGTCTGCTTAAAATACTAAAATACTCATTTCAAATATCACACTTCTTACTATTTTCATTCACTCAAATAAATACTTCTCAAGGTTTCTTTGTAAGCCTATTTCTCATCATCTACCTCTGTACCTTTGCACAACCTATATAAAATTTCTTTGTTTTATCATTACTGTATGCATGTTTGTGTGTGTGTGTGTGTGTGTGTGTGTGTGTGTGTGTGTGTGTGTGTGCTATTATGGATTGAATCCAGGGGCATTGTATATCTGAGTTCTACTCCCAACCATATTCTTTTTATTTTGTTTTGAAATGGGCTCTCCCTAAATTGCTGAGGCCGACCATGAACCTGCTACCCTCTGCTTCAGCCTCCCACGTACTGAGATTGAAGTCATATACCACTATGTCAGGCTCCTTACCCACTTGTACATACAGAATTTCTACTCTTCTCTCAAGATCTAACTGAAGTGAAATAATTCTTGCTCTCCATTCATGAGGGGAGAGACGATCTGCCCCTTAGTTTCTGTTTGCTTTCCTGATGTCTCTTAGAGCATTGCTTCTATGATATATTTCAGAGCTGTGTTCATATGTTAATAACCCATTCTTGATTGTTGGTCGTGTACATAAGGTATGACATACTTATTTTTATTGCCACACTTTGCATGATAATTTGCAGAGAATGAAGATATTAATGCACCACTAACATGCTTTTAGCTGCATAAATATGATGTGGCTGGGTAAGAAGGACTGTAGTGACACTATGTGAATCAAACAAAATTCTGAATGTCTATCTATAAACAACTATACCTAAATCATAGCCATTTTAAAAACTTAAAAAGAGCCAGGGTTTAGTTTAGTGGGAGCATGTTCCTGGGTTAAAACTCTAGCACTGAAAACACAAACCAAAATCTTAAAGAAATTGTGTGTCTGTGTGTTTAGATAAAATTGATATGAAGACATAGGAAAGAATAAATCATTTTTTTTTATTTAAACAGAGAAAACTTAGGTTTGTCAGCTTTCGGTTTTTCTTTTTCTTTTTCTTTTTTTTTTTCTTTGGTGGTACTGGGGTTTCTGGAAGCCCTTCTACCTACAGGCTACACTCCCAGACCTATTTTCATATTTTCGGAAACAGGGTCTCTTAAGCCAGTGTGACTGGCTTTGAACCTGCTTGATCCTCCTGTTTCTGCCTCCCAAGCATGGGGATTACAAGTGTGCGCCACCAAGCCCGGCTAGGTTGTCAGCATTCAGTGCCCCATGGTAATAAATAAAATGTCATGAATAACCCAACAAAACATATTACTCAAAAAGTTTATATATGAAGCTGGGCATCGTGGTAAATGCTTGTAATCCTAGTACTTGGGAGGCTGAGACAGGAGGATCGCAGGTTGGAAGTCAGGCTCATTAAGTAGTGAGACTCTAAGTAACCTAGAAAGACCCTGTTTCTAAATAAAAATAAAATATGGCTGGGGTGTAGCTTGGAGTTAGAATGCCTCTGGGCTCAAATTTTAATCCCCAGTGCCACAAAAATAGTATATGTATGTGTGTGTGTGTGTGTGTGTGTGTGTGTGTGCGCGTATATATATATATATATATATATATATATATATACTCCTTTCTAGTGAGCATTATTAATTAATTTAAACAATTCTACATTGACTAACACTAATATAAAATCATTTTTTCTCTCAAAAACTATCACATAGAGTATTAAACAAGTTGGCGGTTAAAAGTATTTTAGAATTTTAGTATTTGAATTTACCTTGGATAAGCCTGACAGATATTTTACTTTGGACCATAATCACAGTAATAAGTAGCCATAAAAGCAAAGATTAGTTTCATCAGAGAACTGAGAGCAGGGGCATATCTGTCAGCATTCCATGGCTCTACAGTTAAAGCCCTGAAGTAAATTGCATTTGCATATAGCACTATGAGATTCTATCTATCCTACAACCTCGATTTTTAAAAAAAAGGTCTCCAGTAAGTTAACAGAGATTCATTTAGATCCTGGTTTTTTAAATTTTAAAAGATATACCTATAATAGAACGCATTATTTAAACATAGGGTTAAGACCAACGTGTCAAATTCTCTAAACATGGGTTGCCTATCACAGTATTGCAAACGCCACACTCCAGAGGATTGGAGGGAGTCACCATAAATTTTCTCTCAAGAAATGAGTCCTAATTCTCCAATAGTTCCTGAGCCAGCAATTTCATTATTTGCATGTCAAAACAATTCCTAACAATACAACTGAAACTCGTGCAGGCTGGAATTTGGTATTGAAAAGGCTTTGTAGCTTCAGTGACAGTTAGCTTAGCTCTACAAACAAACAGGCTCTTGACCCCAGAGACTTTTCCTCTCCTAAGTGAAATGGTATTACATAGATACACACCATTCCGATGAAAATCAATCCCCTGTCATCTCTCAATTTAGCAGCCTTGGAAGTCTTTTTTATAACTGAGAGATTTAAGAGCAAGCTGTTGAGGAAATGTACTCTACCTTCGCACTGCCTGTTTTTCATGTTTCTCCGAAATCCAGGCTTACAGCGACAGAAAACAGATGTTTTTATTTGATTACAATATGCATCATCTCCACATGGATTCACATTATCTTCACAGGTATATTCAGTGAGAGCTAGGGTTTAAAAATATGATCAAAACTAGTATAACTGATTCCTGAAGTGAGAGTTTATATTTTTTTAAAAAATTTGAAATGTTATTTATTGCTGCATGGATAATTCATTTTAAATGCACAAAATTATGGTCTTCTTTGAATTTCAGCCCTTGTTTCTTTGAAAGGTATAGAAGTAGATTAAAAACCTGAACTCATTTACATTAAATACAGTTGAGAGCAAACTGCCAACAGCTGGTATTTACTGCTATTGTCAAATCGGGCTACTTTCTCAAAGGAAGTAATGAGTTGATGATTTTAATGAAAGGCCATCTTTATCATGGCATAATTTGTGAGGGCTACCTCTTTTTCTTAGAATCAGGACATCTTTCCAAGTGAGGTGAATATTTATTTATAAACTAAATTTGGTATTTGTGAATTTAATCAAGGGCACTACTGAGTTACTCATCAGGAGGCTAAATCAGTAATTTGTTAAAATGTTTAGCCTGTATCGCATTTACTCTCAAGCTTCCACGTATGAGAGAAAACATACGTTCCTTCACTTCTGTGACTGACTAATCTCACTTAACATAATGTTATCCAGGTCCATCCATTTTTCCTGCAAATGACATAATTTTGTTCTTCTTTATTTCTGAATAGAATAATGATACTCTTATTTCTATTCAAGTATTCAAGAATTCAAGCAAGGCATTTATCACAAAATCAACTTTCCACCTCACATTTTCTGAAATTAGCTTAAGTGATATTGCTTTGGAATATATATATATATATATATATATATATATATATATATATATCCCATAATTTTGTAAACCATTCATTTGTTGATGGGCACCTACTTTGGTACCATAATTTGACTATTATGAATTGTGCTAACAGTGGAGTGAGGGAGGTGCTGTAGGTGAAGGTGAGGTATGGAGAGGTGGAGAATGAAGAATACACTTCTATTAATGTTATATACATATGTGAGAATACCATTGCCAATCTCAATATCTTGAATGGGGAATGGGGGAGGGGGAGCCAGGGAAATGCTTGCTAAGTGCTGGTTTTATTTATGCTACTATCACTATAAAATGCATTATGATGTGTGACTATAATGCACCAATAAATATATTTTAAAAAAGAAGAAAGAAAAAGTCTCTCAAAAAATGTTTAGTCTGGACACACCTATGAAAGTAATATTTGAGTATGTAATATGTTCTACTGGTTATAGATTACAACATAATTAGAACAGAGTAAGAGTTAGTTGTAGCTTCCAGCATATTAGTTCTAATTTCATTGCTTTATCTTCCACTCAGGAAAATATTTTAGAATGCAAATAAATGAAAGGGGTATTATTATAGAGATTTTACTGTATTATCTCTGAATAACAAATCAAATTTTTGAGAATGAGACTTTGTTAGGATTGTAACTACTGTTAATTTCTGCTGATTCTTGGATATTCTACAAATAATTAAATATAGCAGTTGAATTAAACCATCATTGGGAAACGTGTGGCTATAACCTGGTGCCATTATTTTACAACCTAGTGATGTGAAACTTAGATATATAAGTGAGAAAAAAATAAAGTTCCAAAAGTAGAAATTGTTTTGTGACTGTTATAAGAAATTTGAATTTAGACTCTTGAAAATCATTTTTCTTTAATATGAAAAATATGTATAGCAATAATTAATGTACCATGCACTGTAATTGAAAGAATATGGTGACATCTTACAAAATAACTCATTAAAATATTTTAAACACTGCATAAATTATTAAGACCTTTGCAGTGATACAAACAAGTATCACTGTGTATAAAATTAAAAAAATAGTAAATGTAGACTTTGTAAAATAAAGTTCTAAGGGATATAAATTTTTTTGCTTACATCAAAGTTGAAATTTGTATAATGAGCTCATAGATTTAGCTCTAGCAAGGCGATTCATCACAAAATCAACCTTTCATCTCATATTTTCTGAAATTAGCTTAAGTGTTATTGCTCTGGCAAAGGGCATTTTGAAGCACAGTCTTCACTAACAGTGGTATAAACTTTTAGTCTTGTTTAGGCATCAATTGTTCTTGTGTACTTGATTGAACAAAAACAGACTCACTTATTTTGCAGTCCTGCTCATCTGAACCATCGCCACAGTCATCAAGCCTATCACATTGAAGGTCCATGGGAATACATTTTTTGTTACTGCAAGCAAACTCATCCTTTTTACATGGCGTTGCTTTATATATGAGCTTACCTAAAGAGCCATAAAAAAGATTAGTGCTTCACAGTATCAAAATTAATTTAACAAGGACATGATATATTCAAAATTTTAACAATGCTATGAAAATCAGGGATGTATAATATTTTTGTTGAAACCCTGAAGGTAACAAAGGACATTATGAAACTTGAATTTTATGAAAATGATAATGCAGTAAATAACATAAATTTTTGAATAGTGGTACTAAATGGAACTTTTTAAAAGGGGCATAACTGTCTCAAAATGAGTCCTAGTCAAGTGTTGTCTGCAAATTATTTTTCAGTATTCATAAACCTTTGATATTAAGAACATGTTAAATATCAGGATATAAAAAGGGATTATACACATGGAAAAACAAGTATTTATGATCTCCCCAAATCAAGTATTTTAAAAATCTTTTTTAAAAAGATTTAAATAAATGTCTTAAATCTTTTTAAAAGGATTTTAAAAAACTTAAAAAAGTGCATTGCAATTATACAATTGTATCAAGATTTAGTGTGGAACCAACTATTTTAACCAGGAAAACTTAAACCACTATGTTGTTTTTCTCATGAAATTAGCAACTTTTTTTAAAAAAAATAAAGAGCCTTGTGGGGATTATGGACAAAGCCACAGAGTTCTTCTATGCAAATTGAATGACTTAATGTTAGTAGATTATTTTCATACCCTTTGAGAAGAAAAAGTGCCTGAGAAAAATATCTTCAGGCATGCTACATGAAAAAGTTTTCTTTACTTTTTAAGCCCTAAAATCATTATCTTATCTTGTAGCTGCTACTAAATCAATTATTTCTCATTAAACAGATTTACCACTACAGTGATCTTCATCTGAGTTGTCCCCGCAGTCGTCAATTCCATTGCATATTTTCTCGGATTGCAGGCATATTCTATTATTTCTGCATCTGTGAGGTCTTGTGGGTGGGCAGAGAAATTTGACTGAAAAAAAGAGAGAGAAATCCAAAGTGGCTGCTTTGGGTTCACTGCTTTATTAAGAACTCATTTCATTTGTCTTTCTGTTTCTTTCTTTTAAAAATCCATAATCTAGCTTTTATAAATACCTTTTAGGGGGAATATTGCCTGTTAGTGGATATTAGATATTATATATAATAATGGAAATTTCTGATTCAAGTTATTTATATTAACATCAAAACACTGTACAGGCCAATTGCTTGAATGAAGCAAGAAGAAAGTCAAACTTCATGGTCTCATGAACAACCTTATGCAGGATAGAGATTAAGCTGGCGTATGTTATAAAACCCAGTTGAAAGTAGGACATTCATTGAGGGGGGGGGGTTCCCAACAACCAATGCCCTGGATTTTTTATTCTATCTGTATAAAGAAATGTTTAGATTTGTATTTCAAGCACATAGAGCAATCTTACTTTCAATGTAAGTGTGTGTGTGTGTGTGTGTGTGTGTGTGTGTGTGTGTGTCAGAGACAGAGACAGAGACAGAGACAGAGACAGAGACAGAGAAAAAGACTAAAGGGAGAATAATAAAAAATTGAAATGAGAACCAGAAAATTTTATTCTTCAATCACTACAGATTTTAAAGACTTCTACCCTAAAGCCAGAAACCTCTCTATCTCTTAACATGGGTACTTTTCCAGGATTGCTCTTGGTGACTTAATATTCTTATTCTTGAACTGTTTGCTTAGATATTCTCCTTCATGCTCACTGATTTGCAGGCTGCTATCCCTGAGGGTTTTGGCATCTCAATATTGATTGTAGGACACACCCGGAAGAATTTCAAATTTGACAAATTCGCCTCTCAATTCATTATCTTTCCCTGATCCTCTTCCACCTAAACATGAACTTTGTCTTAAATCATAATTCAGTTAGAAACTTGGGGCTGTTCTAAATTGATTTCTGTCACCCACCTTCAACTTTGGGTAGCTAGCATATTTTGTTGATACTGTTCTTAAAGTTGTCATTTTGTGTTCATGTCTGGCAGTGACACTCAGAATAGTACAGCTCTTTAATAGTTCTTACAAAGATGTCTTAAATGTCTCCAGTTTTATTTCCCACTATCAGATCCTTACTAAAGCATGAAAACAATCAGTCTAAGATATTAATCTCACAATCTCTTCTATAGTTCTCCAATCACCTTCAGTAGATAATATAAGACACTTTTTGTGGCCCAATAGATGTGTCATTATCTTGTTCAGACCACTTCTACACTCATTCCTTGTCTCTTTGAGTATTATTTATAGAAGCTTCATACAAAGGACATATTACTTGACTGCCCCTTGATTTAATTAAAATATGGTTCTTTTTCAAGTATACACTCTCCCTGCTACATCTTTTTTGACCCTTGCATTATCTGGTATTTGGGTATATCCTAGTTTCCTTCCACTGCTCCCAGAACTTCATTGCCATATTTTCACAATATATGTTTTTAAAAACCACTAAAAACAGTAATTTTATTTCTCAAACATTTATCCACACCTCTCTCTCACTGCAGTTTTCTCATCAACCTTGTGACCATCATTCTCTCTCTAATTCATTGAAAACTCTCTCTCTCCTACAACATTCTTTTTTTTTCTTTTTTTCCTCTTCATTTAAATTCATTCCAGCATCTTGAACAACTTCAGCACTCACATGAGCAAACAACCAATACCTGGGTCTCTTACTTCCTTAAATTTAACTTTTAACCTTTTTTTTTTTTAATTTATCCAGGTTACCACTCTCTTAGAAGGTTGTGGACACATTGGTGGATTTCAACAAATTTCTCTTTTTAATTTAGCTAGTAACAGTTCCTGCCTCTTGCAGATAAGAACATTAACTGATACACATGGTTATAGCCTCTATTTTCAACTTCCTACAATAGCTTCATTTACAAAACCAGGCATATAAATGTCCCAAATTCTGGCCACAACTTCTTGTCATTTAAGATTTTTAACATAGCCTGTCCCATCATAACCCCTCTTCAATCTCATTGGTTTGTATAGTTTCTTATGTCCACCAATGTCTTACTTTATATTTATTTTCCTCCTTATTGATATTTACTTTTAACATATACAATATTGAACATTGTTATAAAGTACTCTGTTTTAATATAACTTTTTTTGTTGTTGTTATTGGGGATTGAGCCAAGGGGCATTCTACCTCTGATCTAATACCTAGCTCTATTTTATTTCTTGTTTTGAAACAGAGTCTCACTACTTTGCAGAGGCCTTGCTAAATTCCTGAGGCAGGATGGGAACCTGCCATCCTCCTGTCTCATTCTCATAAGTACTGGGGATTACAAGAGTGGGTTGCCACACCCAGATGTAAATACTGTTTTAGAAACTCCTTCCTTTCCAATATTATGGTTTCTCTGGCCACTTTTTCTTTTTTCATCTAGCTATCTATCAAAACCTAAAATTAAATGAACAAAACCATCTGCAAACCCAATGTCTGCATCTGGCAAGCTGGAGAACACTCAGATCATCATAGTACAGGACCAGCTGATATCACCTGCAGGAGTATTTATCAGTGCTACTTGGAACTTCTCCGTATGTCTGTAGGCATGCTCTACTCTCCTCTCTTCAACAATGATTCAAATCAGCATTCCTGCCAAAACTCACTATATCAAAGTTCCACCTTCTGTATATAAACATACTTTCTATTGCATGTACACACACGCATGTGAACAGGAGAAATGTAAAAATGGAATATTCCTAAATTTGTTTTACTAAATACATGCATATCTACCTGCATCTGGACATGGTCTACCAACTTATTTAAATCATTTTATTAACAGGATTAGAGAAAAAAATTACTCATATAAAAGTTATTTTTCCGCCTAGTCTGGAATTTTTTCCCTGCCTCCTCAGAAACCATTCCATCTTAATGTGTTATTACCTTGATGTCTCTGTTGCCTTACGATGTCTTTGTTGCCTTACTCTTTCTATTTTTCTTTTTGTTAATTGTACCTTGATCCCTCACTTGAGTCTATTCTGGCAGCTTATATTAATTTAGATGTTTAATATTATTAGATATTATTTCTCACAATTCAAGATTCAATAAAATACTTTATTACTTAGTTTTATAAATTACCCTTTTTCCTTCATCGCACATATCACATTTTATAATTATATATTTTGTGATCATTAATATCCATCTTCACTAGATTCTAAGCCCTTTGATATCAGAGTCCATATCTGTTTCTCTCATCATTATATCACCCAAATGAATCACAGCCTTTTGCTTAAGAAATATTGAATGCATGAATGACACTTTTTTCCTTGCTAATACTTTGCCGATGGTGGCTTTTAGTCAACATCCCACACAACTGTAACTTTCTGAACGCCCCTTGAGGCAGAGTTTATCTCTCTGCCTTATCTGTACATTTATTTATTCTATAATTGCTTGAAACACAATATATAAAAATTATGTTGTTTGTCCAACCAAATTAAGATTTTTGTCAAAACAGAACCACTTGCTCTTCTTTTTTATTTTAATTACTTTGTTCTATGACACACAATAACTTGACTTCATATTGATACTGATGACTGAGAGAAGCACAAAAAAAATTGAGACAGGCACTTTTTGTGTGTGAGTGTGTAGTATTGTGAAATGAACCCAGAGGGATTCTATCTCTTAGATATACTCTCAGCCCTCTTTTTATTCTTTATTTAGAAACAGGGTCCTATTAACTTGCTGAGGTTCACCTAAAACTTGTGATCCTCCCTTTTCAGGTTTCCAAGTACTGGGACTACAGGTGTGTGTGAACACACCAGGCTAGATAGGTAGATTTTACAAGGCCTTTCAGGTGTGCTGTGTGGAATACTCCTGAGAATAACTTTCTGGCACATCTAGAAGTGCTTCTGAAGGCAAGGGCTCTGAAACCATTCAGTGTTAGTTAATCACCAAATATTTCCTATTTCATTCACTAAATTTATGGTCAAGTGGTAGAGAATGGGAATATATTTAAATATGACTATGTATACATATATATGAGTGTATACTTTATAAAATAATGCCTTCTTCATTGATATTGGTAGATAAGTTATTATATTTGTATATATTATAATTCATAAGTAATTTAATCTCCAGTAATTCTATACAGCTTGTTTCTAATATGATGCAAGGAAAGGAGTCTCATCAGTCATCAATTTTGCCTATGGAAAAAGCTCTCTAAAAGCTTTGTCTTTTTTTTTTCTTAAATCTTTTTTAAAATCAAAGTTGTCTCCTTGTTTTGCATAATTTTTCAACTATAACATCAGTAGTCAAATATCGTAATCTATCAAAATGTATCACATGTTGACTTGAAGCACCAAATATAAAATAAAAATTAAATACATAAATCCATGCTGTATTTTTGTTATATTTGATAATGAAGTATTTTTCCTTAAATGTAGTATCTTTCCTTAGATTAATTATTGTTGAGATTGAATAAAAAAGGACCAAGAAGTTTGTAAAAATAAAAGATATACTTTACTTGGTATTATCAAATTGTACATTTTTATTCATCCTTTGCATAAATGTACACTTAACAAATACCAGTCAAGAGTAACTTATTACAGTTGTATAAATATTTTCAGGTTTAAATGTTAAATATTAAATAATCCCTATAACACCTGTGATTCTATGTTTTTGTACATATATATATATATATATATATAGTGTGTGTGTGTGTATGTGCAGTAGATATTCTTAGTAATCTTAATACAGATATGCATATATATATATATATATAAATTTCTCTGAGCAACTTTCATAGTGGTTAATTTGTGGTACTATGACATTTTATTATTCACATTTTCCCATTTACTTATCTGTTAAAATTGTTTTTAGCTTAACCCATCAATTTGGTGTGAAGCCAAAGTCCTTATATGTACCTGCTCTGTTTGAAAGGTCACCTAATCTAAGTTCTCCCAGACAGACAGACCATAATCTATTTTGTGAATAGCATTGACATGTGCAAGTTTGGATTTGAAAGGACTCTTCATAAAATCATGAACTTTGAACAATAATATCTTTATTACCTTGGTGAAAGCTGTGTCTGTGGTTATACCTTATCTCCCTAACCCCAGGGTGGCAGCACTTGTGGTTCACCTAAGACATATTGATTCACTGTGGTGCATTAGACCAGAAGATGGGAGCATGCTCTAGAGTCATGTGAAATGCCATACCACACATATCAGGAGCTTCATCAGAGTTGTCTCCACAGTCATCCTCTCCATCACACACCCAGAATTGTAGTTTGCAAAGGGAATTATTGCAAAGGAATTCATCAGCTCTACATATATTTCCTCCTTCATTTAAAACAAAAAAAAACAGAGTATTAGTACAGCCAGACAGCAGGAAACTTATCTTTCTCATTCATTTATTGCTTTTTTATATTTGTTACCTGTATAATACTAAGAACAGATCATGTCCAAAGTTTTATTTTAAGATATTAATCGACTGCTTTGTGCATGTATATTTCTATCACTATGAACCTCATTTATGATATAAAATTACAATATATATAAGTTAAAACAATATATGTATATATATAATTACAATATATATATAAAGGCAAATATATAAAATTACAATATATATATATATATAAGTTAAAACAGAAAATATTAAAAGTAAAATTTTATTCTAATGTGAAGCAAAACATTTTTAAAAATGATACTCATGGCTTGCAATTCAAGTCATTCTCATATTATCTTCCTACATATCATAACTTGTTATTTTGTTAAGGGAATGCTGAGAGATGCCAGGAGAAGGTTTTTCAAGTTCAGTTTATCTGTTTCTTATGTTACTGAAGGTAAAGAAATTTATATTTTAAAAGTATTAAGTTTGTTATTAAAATTTTATTTTAGTTAGGAACAATGCTGTTAGTACTATTAGGTAATTTGGTAGTATCTGAAATACTGTAGTATCTGAAATACTGATATTCTGGCTTACTAAAAATTTAGAATAACCAATAAATGATTTTATAGTTGCAGAAAACTAATTTTGTGAAAATAATGGAAATTTGGCCATATTATTTAATAATCTGTTTTTCTATTTTCTTAGTATAAAAATGTGCAATGAGGCATCCTTTTTAAAGGGTTTGCATATTTTTACACATATACATAAAAGCATTGGAAATACAAGAATATTATAACAAAATTGCTAAGTATATCTGCCACATGCAAAATATACAAAGAACTAATAAATTTGTGTTATATGTCTGGAGAGAGCAATGGTATACAGTGGTGAGTTCAGTGATTGAGAGTTAGATTTGAATTTTAGAATAAATATACTAGTTATGGCTTGGACAACTTGAAATGAAGACAGAGAGTAAAGGCAAGAATGGAGAAAGAATAACTGAAGAGGTATTACAATTATTTAGAAAAGAATTGATGTTTCCTTGTGTTAGAGAAGCTGCATTTGAGACCTTTTAAAATGATAGAATTCTCAGGACCCATTGGCTAAGTGGATGAAAGTGGCAAAGGAAAGTGAGCAGTCAGGCATGTCATCTCCATTTGGTTTCTGTGTGGACCATTGGTGGATGTTGGTATTATTCAAAAGATAAAGGATGATAGAAGGAGGAACAGGCTTAGAAGAAATAATAGCTCAGTTCATCTGAGGTACTGGTAGACAATCAAGCGGTAATGTCTAGCAGGCTAGTGAATGGATATATTGGTCTGAAATATAATATAGATTTCTGTGCTAATTATACAAATGTATCTAAGAATCAACAGAATATAGTTATTGTTTGATGTTTAGAAAAGAAAACAGAAGAATCCAACACAAAGATTCTATGATAAAGGCAAAGACTTTTGGAAAGACAGAGTTTCTCCAAAAGAAAATGTAAAAAATAAGTTTGTCACGAGTGTTGTCTTTATTCAAAATTAAAATCCATAAACTATGAAGGATAATTCCAATTTTTCCAGAATAAAAATTCTGACTAATTCTCATTGCATGTTGTTTTACAGTAGTGTAAATAGAAACAGAATTTGTGAACTCCTGACATCCTCAGATTATTTTAGAAAATTCTATTTGTAGTACATCAGCTTTGTTAAAAAAAAAAAAAATGGGTTCACAGCCGGGCGTGGTGGCACACGCTTGTAATCCCCACGCTTGGGAGGCAGAGACAGGAGTATCGAACAGGTTTGAAGCCAGCCACGCTGGCTTAAGAGACCCTGTTTCAAAAAAAAAAAAAAAAAAAAAAGTATAAAATAGGCCTGGAATGTAGCCCGAGGTACAAGGGCTTCCAGGAACCCCAGTACCACACACAAAAAAAGTGGGTTCCCTAAGGTATTGCATTAGATACCACTATAATTTTCCCCATAAGAGTGTTGGGCATGCCACTGATTTTATTAAGAAGTAAAATATAAGTCAAATGATAATTGCAACAGAAAGAAAAAGGTTTTATGATAACCTAATAAAGACTTCTTGTTATATGGAAAAAATTTGCATTTCAAAAAAGCATCATGGGGCTACTGCATCTCAATTAAAATGCTCTTTTGAAATGGCATGACGCACATACAAACAACAGGAAAAGGTATAATTTAAAGAGATTGGATGAATTAAAATTCCAGTTTCCTAGTCATATTCTTGATCAGCTCAACAGGAGGTTATTAGAAAAATAGAAAAGTATATGTTAATTAACAATGGCACGTCTAAATTATAGCTGAGCCCTTGTAGGTTCATAGCAATCCGGTCAAGTGCATCATCACAGAAAATAAGCACCTAGAGTTCTCATCTTAATTTGGGTTGAGAGAAGCTTTAATATATGATAATATTTTATAATTTACATAAGTAGTTTACACATTTCAAGCTGATGATTACTAAAAAGAATACCTCTCAGTCTTTTCCACCACAATTGCCATAAATAGAGTAAAGTTTGAAAGGTCAGGCCAGAATGAGCACTGAAGTTCATGGAGGCTGCTTTACTTTTAAATGCAAATGCTACATTTATTTCCATAGAGTTGGGATTTTAGAAGTAAACAGGTAAAATTGATTGACTGAGGAAATAATGCCATGCAGATCCTACAGCATCCTTAACTTCCTGGCCCCAATACTAAGCTCTTATTAGCTCATAGGTACAGATTAAAGATAAACAAAAGTGGTATTTAAATAGAAAGTATGTTTCTGGTTTTCAATTTCCCAAAACCCTTGAAATACAGTTATCCAATACGTGAGTCACTTCCTGAGCCTAAATTAAATACTAAAACACAAAACTTTGTTGAATCTTAAGGTGCAACTATTCAAGTTCAAAGACTTCGACCCCTAAAGCATTTCATTGAAACTTACTTACCTAGCAGCAAAGAAACTCAAAGAAAGAAATGTGAGTGGACAGAGAGAGAGAGCGTGGGGCTTTCAAACAATTGTGAGTCACAGAATTAAAGGCTCTAAAACTTTTTTTTTTTAAACTGGGGATTGAACCAAGGAGCATTCTACCTCTAAGCTATACCCCCAACCCGTTTTATTTTTTTTTATTTGAAAGCATGGTCTTAATAATTTTTTGACTCTTAATAAATTACTCAGGCTAGCCTTGAACCTGTGATCCTCCTGTATCAGCATCCTAAGAACTGGGATTACAGGTGTGCGCCACCATGTCCAGCTCTACTAGATGTTTAATCTTATTAACTTAAAGAGTTAGCTAATATCTTATTAATTTATTACTATTAATCTTGATCTTATTAGTATTAATATTAATCTTATTAATTTAGTGAGGACCTCTGCAACTTAGTAAAACCTTGTTTCAAAATAAAGAATAAAAAAATAGGTCTGGGGGTAGAATACCCCCAGAGATAGAATACCCCTGAGTTCCATCTCCAGTTAAAAAAAAAGATTAAACATTTAGTAGAATCTTTATAGATCTGAAAAACACTTCAGATATTCCATTTTGGCCAGGATATGATAAATTTTTAAAAAAGAGTAGCAGAATATAAGGCTGGGAGGTATAATGAAATCATTCCCTTAAGACCCGCACTGTCTTTCTTAGGTGTTCGATGTAACCAGACACTCTTGAATAAAGGTTGACATAATCAGTTTCAGTTAAGTAAGACAAACCTGGTAGCTGTCAAGAATGAGCATTGGAGAATAGTGGGGTGGTACCACCTAAGCCCAGGCAAGAATCAGTAGAAGACTGACCTGGACTAGTTGCATGACTGAAATTGAGGATGGAGGTTATGAGGTGGAGTGACATAATCATCATCCTAAAGTCTTTGAAAATAAGAGCAAATGAGCCATTGCTGTCATGATGTTTGTTATATAGAGAATGTAAACGTGAGCCAGGCGTGGTGGTGCACACTTGTAATCCCAGTGCTTGAGAGGCTGAGACAGAATCACACAGGTTTGAAGCCAGCCTCAGCTACTTAATGAGGATCTCGGCAATTAACTTAGTGAGACCCTGTTTCCAAATAAAATATAAAACAGGTCTGGGAGTACAGCATGGAGGTAGAAAACCTCTGGACTCCACCCCCAATACCACCAAAAAAAAAAAAAAAAAAAACGTAAATGTGAGAACTTTACCAAAGTTGGAAACAGACATCATGGATGTTTAACTTTTGATTATTTTCTGTAACACACTGCATATTTTCAAGAAAATCAAATTTTCTTCTGAAAATAATACTCTATCAGGTTTGCGATGGAGATATAAATCATACACACCTATCTAATATTAAGAAAATGATAAACATTTTTCCTTAGTGACTAAGTATTTACAGAAGTAAATATTTTAGATAGACCTAAACAATATAGACCCTGAGTCCATTTTCAAATGCATCCTGTGTCTTATCTATTATCATGTCTATAGCAAAGTCTATTGAGAGACTTTCATAAGTGGTCACAACAAAAATGTATATTTAAATATCATATTTCACCACATAAAAATGAGAATTGCATAATTTATGATCATTTTAAACGTCAACACACAATTTCCTTGCTTTAATTCTCATTTAGTCAAAATAGTAACAATTACTGCTTTTAATGTGATGATTTACAATGAAAAAGTAGTTATGTCTCAGAAAGTCAGCTCCACATAGCTGGAAAATAATACATCGGAAAATAAAAAATTGTCTTCCCAATTACAAAAAAGGCCATTACTTACCAATACAGCAAGAAAAATAGTTGAGGCACAACGTATAATCTTTATATTATACAGCATATGAATGTATACAATGTAGTATGTCATATGTTCTTCTTGTTCTTTCAGAATAAGAGTCAAGCAATGTGGAAGAGAATCATACAAAGAATACCAAAAAATACTCTCACAGTCATTAGTGCGGAGACTGTGTTCTTCATATATTCCTGCTCCTGACCCTGCACTTAGTCTAAATACATCTACCTCCTAGGCTCTCAATAAACCCTTGCCCTGCAGTCATCTTTGTCATGCACAGATTCAGATATAGTGTCTTAAAGTGCCCTAGATTTTGCTTATTTAAAACGCTGTTATGTAATGCAAGGAAAAAGAACACAGGGAGTCAACTAATGATCCTCTCCTCTGGCTCAGCACACACTGCTTCCTCTACCCAGCACCTTAACCTCCCTTCTCTGGCTCGTGGGCACACATGGAGACCTTACCTCTGTCACAGCTCTCTTCATCACTGCCATCCACACAGTCCTGCATCCCATCACACAGCCATCTAATTGGAATACAGTGGGCTTTATTTTTGCATCGAAACTGATCTTCCTTACATGCAGTCACACAGTCCATCTGTGCAAATACAAATGGGCACTGCAGTTTTCATTAATGATCATGATACAATCACAGGCAAAACACGCATGCAGCTAGCTTATAGTACTAGAGACTCACTACAGAGTGCATTTTATTTTAGTTTCGCTGAATGAATATAAAATCTACAGATGGCAATGGGCTTTGAAATGCAGACAGTAGGAAGATTGGGGCATTGTCAGAGATGACTGCACTCAGTGTATCTGTCTAATATTTTACACAGTGCTAAAAACCAAGGCGCTGTGTCTTTATTCTCATTGTCTTTCTTTCCCATTCCTAGTTCATATAATTCAAAGATTTTAATCAAACAATAGGTTTTACCTCATCTGAACCATCAGCGCAATCATATTCTCCATTACATTTCAAAGAAGCTGAAACACATCCTCCACTGGCACATATGTATTCACTTGATGAGCATGTGGGAGAAGCTGAATACAATTATAAAGTTAAGGTTTAGAGAGAGCAAAAGTAATGAATGGTTGGGGAGAAAAACATATGAAAATATAAATTCATTGATTATAATAAGATATATTCCTTAGACTATATTCAGCAATTGTTATTAAAGATTCATTTAAAATGTTCTTTGCAATATCATTGCATTATATTCAGTATATTTTAATGGTATAATAACCAGTTCAGTAAGGTTTTGGCTCATTAAAGAGAAAAAAATTTCAATATTCTCTATCTTTTTGATTTTGAATATTTCACAATTTTAAATTATTTTAAAAGACAAAAGTCTCAAATTACTTTCAAAATTATAAAAATACTAAGTAATCATTGGGAGTGTGAATTGTGAAAACAAAACTTGAAAATTAAAAAAATACTTGAAAATTTTGTCATGGTCCCAGGTCCAACAATACCTATTTGGATTTAAATATATGTAATATTGAAAAAGTTGTTAAGAAGTTTACTGTGTTTGATGCTTTAAACATGAATACATGTATAGCTAATGGAGCTTATAGGACTTACACTATGCCTTTATGATGCAGAAATTAAATGCAAGGAGATAAATAAGTTACTATTGCTATTAAGTCTAATTAATTAACATAAAATTATGATATCTCTGTTTTGCAGATTCAAGTTTTCTAGGCTTGCATTCAAACCTCTGGGGTTCTGACCTTATATTAGACCACTATACAGTTGAAAGTACTTGCTTAATGACTTTGTGGCCTGAATTGCTCAGTCTAAAAATGCTAAAAAGCTTGTTCCTTCAGTTTTTATTTCTTTTAATTGGCAGTTTTTGTCTAGAGGAACTTTATTAGTATATTCTAAGAACCTGTCTGGATTTAGTAAGAAAAAAAATGTGGTTAATTAGCCATATGAATCGTGGATATAGTACCGAGGAATGGAAAAATGTGTGCCTTATTTATGTTACTCTGACCCAGTCTCTCAAAGTATGTTCTCATGGTTATACACAGATTATAATATCACTTTATCCAGTAGTTTTAGTTCAAGAAAATATAATTAAAATATAAAATTAAAAAATAAATTTTATTGGGCATATTTATAGAACCATGTTTAAGAACATAAATGCATAAATTAGATTAATTTTGTCTGTACTCTGGTTTTGCTTCCTATTTTGATTTTGATTTTGGTGCAAGATGCAAATACAATTGATAGGCTTATGTTTCTTCATAGTGACACATTGAAACGACTGCATTCTGTTTTATACCATTGATTTCCAAAACTGAAAACGCAACTTTTATCATACTTAAAATTTCAACATATTTCATTTTGCTATTTGGCAAAATAATTTCAAATGGTGTGATAAGACATAGAAACCAGTAAATCTAATTTGGCCAAATAATTCTTGAATCTCATACATAAATAATTACCTTATCTGCCAAAACACTTTTGAAACATATAAAGGGCATATCAATTAATTTATCATCAGATACTTCAGATTATTTCTTAAAAACAATAAATAAGTGCATGTGTGTCCCACTGCTTCCTGAGTATCACTGCTTAAATTTAAATTTTACCCAGTATAATTGTCAGCTAAGGTAAACCCATCCCAATCATCTCACCTGGCTCACAGTTTTTCTCATCTTCTCCATATTTACAGTCCTCGTGGCCATCACATTTCCATTTTGCTGATATACACTGACCATTGGCACACTGGAACTGATCTTTGGAACAGCTTGTTTCACAATTTCTCTGTCATATGCAACACAGCATAATTAAAAATAAAATTCTTAGAAAAATATCTAAAACCCTCAAAGACAACTGGAAGACATATGCACAGAAACTAAGTGTATAAGTCACCTCTACCACATACAAGGAGCTTAGATGGTCATACTTTCAGTCTATAACTGTGCAAAATGATTATAGTAATTTTCCATTTCAATTGTTACAGTGGGTTATCATAAAACAGGGAAACTAAAAACAAACATAAATTTCATTACTTAGTCATCACATTTAAATTATTTTTGATATATCATTCTCTAATAGATAATTGCAAGATAATAAATTTTTAATAATTTTAGGTGATAAAAAAAAGATTGTGGGGTAATACAAGTGTTAAACGGATTTATAAGCAATTATATCCAGTTCACTGGGGCTTGGGGTTGGGGGTAAGGGGTGAAATATAAAACAAGCAAGAATCCTAAGGCAAATCTCTTTTGCACTGGCAAGACTTCTCCTAGTGATCTCCTTCCCCTTCTTTCCATCTCTTTCCCTCTGCACTGGTCCTTCCACAGCTTTAGCTAGTGCTCACAAATGCCTTTTCTCTTCTGACATTTATTCCTAAAGAACTGTGAAATGAGCTGTCACAGTCATCATTTCTGCAAGGCTGCCTACAGATTTTATTTGGAAATCAAACAAGATGGTGGATTTACCTTTGGGTATCTTTCACTTCTGTGTGTGTGTAGTTGAGGGGCAGAGGTAATGAGGATTGAACTCATGAGCATTCTACCTCTAAGCTACATCACCAGCTATTTTTATTTTTATTTTTATTTTTATTTTTATTTTTATTTTTATTTTTAAGCAAGCCTCACTAACTTACAGTGTGCTAGCCTCAAAACCATAATCTCAGGATGCTCCATCTTGCTGAGACAGTATTTTTCTCTTGTAAAGTATTGTCTTTTCTGGTTAACCTGCACTTGCCCATTTCATCAAATAAAGGCACCAAACTCTCCGGCTATGTTTCTCCTGGGCAGCAGAGCAAGTTCACTCACCAGTCACTATTTTCCCGGTTTCATCCCCATGTAAAGAGAAAGAGTTTACTTGCTAAACTCTAAAAATTGTTTTTGGGGGGGTGAAAATTTAATTAGACTACCTGTTATCTAATCAATAGCATTCTTCCCTTCTTTTCTCAAATATTAACGGTTTACCATTTGCCAGGGGCTTTCTCAGGTAACGATAAAAGAAAACCAAAATTTATATCATGTAGTTGATAAATTCATAGACTTGTATAGACTTCCATGGAAGACTAACATCCAAATAAATGTCAGTAAGATACACTATTAAGGGAAAAGAACATGGAACTTTTAGACAAGGCACCACTGAACAAGGTTAATCAGAAATGAAACAAAATAAAAATAGTTTTGTATGTGCAAGGATAATTTGAAATGTATAGTATATGAAGGCTAATCCAGGGCATGGATAATAGTGTGAGAGATGCTGGAGAAGTGGCCAAGGCCATGGTCTCAAGAAAGAGATTTCACATGTGTTTTCACCACGAACTTCCCACACAGATGTAGTATCTGGGACATAACATTCAATAAAAAATAGTGAATGAATGAATGAAGTAGCATATGTAAAAATAGAATACAAATTTAAATAATTTTTCTACTTTTTAACTTAAATTTATTTTAAGTGATGCATAAAAAGACAACATTTTACATTTTAAGAGGGTGATACATGGTGTTTCAATACATATATATTTAGATAATGTTCAAATTAGAGTAAATATCTGTCACCTCAAACATTTATCATTTCTTCATGGTAAAATATTTCTTCATGGTAAAGTGCTTTCTTTCAACTTTTGTAATATACAATTCATTTTGTTACCCATAGCCAATGTATTATGGAATAGCTTAACAAACTTGCTCTACCATCTATCTATAACTTTGATCAAGTTCTTCCAACTTTCCCTATCCCTTACTTTCCCCCAGCCTCTGGTAACCATCATCCTATCCCTAATTTCTATGAAAGCAATATTTTAGATTATATATATTAATATGGTCATATAGTATTTGTCTTTCTGTGTTTTTTTTTTCACTTGAAGTAATGATCTCAAATTTCATCCATGTTGTCATAAATGACAAAATTTCATTTTTAGGTTTTGGTAGTATTCTCATGTTTATAGGCAATACATTTTTTTTAATCCATTCACCAGCTGATAGATATTTCAGTTGTTTCCATTTCTTGGATATTGTGAATAGCATCACAGTATACAAGGAAGTGCATATGCCTTTTTGACATATTGATTTTATTTCCTATGACCGTATGCCCAGTAGTGGTACTGCTGGATCATATAGTATTTCTTGTTTAAATTTTTTTTACGGAATATGGGGGCATCATGGGAAATTCCCTCATTTTTTGTAGGGAGGGGAATACAGGGCTTTCTACTTCTGAGCTACACCTCCAGCCCTGTACATTTTTTTTTTTTAAGCAGGGTCTAAATAAATTGTGAAGGGCCTCTCTAAGTTGCTGAGACTGGCCATGAACCTGCAATCTTCCTATCTCAGTCTCCCATCTATTGGGATTATAAGCCTGTACCATCATACTTGGCTAGTTTTAATTTTTTGAGGAAATTTCATACTGCTTTTCATCATGGTTATACTAATTTATATTCACACTAAGTGTGTGCAAGAGATTCCTTTCTCCACATCCTTACTAGCATTTGATTTTTTTATAATATCCATTGAAATGACATCAGATTGTGCTTTTATTTGCATTTCCCTGATGATTATAATGCTAAGCATCTTTATATATGTTTTGCTTTTTGCAAATGTTTTGAGAAATATCTAATTAAGCCTATTGCCCATTTCTAACTTAAGTTGATTTTTGCCATTTTTTCGTGCCCCCTATATATTCTATCATCTTTTTTCAGATGTATAATAAGCAAGTATTTTCTTCATTTTGCAGTTATTATTTTCACTGCATTAACTTTTATCTTCCTCTGTGCAGCATTTTTTACTTCAATGTAATACCATAGATATAATTTTGCTTGTTTCCTGTGATTTTGGAGGTCTTGTTCAAAAAACTCTTCCCATTATAATATACTGTACCATTTCTCCTATTTTGTCTTCTAGCATTCGCATAGCTTCTGGTCTTGTATAAGGCTTTAGTCCATTTTGAGTTGATTTTTATAAGTGGTGAGACATCGGGGTTTAATTTCATTCTTCTGTAGGTGAATGTCAAATTTTCCATGTACCACTTTAAAAACTTTCCTTTTGCAATGAGTGTGCTTAGTACCTTTGTTGAAAATCAGTTGACTGAAAATATGTGGATATGCTTCTAGACTTTCTGTTCTGTTCTATTAGTGTTTGTGTCTGTTTTATGCCAGACCATGTTGCTTTGATTTTTATAAATTTGTAGTGTATCTTAAAGTTAGATTTTTATGCTTTCATCTGAAATTTAGGACTGTTTGTTTCTAGTTTTCTGAATAATGCTGGTGGTGTTTTTGTAGAGCTTGAACTGATTTTGCCTATTATGTTTGGTAGTATGGAGATTTTAGTAATATTAATTTTCCAACCCATAAATCCCATATATCTTTTGACATTTTAGTATTTGTTCTTCTCAATTTCTTTCATCAGTGTTTTATGATTTTCTTTGTATATATCTTTTAATTCTTTGGCTGAATTATTTATATTTAATTAATTTATTTATTTATTGTAGCTATTATACATGAGATTGCTTTCTTGATTTCTATTTTAGATACTATACTACCAGTATATAGCAATGCTACTAATTTTTGAGTATTTTTACTGCATCCTGCAACTTTGGTAAATTATTAGCTCAGAGCTTTTCGGTGGAATTTTTGGGATTCTGTATTTATAAATTCATGTCATCATCAAACAGTGACTAAAACTTTTTTTTCCGAGCCGAGCATGGTGGCGCACGCTTGTAATCCCAGCATTTGGGAGGCTGAGACTGGAGGATCGCGGTTTCCGGCTAGTCTCAGCTACTTAGTGAGGCCCTCTGCAACTCAGTAAGACCCTGTTTCAAAATAAAGAATAAAAAATTGTGCAGGGCGTGTAGCTTGGAGGTCAAATGCCTCTGGGTTCCATCCCCAGACCCACAAAAAAATAAATAAATAAAATAAAAACTTTCTTTTTCCAATTTGAATGATCTTTATTTCTGTTGCTTGATTGCTTGGTCAGCTCCTCAAAAATGTTTACAGCGCATCTCTATCTTGGTCCAAATCATAGAGAGAATGTTTACAGCTTTCTCACGCAATGTAGCATTAGCTGTTATCTTAATATAACTGGTCTTTACAGTGTTGAGGTGTATTATTCAGTGTTTTTATCATGAAGAAAAGTTGAATTTATAAAAGGCTGCTTTATTTCTATTGAGGTGACCATATGGTTCTTGTTCTTCATTCTGTTGATGTACTGTGTCATGTTTACTAGTTTATATATATTGACATGCTTATATCCTGGAGATGAATCTCGCTTTATCATGATGAATAATCTCTTAAATTTGCTGTTGGATTTGAGTTGCTAGTATTTTGTTGAAGGTTTTTGTGTCTGTTCATTAAAGATATCAGCCTGCAGTTTTCCTTTTTTTCTTTTGTTGTTTTTCCCCCTATGTGGTTTTAGTATGTAATTACACCTGATTGACATCAGAATCATGTATGTATTTAGATTTAAATAACGTATTTAAACAATGTATTTAAAACCATTTCATACTTAAAATAGCTGCTCAACAAACATAAATAATTAACAAATGATTATCTTAGGCTTATTGAGGTAAAATATTTCATTTACGAATGGCATGTGTTTAGTGTTTTGACAACTATACCATATGTGGTACTTCTAGATATATTTATTATCATTGAATATTTTAACCTGAAATAAACTGCAGTTCAATGCTGTATGTGTCATGTATGTGTTATTTAATTACTATTTAGATAATTAAAAATACATAGGGAAGTAGAGAGAACATGTACCTATAATACACATTCAATGGCTATCAACAAATACTTCATAATTCATTTTTTACCCATCTTCCTCATAATTATTTATGGTCTAGAACATTTTAACAAAACAATGACTTCAGAAAATTAACACTTACACAAAAACAATAATTATTAAGATTTAATCCATACCAAAGATTTTGTTTACTTACCTATATGAAAATAATGTTTGATCAAATAAAGAATCAACTTATTGAACTTAACTAAAATTGCTTTTAAGGCATAACTATTTGTCATTCTCTCAGTTTTTAAAAACGGCATATAATACTTGAAGAAACTAGATCAATTAGATTGTTGGTACTAGGATATGGCCCATACTTTGAATTTTACTAATACCATCCTAAAAATAGTAATACATTAGCAACTTCCAAAGTTAATGATGAACATTTTTATTTTAAAAAAATATTTGTATAAACTCATGGATTTTTATCTATCTTTTATGTTTTGATCCATTGCAGTCATTTGTTGTTCTGATACTAAAATTGTTCCTTTTGTCAATAGAAGCTCCTTCAATTTGCCACCGTACATATTAGACACTTTTCCAATATACGTGTGTCCTGATACTCTAAGCTGTTAGCCGCCACTCTGGCCAATTTTCTGCCTCAGACCTACCTAGAATAAGACATTTCTCAGAGGATCCTTGTTTAATTTCATTGCATAAGGGTATTTAGAAACCATTTGAGGGGGGGAAACTAGGAATAATAATTACTGCAGATTTATCGGTGGCTTTAGAATTTTTCAGTAGTAGAGGTAGGAATTCTATAATTTTAGAAAGAGAATGATTAATCACTCTAACATCCTGATACTTTTAAATTTTGTATATAAAATTTGTATTTAGTTTTTTTGGTACTAGAGATTGAACCCAAGGGCATTCTACTTCTGAGATACATCCTCAGTTCTGTTTTATTTTTATTTTGAAATAGGGTCTCACTAGGTTGATGAGTCTCACTACTTGTTGAGGTTGTCCTTGAATCTGCAATCCTCCTGTTTCAGGCTCCCAAATACTGGGGTTACACACATGTGTCACTAAACCCAGCTGTATTTCCTTTTAATTAAAATCTTTGAGTGTTGTGACAATGACATAATCAAGCATTTAAATGATCCTCTGTATAGTTTAAAACTAGCAAAATGTTATTAGTAGTAACACATCTATACATAGAATATAAGATTATTCGGCATTTCTTTTTGTGCTTATAACACGTTACTTTAGATGTAGAGGGCAAATATAACTTAAAATCACTAAAAATGCTGCCTCTATCATTAGCCACTTCATTTCATCTAAACTGAACATTTTTCATTTCTCTGTTTGTAAATGCAGAGAAAGGTCACTTTTAAGAAAGTTAATTTTATTCCCATGGAGCACTATTATGAAAATGCCTACATATATGGACATATATTTAGCCATCATAAACCTCTGTCTACTAACTTATGTCGTGAGAGAAATGCTTTTATTTGAGATACCTACTTTGACTTGAATAAGGTGTCATTTAGTATATACCCTTGGCATGTTTTCTAACATCGAGCAAGATGAAATCATTATCCATAAGCAATGACTCCTAGCTTCTGATTCTTCACCCATTGTCCAGGCTGCTGAGCATGTTAATAACAATTCAAACCAAAAAACATTTTCATGGCATAGACGAGTTGACATGAAATGTGCTTTCCTGACTTGGGAGTACTAATATAATTTTTGAACAAATGAAGGTTTTTTGAACAAATGAAATGTGTGGCCATTCAATAAAAAAGGTATCTTTCTCTCATGGTTGTATATTCCTTTGACTTTTGTTCTGAGACTAGTCTGTGAGTAGAAATGGTATTTTTCTTTTTTTTTTTTTTGCGGGTTGAGGATGGAACCCAGGGGCATTCAACCTCCCAGCTATACCCCCTGCCCTATTTTTTTTTTTTTATTCTTTATTTTGAAAAAGTGTCTCACTAAGTTAAGGAGGGCCTCACTAAATAACTGAGGCTGTCCATGAATTGCGATCCTCCGGTCTCAGCCTCCTAAATTCTGGGATTACAAGTGTGAGCCACCATGCTTGGCTCCTATTTTTCAATATATCTCGAAAGACCTTTGCATTCTGAAGGCCTAGATTTTGCCGGCCTTCTAATTGTAAGTTACACATATTAGATTCTAAAATATAGGTTCCTGAATGTAACTAGGATGATTTTTTTTATAATGGTGAGAGAATGGAGGTTATTTTTTCCAGTCCTGATTCAAAAGGGCTAAGGGAGGAGAAAGAACTAGTATATGTGGGTTCTATGAACAGTAATGACATGTAGTATTTCTCAAACAGGCAGAAAATCAGGGGTAACTAGGGCAGTTAGACCTGAAACACAGAATCCTCCAGAGGCACAGGGAGGATTTCTTGTAGCCTCTGATGGGTGAGTTGGTCTTTATGAGGGTGAGCTCATGTGTGCCAACATGAGTTCTAGGGAGTCATTGCATGCTAGAAGCGGCACTACCCACTGAGGATTAAAAATCTTTTTTCCTTGGAATTTGTTGTACAAATTCTGTGTTCCTGATATCCAAGTAAACAGAGAAAGTCTTTAAACGTGACTATGAATGGTCTCTCTCTGATATTGGAAAAAAGAGGCTTGGGTTCATGTGATTGAGGGAAAAAAAATACATACAACTATATGTTATTTACTATTTAAAAATCATCCTGGGTTAATTATATAAAACAAACATATGAATGTCAATACATTCCTACTTTATAGAATTATCTGGAGAATTCTAAACTTTCTCACCTAAGGCTTTATGTAGGTTAGCTTTATTATCAATGGATTGTGATTCATCACCTAAGGAAAGCTCAACCTGTGATTTCATAAAAATTGATGACCCACACCAAAGTCTATAAGGCTATATCTATTGAAGAAAGAGACCTGGGAGAAGAAACTGTTTAAAATGCATAAAATATTAGTCTTGACTATAAATACTGAAAGAAATTTATGAACAAATTCACAGATGGCAAGGGCATCCGCTACAAGGAATAGGGTTTTCAAACATCCTATTCCCAACTCAGCCATTCACCGGTTGAGGTAAAACAGACTATAAAATTAACTGTCAATAATAGCACAAGACTTATTCCCGATGCTGGTATATGCAGTGCAGCACATGGATTAATTCTTATCTCAGTGTGTCAGGGGCAAAGTGCATTTTAGAGCTGTCCTTGGTCACACTTATTGGACTGAATAATTATAATTGTAAATGTGGTTCTAAAGAACTGCTTCCTTTTTTCCTGTTTGTTTGAGTTTGCAGAAATCCCTACCTCATCAGAGCCATCTGCACAGTCAAAATCTCCATCACACCAAAACCTTGAAGAAACACAGTCCCCATTGGCACAGAGAAAATCTTTCAATGTACAGGTCTGTGGCTCTGGGGACAGAAAAACAGCACAGAATTATTCCATTATATGCAACTGCATTTTAAAATTTATATGATATACAGCATAAAGGAACATTAGAGAATAAAAAAGAGGTTAGCCAAGCAGAACCAGCAAATTGTTTAGGAAAAATAATTTCATGAAGCCTCTATGGTACATAATATGATTTTTTAAATTTATTTATTTATTTTTTTATTGGTGCATTGTAGTCATACATCTTAATGGAGCACAAGATGGTGGAGGCATTTTTAAAAGCAGGAAGTTAGAAAATGGCATTACAGAAACAAAACAAAACAAAAAAAGACAAAAAATAAATCATCTAATGTTTAACAAATATACAGGACAATATAAACTAAAAGACAGAAAAATCTATAGACCATCATCAATGCTGCAACAGTGATCTTTTCTGGTTAAAATTTTGAATCATTTAATGTATTTACTTTAGGACATTGTGTTACTCTTTGTAACATACCAACAGATCCATTTACTAACTGGTGTGTGAGCCTAGCCTCCCCTTTGATTCTTGATTCCTTATTGCATTGTAGTGATTTTTAAATTATTCAAATTTGTCACCAGAAATTCTTGAGTTCATGGACAAGAAAAGTGCACAGGAATTAATAGGCGGATAAGGTTTGTGGTGTGAGTCTCCTCCTCCACTTTTCTCCCCCTTCCCTTAATCTTCTCTTCTGATTTTTTTTAAGCTGGTCTCCCAGGAATGGGAGGATATTTTCTATTACATATGGATGTAACTAGATAGGTTAGGGTTTGTGGTGTGTGTCTTCTCCTCTACTTCCCTCCCTCCTCTGCTTTCTTTAATCTTCTCACCTGTTTTTCTTAGCTTGTTTCACAGGTTGTGCGCTTTGATATAATTCTTTGCTTACCAAGATGCCAGGAAAAGTAGCTTAATGGACATTTGTTCATTGGCCCAGCTGCCTAAAGGCTTCCCCTGGAGAGTTCACCCGAAGTTCAGGCAGCCTTCCCCATAAAAGTGAGGACAGAGGCACCTCTTTGAGGTCTTACCTGTGGAATGAATGACTGCCCAACCCTTCCTTCTGACCAGGGCTGCAGCAAGGCTGTTGGCAGGGCTTCCCAGCTTTGCTCTGGAGGCTACCGTTCCCCCTGTTCTGGTGATGTATTTAATTTTCTCTTTCTTAATATTGCATTATTCTGAACTTTTATTGATAATTCTAACACCATCTTGGGTGCAGGAAAATTCCCCAAGATGTGTTGCTTTAATATTACCAATTTCACACATTGAGGTGGTATTTTCTTGTGATGTTTTTCTCATATTAAATGGTATTGTAGTTTTGAATACATGAGAGTGCCTTTATTTTTGCTGGTAGATCAGAGACCATTCAGCAAAACAGGGTTAAAGAGGCCAGAAGAGGCTGTTTTCTTTGAAAACTGCCTATTTGTTAATGCCGTTGTTTGCTTTTGCTCTACATCATTTACCTGTCAATTTACATAATTTGCTAGTAATTGATTTACTTATACTTCACCATATCCTATGTAGAACATAAGCCAAATAGTATGATTTAATCCTTGGCTTAACTCCTATGTGGAATACGCTTCATCTGGACCTTGAGGAGGGATTTCAGAAATGTATTCTTGTAAGTAATCAATGTAACTGCTGGACATCACCTCTTCTTATGACTACTCTATTAAATCATGAAAGATAACCCATTCATGTTTTATCTTTTTATTATTTTTATTTATATCCATGTCACACACAGTAATGTTCTTATCCAGGTAGAGGAGAAATTAGTAACAATCATTGCATTTAAGGAACACATGTCTGTAATACCAGTACTTGAGAGTCTGAGAGGGGGGTATGGAGCATTCTAGGCTAGCCTCAGCAACTCAAAAAGACCCTGTTGCAAAATAAATTACAAAAAAGGGTTGAGGATGTGTCTCAAAGTTATAAAGTCCCCAGTATCCTCTCCCTAAATATAAACATCATATGAAGCCTAACTTTTGCATAAATATTGTGAAAAATTCAGTCTGCATTTGGATACTGCTCTGTACAATTTACTCAATTCTAGCAATAGGGTAGTAACTTCATTGTTTGCTATCATAGAGGCTTGTATATCAAGAACTGAGAAATATGGCAAGTGTGATATTTTTTAGAACATTCTTTTCTCCTCCTGAGCTTATTTTGTTTTAAAATATAATCCTTAGGATATGAATAAAGCAAGATGCCATTCAGTAGAATGGGAAAAAAAAACTACTAAATGGGATCCCTCTGTCTCATGTTTTTATACTTTTTTTTTTCTTTGCAGTATTGGAAATGTCACTGTCCACATTTCGCAGCCAGCCTCAGCTATTTAGTGAGGACCTTTGCAACTCAGTGAGACCCTGTTTCAAAATAAAAAGTAAAAACAGAGCTAGGGGTGTAGCTTGGAGGTAGAATGTCCCTGGGTTCGATCTCTAGTACTGCAAAATTTTTTTTTGTTCATACTGTATTAATAGTAATAATAAATATCCAATGCTAATTACTAATTTTTGTTGGGTATTAAAGTGATTGATAAATACCTGAATTAACTCATCAATGAATCCACACAAAATATGTACATGATATGTAATATAGTTGTAGCCTTTACAAATTAGTAAACTAGTACAAAGAGATTAAGAAACTTATTCCAAATCATCCAACATGAGAAAGAGCCAGTGAACTGGAACCCAAACAATTTGATATCAGCGTGTGTACCTTTTACTACTAGATCATATTGTTGTCTTCTATATAATGGAGAAGTAGTAAGAGCTTATTTTAGAAAGATCAACATTAAAGCCCTGAGAAATCAAGTTACTTACATCTAAGATCTATAATTAGCAATGTCTATTTTATGTAATAAAACAAGAAAACTCCTATTACCTCTCCATTCTGAAGATATTTCACCCTTCTTGTATTTGCAGACACATGTAATTTTATTCTTAGGAAAAAGAAATTATAGTGAATGTTTGTAATTTTTTAACAATGAAAAAAGTAACCAAAAACGTTTTCATTAAAAGAACAGAGACAAGCTGGGCGTGTTAGCACATGCTTGTAATTCCAGCATTTGTGAGGCTGAGATAAGAGGATCTCAGTTTGCAGACAGCCTCAGCTACTTAGTGAGTCTCTTTGTAACTCATTGAGATCCTGTTTCAAAATAAAGAATAAAAGCCAAGCATGGTGGCACAGACTTGTAATCCCTGCACTTGGGAGGTGGAGACAGGAGGATCGAATAGGTTCGAAGCCAGCTTTGCTGGTTTAAGAGACCCTGTTTCCAAACAAAATATAAAATAGGTCTGGGAGTGTTTGAAACCATCCTTGCTGGCTTAAGAGACCCTATTTCCAAATAAAATATAAAATAGGTCTGGGAGTATAGCCCAGAGGTAGAAGGGTTCCATCCCCAGTACCACTAAAAAATAAAAAATAAAAAAAAAGAATAAAAAATAGGGCGGGGTGAGTAGTTTGAAGATAGAATGCCCCTGGGTTCTATCCCCAGTACTGAAGGGGAAAAAAAAAAGAAAAAAAGAAAGAAAGAAAAAGAAAGAATAGGGACTACATTTAAAACATATCATACTCAAATGCTGAAAAGCAGAATATTTTAATTTAATGGGTTTAAATGGGATTAATTCTTCTAATATTTTAACTTGCCTTTACTCTATTTAAAAACTAATGTGTAGCTGGTCTTGGTGCTCATGCTTGTAATCCCTGTGCTTGGGAGGCGGAGACAGTAAGATTGCGCAGATTTGAAGCCACCCTCGCTGGCTTAAGAGACCCTGTTACTAAATAAAAAAGTATAAAATAGGTCTGGGATTGTAGCCTGGAGGTAGAAGGGTTTCCAGGAACCCCAGAAAAAAAAAAAATAATAATGTGTATATGAATGACTCACTATGAATCTCACTATTGTTTGGGGAGAGAAGAGAAGAGGGAAAGGGTAGGCTTGAGAAAAAAAACAGATCAAACAATGTTATGTGAATATATAAATATATCACTATTAATCTCACTCCCGCACATTCACAACACACCAATAAAATAATTTTTAATGAAAGTAAATGTGTTCTTTTTTACAGTAATGGCTTCATAATGTTTGACAAATTATTCTATGCAGAAGTTTGGAAGTTGTTAATATAAACATATAAAAATGTATATAGCCATTTATTGAAGTCATATGTCCAATATCTCCACAGAGAGCTTGTTTTATAGAAACTGTTTTATCCTTATCAATTATTCTGTTCCATTGAGGATAAAGATACACACTGATACGTAATTTTTATAAAAATATTTTTCATGCATGCTTCTATTGTGTTTTGCAAAACACAGCAAATCTAAGAGTCATGAGCTACTAGGTCAGTATATACACAAATGTCATCAAGAATTGAAGTAGTTTGTCTAGTTCTCTTTTTTAAATTTATTGATACATTATCATATAGAGAATTAACATGATAGAAACATACATGCACATAGCTAGTCTATTTCTAACCCACAGCTATATTCCTCAGAATCTTTTATCATTAGACAGCTTACAAAAAAGAAAAAACTCTCATTTGAGGAAATGTAACTCAGGAAAGAAGGTTTTGGCTGATAAAATTATCCTTGATTTTTTTTCAGATTAAAAAAGACCACCAAAAAAAAAAAAAAGATATTAGAGGCATGCATGCTCCCATCACTTCAACCCTTACCCAAATCCCACCCCATTCCCTCCTCCTTCTCTCCTTCTCATTGATATGTTTGTGAATGTACATCGTGTGCATTAGGGAGTTTTCTTGTTTTTAAAAGCAGAAATCACTGCTGAAGCAAACTTTCCTTGGTGAATACTGAACAGAGGGATAATCAGCAATCATGGGATGACAGACAATGGTTTAATTATCCCATGTAAATATAAAACTGCAGAAAGTATATTAAATTTAAAATGTAGCTGGCAGTTAATTGCTCTATTACTATTGGAATATTTCCTATGTCTAAGATTGGAATGTTTCCAACACAATTTGAAAAGAAAATTAATTGCATCAGATTCATAAACAAAGAAGTCCAAAAGTGACTTTAAAATATATTGCTGTTGCTTTTTATATTTCTCTGATTTATTATCTGGTATGTTTTGCTACTTAATAATAGTTAATAGGAATTGCTAAATATAAACCAATTTTTTTGTGTTTGATACTGGGGATGGAACCCAGGGGCATTCTACCTCCATGCTACACTCTCAGCCCTTTTTTTAATTCTTTATCTTGAAACAGGGTCTCACTGAGTTGCAAAGAACCTCACCAAGTATCTGAAGGTGGCTGTGAACCTTGATCCTCCTGTCTTAGCCTTCTGAATGTTTGGATTACAAGCATAGGCCACCATGCCTGGCTTCAAAGTTCATAATATTAACCAATAATATTTATAAAATAGGACCACTGCTCAATAGATATACAAAATTATGACTGATATATTATACACATCTATATGTATATACTGTCTTTTTTTATATGACCACAGCATGTGTGTGTCTATGCATGTATGTGTCTTCAATAGATAATATGTTGGAAATATATTGACGGTATTTTTTTACATAATAGGAATTGGATCCCAGGGACATTGAACCACTGAGTTACATTCCCAGTCCCTTTTCATTTTTATTTTGAAGCAGGGTCTTCATAAGTGTCCAAGACTGGCATCAACCTTATGACTATCCTACCTCAGCTTCCCTAGCAGTTGGAATTATAGGCATGTGCCACCATGCCCAGCTATTGATGACATTTTAATACAGCAAAAGTTTTTTTCTAAGGCTGACTTCATTGAAAGTTTTTGTCTTTTAAGAATTGCTTGCATTTTTGGTATTTATGTATTTTTTTTTATTTTCTAGTAAAGGGATTTTTATTTTTTTATTGGTGCATTGTGTCTATACACCATGATGAAGCAAAAAAAAAAAACTTGTGTAAACATTAATGCAGACATCATTTATATTTCTTCCAGCAAATTCATGATAGCATCTTCATATATTAAACCTTCCAAGACATCTCAATTATCTAGTTCATTTAATTCTTTCTCTTATATGCTCTTACACATTTAACATGTTAATATACTTTAATATTTGTCTTCTTTTTTGTGGTACTAAGGATAGAACCCAGGAGCTTTCTACCTCCAGGCTATACTCCCAGACCTATTATATATTTTACTTGGAAACAGGGTCTCCCTAAGTTGCTTAGAGTCTCACTAAATACCTCAGGCTGGCTCCAAAACTTGGCAATCCTCCTGTCTCAGCCTCCATCCCTTGGTGTGTTTCCCTCTGTACCTCACCCTATTAACCCCTGTTCCCTTCTTGTACATGCTAATGAGATTGACAGTTAAACATTGATATACGGACATAATATTGTTTCATTTATTTCCTTTCTTGAAAATTCTTTTGTCCTTTCCTCTCTCTCCCCTAATCTCTTTTCATTGTTTTACTGGTGTCTCTCTTTTTTATGAAGTCGCTTTCCTTCCTATTTTCTCGCAAGCTTTTACATATGAGAAAAAACATATAACCCTTCACTTTCTATGACTGGCTAATCTCACTTAGCATAATATTCTTTAGTTTCATACATTTTCCTGCAAATGACATAATTCTTTCTTCGTGGCTAAGTAAAATTTTATTGTATGTATATACTACATTTTCTTTATCCATTCATCTTTTGACAGACACCTAGGTTGGTTCCATAATTTGGCTAATTGTGAAAAGTACTGCTATAAACGTAAGTAAACATGTGGCACTGTAGCACTACAATTTCAATTATTTTGGAGAGATACCAAGGATTGGCCTCTTTAGGCAGATCTTTGGTGGTTCCATCCTAGTCTTTTGAAGAGCCTTTGTACTGATCTCCATAGTGATGAGATTAATTTGCAATCCCACCAGTAGTGCACAAAAGCTTTTCCCCCATATCCTTGCCAACATTTGTTATTGTATGTATGCTTGATCATTGCTATTGTAACTGGATTTGGATAGAATCTTAGTGTAGTTTTGGCCTTATCCTATACTTAGAAATTACTCCTTGTCTTACTGTATTCTTAGACTTGACTTACATGTTTAACATACTCAGAATTCTATTCTTCCATCTCACATCTATAATATAATTCATCCTTGGCAACTATCATCTTTCTTTGATATTTCAATATTATGTGTCTCAGGCAACAAGCTCAGAGTGAATAGTAACTATAAGAGAACCATACATAATTGATTACTTTATACTGCAATGCCTGATACTACAGCTACTTCGCTTTTTCTTAAGGATTCTGTGGCTACAGTGATTTATCACTGTTTCCACAGTGATAAGTGAAAGTCAATTTTCTTTCTCCTTGCTTTCTCCTGCTAGAAACTGATTTTTCTCAGCCAATCCAATGACACTCAGTCACTCAGAAAATGCTGGCAGACTCAGAGGTTCACAGTCTCAATCTTTTATTTTTCTTCTTCTTTATTTATATTAGTAGTAACCTTCACACAATTTCGACTACTCCCTTGAATAAAGATACTCCAGGTCTAAGACTTCAATGTTTCCCTCTCACCCACCTGTTGTTCTCAAAATCCTCAAGTCATAGGTCATAGACTCTCAGATATATATAATTAAAACTAAACATATCAAACCTAAGCCATATAGAAATCTGTATATTTAAGCTCTGATATACCAATGACATCAATGCATGATGGTTTCTTTGTGTATTTATTCTCATATCATTCCTATTCTCATCCCACAAGAGTTTATTTTAATCACTAGATAGTTTAGAGAACCTGTTATATATATTTTTAAACTGCTGATTTAAGGAATTCAAAACACATTAAGGTCTCCCTGTAATATTCTTTGCCTTTCTAAAGCCTAATCAGTTGAAATATTTCTCTATGAAAAGAGAATTATAAAAATTCCCAAATTCAGAGCATTGCATAGTAAGAATGATCCAGATATCTTATATGTAATGTAATTGATACTCAAATACAGGTTAGATCAAATTTTGACAGATTTTCAAGACATTAGTTCATGGTTTGTAAGCTGAGTACTCAAGGGGTTTATTAAGACTTCCACTATACTAATTACATGCCTTAATATAACATATTTCTATGTATATTTAGTTCTCTGACTACTGGGGAATGAATACTGTTAGTCCAGTGAGATATGTGTAAGAGCAGATGTTATTATTATTAATCTTCCATCAAATTCTTCTGGGAAATAATGAAATATAAATGTTTAATACATAGAATTTGATTTTCATTTTTCTTTAAACATAGCTACATTGCTTTCTTTGTTTATACAGCACTGTGTACAAGGACTGATAAAAATATACTTGGAAATTAAGATATTAATGCTGGAATACAGCAATATTGTCACGATTCTGCATAGTTCCATATTTTTATTAAATAAATTTGTTGAATAATTATTGTTTTTTAATTTATTACTTAAAATGCAGGAGGCAGATGATGATAATAGTGTTATTGTATTTTCAGAGAAAAGCATCCTTAGTACATACAGTGCTCACCACTCCAGAGAGAATAAATGATAATTCACTGAAAGATGCTCTTGGGTGAATATGTAATGTAAAAGGATTTAAGACGGAAATGAAATGAATACTATTCATTAAAGAATAAAATGTTTTATACTGTCTTCACATCATTCAGCTCATTGTATGAACCTGTATCAAGAGCTTCCTCATTGCATACTAATGGGTTGCATTAAACCTCATGATACTTTCATACCAATTCCAAGAACTGGAAGAAAATAACTCCCAGGATGAGCATTTCAATAATTCTACCCTTTGAGATTCAGGTCAATTTAGTCTGAATATTTTTGTCCAAATGTGAATATATGTATAAAAATGTGAGCTGCAGGACAGATAGGCTCAAATTTTACCTTCACTGAAATAAAAATTGCCATCTCACTTATGGAATGGGCCGTCAGGCTTGCATGGTTATTAGGAAAGAGTTACTTACTACAGTTTTCTTCATCGGAATTATCACTGCAGTCATTTTGACTGTCACACCGCCAATGATCTGGAATACAGTTGTTGTTTTTACACTGGAATTCATGAGGTCCACAAGTCTTTTTGTCTGCAGTGAAAAGAACCAAATTTCGCACTGTTGGTTTCAATGAAGATGCTCTCATGGTATCATGACTGCCACACCAAATCTATAGCATTTGGTATTTCTTTAACTATTCAATTACTGACTGAGAAACATTCCTAGCACAAAGTAAAGGTGAATGCTGAATTTAATTCCTTCTTTAGTCTTATTGTATATTGTTATTTGTCATTATTTAATCACAAGCTAATTATAAAGCAATTGATTAGATAAGCCAAACAAAGTCAACACAAATTAGTTAAGAAACAAATTCCTAAACTATAATTTTTATGGTACTTCCTCTATATTCTACCCTTCATTTTTTACTATAAAGTAACAAAAAGAGATGATTATTGCTCAGACTCTGATGTCATCTTGTCTTTCTTCCTAAAGAGCTCTTATAATCTATCTATGCTTCCTTATTCTTATTCAACTCTGGCTATTATCCACTCATAAGTTCATGCATTATACAATTGAGTATAATTTATCTAAAATGCTTAGGATAAGAAGTATTGTAGATTCCAGATATTTTTAAATTTTTAACTTATTAATTTATTTATCTTAGGCTGTTCCCAATTTAATACATGGGGTACCTTACCACTGAACTATATCCCAAGCCGTTTTTATTTTTGTTTTGAGACAGGGTCTCCCTAAGTTGCACAGGCTGGCATCAAATTCATGATCCTTTTGCCTCTGCCTCCTGATATTACCTCCTAGTACACTGCATCTTGTAAATTTCTCAGATTTTAGAACATTTGTATAAACAAGATGAGTTATCTTCTGGATGGTAGCAAATGTAAACAAATTTCCTTCATATTATGTATATACATTATAAACTTAGCCTAAACATAATTTTATGCAATATTTCTACTACATTTATGTTTTGACTGAGACTTGTCCCATAAAGTCAGGGATAGAATTGTCCACTTGTAGTATCATATCGGTGCTTACAATATTTTGGAGCATTTCAGATTTTGGTTTTCAGATTAAGTATGTTGTCACTGTAATAATGCTTGACATGTACATAAAGCTTGAATATAAGCAATGTGCCATTTCGTATGAACTTTTAAACAATCCCAGAGTGTATAAGAAGTATTAATTAGCCTCCTAACTTTATAAATGATGAAACAGAAACTCTTTGTAATTTAGGAATTCTATGATTTTTATCACCATTAAATGAGACAGTCAATATTTCAAAATATATGACTTTACTACTGATTTAATGTTTATTACAATATATCTAACTTAAATTCATATAAGCCAGATTATGAGGCATACCATAAAAACTCACTTAAAGTTCAAATTGTGCATATCCAAACTTTCCAAATAGAAATATCTTGACTATATAGAGTCTAAAGCAGTGCTCCTTACATTTTCATATGCATACATGTAAATCACTTAAAGATTTTCCTATTCTGGGCGTAGTGACTGAACAGAACTGATTTCTAACAAGTTGGCCGTTAATAACATTGAACTCATTTTCTGAATCACACTGAGCAATAACGTTTAAGAGAATGGTGACATTATGGATTCAGTAGCACAAAGATAATAAACTATAAATCTCTGCAAAATTTAGCCCACATTTCACTTATTTAGGTAAATTCATTCTCAGTCACATTAGAGATGGACAATGAAGTGCATATAGCCTTAGACTAGTAAAATAAATTCACTAAAGGAGAGAATAAATTACATGGTGGTAGTTGTTACTCTCTACTTCAAAATGCATCTCAATAGATTTCAGAATCAAATAAGGTAATGAAAGCAAAAGTAATTTAGACCTAATGGTGAAAATTAAATAATGAACATCTATTGAGGATTTATCCCAGCTCTTGGCCAAGCATTTTCAGAAACATGATCACACTCATTTCCTATAATAGCTTTAAGAAGTTTTATTACATTTATTTAAATAAAGGAGGAAAATAAGTTATCAGAGAGTTTAAGAAATTTTCTTAGTATTACAAATGCACTAAGTGGCAAAGGAGAAATTTATATCCAGCTAATGCTCCAGAAAAAATTTACTAAAGAAATTCTTATGATAGGCTTCTAATGTATTTTCTATGATGTATAATTACAGTGCACCAATAAAACTATATAAATTATTTAAAAATGAAAGAGCATTGATTTTTGTCTTCCATCCTTTCTTTCTTAATGCCAGCTAAGAATGCCTCAGAACCAAGGGGCAGGGTGCTGTTTTTCTGTTTTGTATTATTTCCTTTTGCCTGTGTTTTATCTAGCTTTATGTTTAAAGATTAGCTTAAAATCTAGAGACATTCCAATGTAGCATTCTGTACACCTTAAAAAAAGTATGTTAGAATGACTGGAATTTAAATAAACATTGAAAACATGGAATTTTTTACTGAATTATTCAGATGGTTATAATGGTTTTATTTATTTATTATCATGTGTTGCTTATATCACTTTTAGATAACATGTTTAAATTTTCAAATATGAGAATGTAACAAAAGGTCAATCTGGATCAGAAATGTGATGTGCATAATAACCATCATCCTGAGTAAAGCAATTCTCCCTAAATTAGGTATTGGCACTTAGTATCAATTAACTAAGTATTTCTTAAGGGCTTCTGAAAATTAGTTTTCTATTTTATTTTCTGTGTTGCGAAAATATCATACTTTGTTTGAAAGAGATCTAACTTGTTCTTAATAAGTTAGAGTTCATTGTTAAGATTTTGTCTTGGGGCATTAAGAAAGAATATGGGGAAAGGTCAATTGCTTTATATAAAACTATAAAGATTTTATTTTAAAGTTATTTGAATTACTCTTCTTGAGGGATGTGTGTATGTATGTATGTATGTGTGTATGTATATATATATATATGTTTATATATATGCTTGTATATGAACATATATAATATAATATATAATACATAATACATAATATATAATATATAAAATAATATATAATATATTATATTTAAATAATATATAATAATATATAAAATATATGGATTATATATTATAAGAGAACTATATAAATGAGGGCTAAAATAACTGTTTCAAATTGGCTATGCATACAATCACACGTGAGATACTGAAGAGTCTCTTTGCCTAGACCACATCTGACGTCACTGAATTGATATGATGTATATGGCACCCAGACTCCATATAGACTAATTCTAGTCTGGTGTTTCCAATGAGCAATGAAGATTAAAAATCAATGGGCCAGAGAGGAAAAATGGTGACTGTGGGATGCAGCACATCTCAGTAGTTGAAACAAATAAAGTTCAACTACTGAGAAGGCAGCATATTGGCAGAAAAAAAAAAATATAGCTCACGAACTAAAACAGAACCAGGAACCATGGTGGAAGGAATCCAGTACTCTGAACTGCGAGATCCACTGCAAAAGGCCCGAGCATGTTTTGGACATGCTGCACATGCAGCCTGGACACCAGCACCATCACAGGCTGCAGGCCTAAACCAAGAGTCCCGGCAGCTCTGGCTGACACTGGGGCAGCAGCCATAAGAAATACAGAAAAATAATCCAAAAGCTTGTAAGTGGCCACAAAGCTCCAACATCTTAAGTGGCGAGCGGCACCAGGCATCACACTTCAGGGACTTAGAAGATGCAAAAGCCCCTGCACTCATGAGAGGTGGCACTCTCAGATGTACAGCAAGCCCTCCAGAAACCCGGAGCAAGGCAGCTAGGTAACTGCTTGCATTACTGGGCACTCAGCAGAAGACTGCCCAGAGAAGCCACGGGACCCAGCAGGCTAGTCCAGGTAGAACCTCCAGAGACACAGGAAAGGTGCTCAAGGCATGGTACCTGCAAAGGATCACAGGAGGTCACTTCAAGACTACACTGGATACCCTCTGCCCCTGCAGGTAGGAAAGCTCTGGCACAGTGAGGTAGGGAAGCTCAGGCTTGGGCCCATGTGGAGAGTGTGGGGGCCCAACGATATGGACCACAGGCTAGAAAAAGACAGAACCCTGGACTTACATGGAACTCATTAACAGTGACTCCCAATGCTAACAACTAAACACAAAGCTGTCAGAGGCAAGAGAGGGGCGCAAACACTCAGAGATTGGACTCCAAAGTTGACAATAGGGTACTGAGCAAATAAGAGACATTGAAATATACTCCAGAATCTACCACAGTAACCAGACATACAGATATTATATGGGCCCACCCCTATATTAATAAATTAGTAGGACTGTTCTTTTTCTTTTATTTGGGATTTTTGTCTTTTTTTTTTGTTATTCTTTGTTGTCTCACACTGTCACTAGTTATTTTAATTTTATTTTATTTTTGTCCTTTTTTTCTCTTTCTTTCTTGTTCTCTTTTTTTTGGGGTTGTTTTTATTTTTTGCCTTTGATGTATAACTGTTAGCTTTTGTATCTTGTTTTGTTACTTTATTTGTATTTGTTTGCTTTTTTTCCTCATTCCTTTTACAAACTTCCTCACTATACCCTATCTACTTTCTTTTCTCAAAACTTTTTTTTCCCCTTACTGTATCTCCTTGTTTAATAGTCAAGGTATTTCATATCTCCATATTTAAATACTCTACTAACTACAAAATTCCTACTATCTAACCTTCTCTCATTCTCAACAAGATACTATTTTATTGTACTTAAATTATTACTTAATCTAATCATATCCAGTACCTTAACTCACTCCTCTACATCGGCTCGGCTCTTCTTCATTACCCAACCCTCAGCATTGGAAAAAGTACTGCTTACCTGCTGACACCTCTAAATTCCTACTAAAATTAGATTAGACATAATACTAACAAAATATGCCAATATATTAGAAAAAAAGCCTGAGAACCTTGAAAATACAAGAACTTGGAACAGTGAAGAAATAGTGAAAATCACGAATACTGACCTAAAAGAAACACAAGAAGAAGTATTCTGAATCCTGATCTAAAGTATGATGAAAGACCTCAAAGAAAATTTACAGGAAATGAAAGAGGAAATGGATACTCTAAGAATGAATGAGAAAGAGGTCTGGAATGAAATGAAAGAGTCAATAAATGAAAAAAAGACAGCAATAGAAAGAAATTCTAGAAGATTAGATAAAATGGAAAATATAATATCAATGTTAGAAGACCGTTCATTCAAAACCAAAAACACAGTCAACAGAATATAGAAGTCATTACAGCAACAAAACCTAAATATCCAAGAACTAGGGGACAATATGAAATGTGCTAACTTATGCATGAAAGGCATTGAAAAGGGGATAGAGGTACAGACTAAAGGCATTTCTAATCTCTTCAGAGAAATAATTTCAGAGAACTTTCCAAAAATGGAAAGAAACTTGGACTTACACTTTCAGGAGACATACAGAACACCATTAAGAAAAGATAAAAAAAGGACCACCTCCCCATGCCAGGTAATAATCAAAATGACCAACATAGAAGCCAAGGAAAGAATGTTAAAAGCAGTGACAACAAAAGAATGGGTGATACATAGGGCAAAACAATAAAAATCACCTGAGACTATACAACCCAAATCATGAATGCCAGGAGAGACTGGTATGATGTGATCCATACTCTGGAAGAAAACAACTTCCAAACAAAACTGCTATATCCAGCAAAACTATTAGTCAAAATTGATGGAGAAAGAAAAGTGTTTCAAGATAAGAAGAACCTTAAAAAATTCAAGAATTCAAAGCCAACACTAGAGAAAATACTTAAAGAAATAAACCATAAAGAAGAAAAAAGAAGCATTTTTTCAGAACCAGAAAGGAGATGAAGTTGATCAGTACAGCATCTAAGTAAAGAAGAAATAACATTAAACCAAATAGAAGAACACAAAATGACAGGAAACAAAAATCATATTTCAACAATAACTCTGTATGTCAAAGGACTTAACTCACCAATCAAAATACATACACTGGCAACATGAATTAAAAAAACACAATCCAAATATATGCTGTTTGCAAGAAACTCACCTTACAGCCAAAGACATTCATAGACTGAAAGTGAAAGAATGGAAAAAGATATACCATGCTAATGGAAACTATCAATGGGCAAGAGTAGCAACATTGATATCCAACAAAACAGTCTTTAAGCTAAAACACATCAGAAAAGATAAAGCAGGGAACTTTCTTTTATTAAACAGAACAATCCACCATAAAGTGATAAAGTGATAGTAAATGTTTATGCCCCAAATATGGGTGTACCCACTTTTGTAAACAAACCCTCCAGGACATCAGCTCTCAAATAGACCCAAATACAATAATACTGGGAGATTTCAACACACCTCTCACACAACTAGATTGATCTTCAGGGCAAAAGATGAGTAAAGACTCTTCAGGAATAAAGAAAACTATAAACCAATTAGACCTAATAGACATATACAGAATCTTTCAACAGGGAACAGCAGAGTACACATTCTTCTCAGCACCCCATGGAACCTTCTCCAAATTAGATCACATCCTGATCCACAAAGCAAGCACCAGTAAATTCAAAAGATGAAATAGAATTCCCTGCAACTTTTTAGACCATAATTGAATGAAAGTGGAAATCAACAGCAGGAAGACCAAAAGAAACTATTTAAATGCATGGAAATTGAATGATACACTATATTGAATGGCAAGTGGGTAAGATTGGAAATAAGAGAAAAAATAAAGAGATTTTAAGAATTAAATAAAATAGAGACACAACTTACTAAAATCTACGGGACAATTTGAAGGTGATGTTAAGAGGAAAGTTTATAGCATTGAGTGCCCACATAAGAAGAACTGAGAGTCGCCAAGTAAACAACCTAATGACACATCTGAAGGGCCTAGAAAGACTGCAACTGTCTAATCCAAAAGGCAGCAGAAGGCAGGAAATTATTAAAATCAGAGGAAAAATAAAGGAAATAGAGAACAAAAAAATTCAAAGAATCAACAATACAAAAAGCTGGTTCTTTGAAAAGATTAGTAAGATTGACAAACCCTTGGTCAACCTAATGAAAAGAAAGAGAAAATCAACTCAAATTATTAAAATAAGAAATAAAAAAGGATACATGACCACAGAGAGTGGGGAAATTCAAAAGATTTATCAGAAACTGTTTTGAAAATTTATACTCCAATAAACTGGAAAACATGGAAGAAAGCAATAGATATCTAAGGACATATAACCTATTTAAACTGAACCAAGATCGCATAACAAGCCTAAATCAACCAATAGCAAGAAAAGAAATAGAAACAGCAATAAAAATTCTGTCTTCAAAGAAAAGGGCAGGCCCTGATGGGTTTCCAGCTGAATTCTACATAAAATACTTCACAACTTGTTCTGGGAAAGTTAGAGATAGAATTCTCCCTAATTCCTTCTATGAGGCCAGTATCACATTAATCCCCAAACAAAATAAAGATACTTCAAGAAATGAAAATTACAGACCAATATCCTTGATGAACAGAGATGCAAAGATTCTAAAAAAAAAATACTAGCCATGTACATTCAAAACCGTATCAAGAGAATTGTACACCATGACCAAGTTGGTTTCATTCCAAATAAGCAAGGGTGGTTCCACATATGCAGGTCAATACATGTTATTCACTACCTAAATATAATTGAGAACAAAAACCACATGATCATATCAATAGACACTGAAAAAGCATTTGACAAAATGCAACAGCCACTAATGTTAAAAACACTGCAGAAAATTGGAATAGAATGTTTCGACATCATTAAGGCAATGTACAATAAAACCAAAGCCAACATCATATTGAATAAGGAGAAACTGCAACAATTTCTCCTAAAATCAGAAAAAAGACATGGGTGCTCACTATACCACTCCTTTTCAATATAGTCCTCGAAACTCTTGCCACAGCAATAAGACAAGAGAAGGAAATCAAAGGAATTCAAATAGGAAGAGAGGAATTAAAACTATCCTTATTTGCAGATGACATAATCCTTTATCTAGAACTCAGCCAAAAGACTACTGGTGCTGATTAACCAATTCAGAAAAGTTGCAGGATACAAAATCAACCTAAAGAAATCAGATGCTTTTCTTTATCCCAACAGTGAATCCACAATGAAAGAAATAAACAATTCCATTCACTATAACCTCAAAACTAATAAAATACCTAGGAATAAGCCTAACTAAAGATGTAAAAGACCTCTACAATGAAAACTATAAAATTTTAAAGAAAGAAATTGAAGAAAACCTTAGAAGATGGAAAGATCTTTCTTGCTCATAGATAGGCAGAATAAAAATAATCAAAATGGCCATTCTGCCAGAAGTGATCTATAGATTCAATGCAATTACTATTAAAGTACCAACAACATTCTTCATAGACCTAGAAAAATCAGTCATGAATTCTATGTGGATAAATAAAAAAAAACCAGAATAGCCAAAGCAATTCTCAGCAATAAGAACCAAGCATGAGGCATCACAATCCCTGACTTCAAATTATACTATAGAGCAATAATAGTAAAAACAGCATGGTATTGGCACAACAACAGGTATCCTGAACAGTGGAACAAAATAGAAGATACAGAAACAAACCATCAATGCTATAGTCAATTGATCTTTGCCAAAGGGGCCAAACTCATAAGAAAAGACAGCCTTTTCAACAAATGGTGCTGAAAGAACTGACTATCCATTTATAGAAAGATGGAACTAAATCTTTAACTCTCACCATGTACAGAAATCAACTTGAGATGGATCAAAGACTTAGACCAGAGACTGTGAAGTTATTAGAGGAGGGCATAGGGTCAACACTCGATCATATAGGCACATGAAGCAACTTTCTCAAGCAGACCTCCAAAGCACGGGAAATTAAAGCAAGAATTAACAATTGGGATGGCATCAAAGTAAAAAGTTTTTTCTCATCAAAGAAAATCATCAAGAACCTAAAGAGAAAGGCTACAGAATGGAAGAAGACCTTTACCAGCCAGCACTCTGATAGAGTGCTAATATCAAGAATATATAAAGAGCTCAAAAGACTCTATTCTAGAAATCAGAGTTGCAAGCATAAAGAAATCAAATAACAACAAATGCTGGCAAAAATATGGGGAAAGAGGAGCTCTTTTACACTGTTGGTAGGAGTGCAAACCAGTTCAGCCACTATACAGATCAGTGTGGAGATTCCTTAGAAAACTGGGAATGGATCCTCTTTATGATCTGGTTATACCACTTCTGGGTATTTGTCCAAGGGGTTGAAATCATAGAACTACAGTAACATATGCATACCTGTGTTCATAGCAGCACAATTCCCAATAGCCAAAATATGGAACCAAGCTAGGTCCCCATCAACAGATAAATGAATTGCAAAATTATGGGAAATAAACACAATGCAATTCTACTCAGCTATAAATAAGAAGAAAATCATGTTATTCGCAAAAAGATGGAAAGACCTGGAGAACATTGTGTTAAGTGAGACCAGCCAAGAAGAAAAAGAGAAGGGACATTTGTTTTCTTTAATATTGCCAAAATAGGAAGTATTAGGAATACAAGAGGGACTCCAGATAATGGAAGGGAAACCTCAGGAAAGCTAGAATGGAAGAATAGGAGAGGAAGAAGGCTGAGGTTGATTAATAGTAGGAGCTACATCCAAATATGTGTAAAACTATATCATAGTTATATATCATGTTTAACCTGGATATTCATTTTTGGGAGGGGGGAAGGGAACCGGGGGTGGGGGCACCAAGCACAGTCTGAATGTATGCCATATTTTTATGTCCACATAAAAATAAAAAAAATTTGATAAACTATTTTGATAAAAATGTCCACATAAAAATAAAAAAAATGATAAAAATTGATAAGCTATTTCTAACAGGAAGATGTAGCCAGGCATGAGGGCACATGCCTGCAATTTCAATACTTAGAAACTGAGACAAGAGGACAGGTTTGAAGGCAGTCTCAGCCTCAGCCTCAGCCTCAGCAATGTAGCATGACTCTCAGCAACATAGTGAGACTCTGTTTCAAAGTTAAAAAAAATAGGATTGATGTATATCTTGGAGGTAGAATATCCCTGGGTTCAATCAACCCTAGTTCCAAATTAATTAATTAACTAGTTAATTAATTAAAATAAAAGAGAAAAAAATATCTTCATATGTTTAAGATAGCAATATATAAGAATCTCATAAATATTTCAGCTACAGTATATGTGATTCAGATTATAGAATATGAATCATAGTGTAATCTAAATTTGCATATTTTCTGAGATATCAAAGGTTTTGAGTTGATTAATAGATTATAGAATTCTTTTACATTTTTACAATTTTGATATTACTGTCTGTCTGTCCTCTGAAAAAGACCCCAAGTAAATATATGCCAATTGTGTTTTTAGTAATATTTAATATATAAATGTATTTTGTATAGACCTTTCATAATGAAGTAGGACTGAAGAAATAAAAATAGGTGGAAAGGATACATAAAGGAAGAACAGAAAATGTCACTTAATATGGAAGCCTGTGGCAAGAACTGCTAGATCCAAAAGTCCCAGAGAAATTTACAAGTGACCCTGAACACCATAGATCACCCCCAGAGAGGTATTTGTTTAGACTTGAGATCACAAAAAAGAGGAATCTCCCTGGGCATCACCCCAAGAGACCAATCTCAACCCTGTAGGTTGTCCTTGAATGGTTTAAAGGATAAGGTGAGTAAGTCTGTAAAGGGCAGGACCCAGAACACCTTACATCCTCTTCTGACTACTGAACCAAAGTCCTCTGATACCTGATACTGAACCAGGTATCTCCTCTGGCCCAATTCTCAGGAAAATCCCCCATAAAAGAAGAACTTTTAATTACCAAATATGCCTTTCTCATTTTTGAGGTTGCTCTTACACTTCCTTGAATGTGTGTTTCTTGCTTTCCTAAATAAAGTTCTATCTTGACTGGTGCATGCTGAAATTCTTTTCTAATATCTAAGGACTCCACAAATTCTGAATTCTTAAATTGAGGAATCAAGCCTTTCTTCCTGACTATGACATATTATTTATTGTTAATTTTGTGGCATAGGTTAAAAAACACATTTTATTATTGGGGGAAAATATTTCTTTAATGAATTTGTGAAATGATGCCTGTTGTATATATGTGCACATATGTATATCAATATGAAAGTTCTTATATATTAGAAATTTCACAAAATTATCTCACTAAATCAATATTTAACCAAATTGGTATTACACAATGTTTCACTATTGATTAATGCTTCATTGTTGTACAGAAAATGAAATAAAATGTCACTTTAAATTAACCAAGATGTCTATCAACAGGTGAATGGAATACAAAATTATGAGATATGTGCACAATGGAATTCTACTCGGCCATAGAGAACACAATTACATCATTTACAGGGAAATTGATGGAACTGTAGAACATTAGGCTAAGTGAGATTACTCAGCCACAAAAAGTAAGAAATCAGATGTTCTCCCTAATATGTGGAAGCTAAGGAGAAAATGGTTTATAGGAGCAACTCTAGATGGAGAAGGAGAAACTATAGATGAGCAAATAAGGCGACCTAACTGAGGGGGATGGGAGGGGCAAGAGGGAAATTCTCTAATGTACATGATGTACATTAACAAATGTATGAGTGTCTATCACTAAGCCAAACATGAGAAGGAGGGAGGGAGGAGGTAATGGGGTGGGAACTGGGGAAGGGCTAATTGAGTGATGTAGTGATATATGCATGTAGCTTCTAATGTCTTGTACTCCATTAAGATGCATGACTACAATGCACCAATGAAATTTTCCTGGCGTGGTGGTGCATGCTAGTAATCCCCGCACTTTGGAGGTGGAGGCAGGAGGATTGCGCAGTTTGGAAGCCAGTCTGCTGGCATAAGTGACCCTGTTTCCAAATAAAAATATAAAATAGGTCTGGGAGTGTAGCCCGGAGGTAGAAGGGTAGAAGGGTTTCCAGGAACCCCAGAACTACCAAAAATAAAAATTAATAATAATAATAATAATAATAATAATAATAATTAACTGTGTGTTTTATTTTTAGCTGATATTCAGAAAATGGTTTTGGAAATTTATATCTTGAGGTTATGGAAATCAGTTGGCTATATATTTAAACTGTAATGAAAAAAAATTTAAGTGAGTAAACTTAGGAAAGAGAATTTAGTGTGGAATGTAAGAAATGTTGGAAGTGTACAAATTTTAATTTTCTTTAATATTTTTTGCATCTATCATTTTCTATCTTTCAGTATAGGAAACATGAGGATTATAAAGAGCCAGATAACATGCATTAGCTTGTTCCAAAAAAAGGAAGCATCTGGTCATACTCACTATAAAGAAGGGAGAGTAGGATGACTGACTTTCTATCTTGGCAGATCCTTGGCTCCTGGGGTGCTGGATGATAACATTATGGAGTTGGAAGCATGGGTTTTGAACAGGTTACTTTATATAAGACCTAGTCTCTTAGAGGCAGGACAACCACCTCTAAGCTATCAAAGAGTAATCTCTTTATATAGGAGTCATTTTTTTTCTTTTGAAATCAATCTTTTTTTGTGTGTGTGGTACTGGGGTTCCTGGAAGCCCTTCTACCTCCGAGCTATGCTCCCAGACCTATTTTTTGTATTTTTATTTGGAAACAGGGTCTCTTAAACCTGCGCGGCTGGCTTCGAACCTGTGCGATCCTCCTGTCTCCGCCTCCCAAGAGCGGGGATTACAAGCGTGTGCCACCACGCCCGGCTTGAAGTCAATCTTACACAAATTCTTTCATTCTAAATTCCTCTGGGTATCCCCCTTAACATCCTATGAAAATGAATAGCTAATCTATTTTCTGGGTGTTCTCACTCTCCTTAGCTGCTTGTGAGTACTTCAAAGTGGTGATGGGAGTGAATACACTCTTTTCCTTATTTTATGTAGCAAGTAAGTTCTACTGACACATTGACGTGCACACAGTAAATATATGTTATTATTGCTTTTATTAACTTTTCTTTTATGCTTTACTTTTTTGTGGTACTGGGGATGGGACCCAGGGGCATTCTCCCTCCGAGCTATACCCCCAGTCCTATTTTTTTAATTTTTTATTTTGAAACAGAGTCTCACTGAGTTTCAAAGGATCCCACTAAGTAGCTGAGGCTGGCTGTGGACCGAGATCCTTCTGTCTCAACCTCCCGAACGCTGGGATTACAAGTGTGCACCACCATGCGTGGCTTATGCTTTACTTTTTAAAATCACTGTCCTTATACTTGGTGAAGCCACTAGTCCTAGATCCCTGCCTCCATCGCCACTGGGTGACACGTGACCCAGAGTGTTCTCCCATCATTCTGTTCCACCATCCTAGCTGGGGTCTTCCATTTTTATGTAGTCCCTACATTTCCCAAGACTACTACTGTAAAAGATTCAAACATTTGTTCTTGTATGTCTTCTTGATGACTGTCATTCTAACTGGAGATAAATGAACTTCAGTGTAGTTTTGATTTGCCTTTACTTGACTGCTAATGATGGTGAACATTTTTTTTCCCATAAATTTTTGACCTTTTGTATTTCTTCTTTAGAGAACTATCTACTCAGTTCCATTGTCAAATGTTATTGGGTTAATTACTTAGTATTAATTTTATAAGATTTTTAATATATTTTAGTTATTAGTCTTCGATCAGAGGAGTATCTCCAAATGTTTTCTGTCATTCTGTAGACTCCCTCTTGAGACTTTTGACTGTTTTCTTTGCAAGCTCTTTATTTGATGCCATCTCATGAACTGATTCTCAGTTTAATTTTTTGAGCTCTGGGAGTCTTTTGGAGTAAGTCTCTACCAGGGCATAAATATTGGCAAGTTGGTCTAACAGCTTCTTCCAGTAATTACAAATTTTCTTATCTATTTCGAGGTCTTTGATTCTACTTCAGTTGACTTGTGCGCAGAGTGAGAGATAGGGCTCTCATTTCATTATTCTACAGATGGCTGTCTACTTTTCCCAGTACCAGTTATTGAAAAGGCTGTCTTTTCCCTAGTGCATGCTTTTGGCTCCTTGGTAAAAAAATAAATAAATCAACTGGCTTAATTCTTCCAAAAAAATTGAAGTCAGAATATTATAGTGATACTTATATTTCCATGTTAGTAGTATCACAATACCCAATAGCCAAATTATGGGATCAACCTAAGTTTCTATCAACAGATGAAACAAAGAAAATGTGGTATATACACACAATGGAATTTTACTCAGCCATGAAAAAAGAAGAAATGCGTCATTTGCAGAAAAATAGATGGAAATAAAAATATATTATGCTAAGTGAAATTAGTCAGTCTTGGAAAATCCTAGTCATACACTGTCTCTTTTATGTGGAAAATAGAAAAAAAAATAAGGGAAAAGGAATTTCAGGTAAAAGAGGAGAGAGAAAAAACATCAAAATAATGGAAAAGTGTTGAAGGAAGGAAGTGGAGAAAGGAAAAAAGAACCTTGAGGAAAGAAAGAGTTCAAATGATGCTATGTCCATATAGGAATGTTTTGATATCAATCCTGCTAACATATACAGGAAGAAAGGAAGAGGGAATGGAGTGGGATGTGCAGGAAAATATAGCAAGTGATGTGTGCATGTGTTCATTTTGAACATCACTATGAATGTATAATTACAATGCAGTTATATTAAAAATATTATATTTTAAAAGATTACTATGATAGCTTGAGGAATGTTGTGGCAGGCCAGAGTATCAGAGCACAATGGTAAAGAAATAAGTCCTTCTCTGCTGAGAAAGCTATTGATGGTATTTGCAAGCCCCCACATAACACTTCTGCTTACAGCTTGATGTTCAGAACTTACAATGACACCTATTGAAGAGAAAAGCAGAGAAATCGGATGACTTACTCTAGATAGCAATATATTATACTAAGATAGGAGGTTTCATTTCAAAGGACGAAGCAGTAATATTGATGATAATGATGATGACGATGAGCATAGAGTTAGGCATGGGAATCTTTATCAGTAACTCAGCAATGCCAATTAAAGTCATTTGAGGTGACTCGTGGGATACTGATAAAGAGTATTTTTCTACTTGCAACAAATATTATAACTTCAAGGTGTTGGTTTTCTCGATTTCTTTTTATTATTTTGTTTGGAAACAGAGTGTCACTATGTTGCTGAGAGTCTCACTACATTGCTGGGGCTCTCTTTGAACCTTTGATTCTCTTGTCTCAGCCTCCCAAGTACTGGGATTAAAAGTGGGCACCGCCATGCCCTGCAACCTCAAGTTTATAAAAGCATGAAGAATGTACCTATCTCAGAAGGCACTTTACAACAAGGATGTCTTATGAATAGAGAAAAAAGAATGAGAGTTCTAATGACTCCACGTGAATACTTGAATTCAGATTATGCCTGGGGTCAATCTCATCTACTTCTTGAAACCACGAGAGAAAACTTATTCTGCCTCTAGTTTGTGTTGAATTTCTGTCACTTATGAACATGCCCTAACTAATGCAAACACCATATTATTTTTACTATTTAACCATCCACTCCAGGAGTTCTGTTCTTATCTGTATGTTCTGATTTACACAATTCCCAGGCCATTTCTTTCATTTATATCTACCTGAGTATTTCAACTACTTTCACAGAAAGCCTTAAAATCAATTTCTGTTTAAAAGTGATTTGCAAACCCAGATTTCCATGGAGATGGTGTGGGCACCATTATCTGAGCATATTCTCGACATGGCATATGCTATTATAGCCTCCAGTGCTACTGATTATCTGAAAAGCTGAAATGTGCCATGTGTGGTAAAGCATTTGGTGGATCTAGAAATTAATTTCACATTACCTTCTATCAATCAGGTAAGATTCCTCAACGAACACTTACTATACATCCTGTTCTTTCAGGAGAAGTAGAATAACAATGCCAGCTGCAGTTAGTCCCAGTGGGATCCAACCACTTCTGTTTTGCTTTTGGAATTTTATTTTTTCTTTAACTTTTACATTTTTCTTCTAGGTAGAGAAAAAAAAAAGGTGCTCAAAGTAAAACAAATTACCAGTGCCATGTTTTCTTTATAAAGAGGTGAACCTTTAATAAGCTAGCACTGTAGAAGTTCTAATAATGACATTTTTAAAATCTTGTGTCAATGCAGTGTAATTTTTAGTGGAAATTTTCGAATTTGCATTATGCAGGTTTAGAATGTGTCATATTACATCCTGTAATGACATCTATTACAAATGAAAATAATTTGTGTTTTTTCTTATTTGTAAATTTTTATGGTAATTTTCTGGCTGGGAAGAAGAGAGTCGTTATACTCTCTTCTTTTGTGAACATATTCTGTTGTCTGCAAAATCCCTGCTATTTCACTTATCATTTTCTTCCTAACAGCCTATAGTCTTGACAAAGTATACAGCAATATTGTACAATTTACATTTATGAACCACAGATAAAGAAACAACCACATCTCCACTATTTGAAGCATACATAGGGTCTTCATAGTCACCAACTTCTCAGCAGTGGCTACAGATTCTAGTAGTAATATTTTAATGATGTGAATTATGCTTCTTCAACAAGCTTGTAGGTATACAAATGAGATTTTCCTTCATATGTTTCTAATTATTATACTATGTTTTGTTTAAAAATCAAAGTAAATACATTTTAAGCAATTAAAACGTGATCCTGTGTGTGTGTGTGTGTGTGTGTGTGTGTGTGTGTGTGTGTATGTGTGTGTGTGTTTTACTGGAAATTGAACCCAGGGGTATCGTATCCTACCTCTGAGGTATACCCTGAGCCCTATTATATATATTTTTAAATTTCTAAACAGGATCTCACTAAGTTGTGAAAAGCCTCACAAAATTTCCGAGTCTCGCCTTAAAATATACTCCAGTGTTATCTTCCTAAGTACTGAGATTACAGGTGTGCTCCATCACACTCAGCTAAAAATATCTCTAAACAGAAATTGATTACATTTATTTAGTTTGTCTGACTCTTATCAGTAAAAAAACCCAAACAACTGTTCAATCGATTTCATATTTTCCAATAAACACATTCAGATATATTTTGGTGGGAGGCAGAGAGGCTAAGTAGAAATAATCCAAATGTAAACAAGAACTTGATTTGAATCATAATCTGCCTCCCACTAGCAAGTAAACTAAGGTGACTACCTTTTTCATATTTTTGTTTCCTAGTCTACTAAAAATTGAATCAAAATATATGCAGCAGAGATTTAATCCCTGGCTTACCAAATCATAACTAGCAATAGTTAATTAATAGTGAATAAATAGTATTTGAAAGTTTTTTTTTTCTTTAAATCTGACCTGGCGTGGTGGCGCAGGCTTGTAATCCCTGCGCTTGGGAGGCAGAGACAGGAGGATCACGCAGGTTCGAAGCCAGCCTTGCTGGCTTAAGAGACCCTGTTTCCAAATT